>NC_044976.1:110556287-110892175 GCF_008728515.1 Papio anubis | reverse complement strand
TTTTCTCCTAGTGTTTTTTATTTTCCTTTATCTGCTAAGTGATCTCTTCCTTCTCTGAATTCTCAGAGTGCTTTATGTACTTCTTAATCTCCCCTTTTAGACTGTAAACTCCTTGAAGGCCAGGATTCTCTTCTTTTTTCTTTTTTTTTTTAGATGGAGTTTCCTCCCTTGTTGCCCTGACTGGAGTGCAATGGCCTCATCTCGGCTTACTGCAACCTCTGCCTCCCAGGATCAAGTGATTCTCCTGCCTCAACCTCCAGAGTAGCTGGGATTACAGGCGCCCACCACCACACCCAGCTAATTTTTTTGTATTTTTAGTACAGACAGGGTTTCACCATGGCGGCCAGGCTGGTCTGGAACTCCTGGCCTCAAGTGATCCACCCACCTTGGCCTCCCAAAGTGCTAGGATTACAAGTGTGAGCCACTGCACCTGGCCATTGTTCCTGTATCTCTTGTAATGGTTGCCATAAAAATTGTTATTCAATAAATATTGGTTGAATTAATCGAATTCATTAATGTATTCTTATAAACATGGCTGGCACATTGTAAGTACTTAACTAAAATGCTAAATATTAGTGCCTTCTCCCTCTCACCCTATTCTGAACTCCTAGGCTGCTGATAAGGTTGATAAAAAGATGATGGACAGGCCAGGCACAGTGGTTCACATTTGTAATCCCAGCACTTTGGGAGGTTGAGGCGAGCAGATCACCTGAGGTCAGGAGTCCGAGACCAGCCTGGCCAACATGGTGAAACCCCATTTCTACTAAAAATACAAAAAATTAGCCCAGCATGGTGGTGCGTGCCAGTGATGCCAACTACTCGGAAGGCTGCGGCAGGAGAATCGCTTGAACCTGGGAGATGGAGGTCGCAGTGAGCTGAGATTGCGCCACTGCACACCAGCCTGGGCAACAGAGTAAGACTCTGTCTCGGAAAAAAAAAAAAAAAAAAAAAGATGATGAACAATGTGTTAAATGCTACATGTATAGAATATATTATAAGAAAGCTTGAGAAGGGCTGGGCACAGGGACTCACGCCTGTAATCCCAGCTCTTTGGGAGGCTGAGCTGGGCAGATCACTTGAGGTCAGGAGTTCGAGACCAGCCTGGCTAACATGGCAAAACCCCATCTCTACTAAAAATACAAAAGTTAACCATGTATGGTGGCTCACGCCTGTAATCCCAGCTCTTTGGGAGGCTGAGCTGGGCAGATCACTTGAGGTCAGGAGTTCGAGACCAGCCTGGCCAACATGGCAAAACCCCATCTCTACTAAAAATACAAAAGTTAACCAGGTATGGTGGCTCACGCCTGTAATCCCAGCTACTCAGGAGGCTGAGGCAGGAGAATTGCTTGAACTCAGGAGGTAGAGGTTGCAGTGAGCCGAGATCGTGCCATTGCACTCCAGCCTGGGTGACAAAGCAAGACTCTGTCAAAGAAAGACAGAGAGAGAGAGAGAGAGAGAGAGCCTAGCTCTCTAGGAGGTCAAGAATGATTCTCAATTTTCTGACTTGGGTGACTTGGAGAATGGTAAATCTATCCTATCGAAGGAGGAGCCAGTTTGGGAATAGGGGTTGGGGAAATAAATAAGTTCAAGCTTTGTGTTTCCTGTGTAACATCTCATCCATATATACATGCATACCTGTATATGTGTGTATATATATGTACATATGTAGACATTTATATGCTTAAATATTTTCTTGTATAATCTACTTAACACATATACATACAAGTCTATATTTTATCTCTCTAAGTAATATATAGGTATAGATGTATTTTTAAGTTATATATATAATATAGATTATAAAGTAAACATATAATATTTATAATTAGTGAATGTTATAGGCGTAAGTAATAGAGAGCAACTTTGAACTAGCTTAAACATACATAGTGATTTGTTGGAAGAACACCGGGTTATCAGAGAACTCAAAATCAACAATTATATTTGAACTTCGTAAGCGACTAGAACTGAGGACTAGAAAGTCATTAGGATTTCCAGGAATCAATTATTTGAATATCTCTGTCCCTAGATGCTTTTTCAGTCTTTCCTATTCTTACTTTCCTTTCCTCCCTCCCCAGCCCCATTTTCTCTTTCTGTGATCTGTCATTGCTGTTTCTCTCAGTGTATCCACTTCATTCTTACATCTTTTCTCTTTACAGTTTGGCTTTCTTCATAGACCATGTGGCCAAACTTGAGGCCCCTACAGCCCTCTGTTTACATGTCATGAGTTCAGGCAAACAATACAGAATGAATAGTATCTCAATCTCACTTTTTCTTTTCTTTTCTTTTCTTTTTCCTTTTTTTTTTTTTTTGAGACAGGATTTCACTGTCAGGTTGGAATGCAGTGGCACATTCACGGCTCACTGCAGCCTCGACTTCTCAGGCTCAAAAGATCCTCCCTACTCTGCCTCCTAAGTAATTGGGACCACAGGCATGTGCCACCATGCCTGGCTAATTTTTGTATTTTTGGTAGAGATGAGGTTTCACCATGTTGCCCAGCCTGGTCTTGAACTCCTGAGCTCAAGTGATCTGCCTGCCTCAACAAGTGTTGGGATTACAGGTGTAAGCCACTGCAACCAGCCTCAATCCCACTTCTAAAACTTCTGGGAGAGAGAGAATGAAATTTATCCAGGTGTTTACTCCTTGTCCAGTCAGCTGTGGCCTAAGACAAGATTAGGTTGTGTAAATAAAATTGCCAGTGGTCCTCATATATCTTCCTCTGTACATCTCAAAAAACAGACTTGGGAGTCATCATTTTCTAAGTAGCAAAAGAAGTCCTAGGCATAAATGAAATCACTAAGGAAAACTGTATGCAGTGACAATTGAACTGAGGGTGGAACCATGGGTGCATTCCTTAAAAATGTCTAAGGAATGAGTGGCAGAAAGAGTTGAAGATTCAGTGAAGAGGTTGTCGGAGAGACAGGACAATAACTAAAACTAGATATCCTAGAACTAAAAGGAAGAAGAAATTTCCAAGTGAGGAGGAATATCTGAGATAATAGGTAAAGTAAATACTAAGAAGAATTCATTGACTCTAGCAATTAAGATGTCATTAATGAGAGAAATTTTATTTTTCTTCCTGAAGTGGTGGTAGTGGTAGTTGTTCTTATTGTCTTTCCATTTTAACGGGAACAAGTATATTTAAGGCAAAAGAATGGACCTTAAATTATGGAACGTCATGATGTATGCAAGAGTGTATTATATTAAGCTAATACATTTAGCCTAAAATAATGCCCTCCTTTGTAAATTATTACAAAGGTTGTCTAATATAAGGCCAATTTTACATAGTAATATGAATAAAATCAGGGTTATTATCATGTTGTCAAAGCTATAAGCTATAAGACCAGTTTATTTTTGGCAAGACTTTATAAATTCCAACTCCATATAGGGTGCAAACTCCAGAAGGTAGGAGAGGGGTAATATGCTGGGGGGTTTTGTTTGATTATATTTTATGTTCTTAGAGTATTTTTTCTGTCTGTGGCTATGGTAGAATGAACAAATTGTTAACAATATGGATTTTTAATACCCAGGAGTACTTAATGTTTTTTGTTTTTAATTTTCCTTCAACCTTGATATGACTTACCGCATTCTGGAATTTGCTTATGGACCTCATAAGTTCAGAGTTGAACTATTCCCCTAGTTCACATAGCTATTTAGTCGTCTTTTATGCCTTCTGATAAATTTTTCTCTACAAGCCAGTGATGAAATTTGAACTTTCGTTCCAAGGGAGTGTTTCTGTAATAGTCAGTCATCTGTTATTTTGATGTGTTAGCCAAACATTGACTGACAAATGAATCTACAGAAAGCAATCCAGAAAGAAATAATTAGGTCTCTCCTACAGTATAAAAATCTCATATTTCAGGAAATTTCCTTACTAAAGCTATGCAGTTTTCTACCTTATAAACTGAGAATAATACTACTATCTCTTACGGTTACTGAAAAGAATTAAATGAGTTAATATAAATTAAAGTTCTTTATAAACCATAAAATGCTATATAGGTTAGCTAATATTATTAACTTTGCTGTATTGTATGTGTTTCCCACCTTCTTGAATACCAGGGTTTGTTTCTCTTGATTTGAAGTTGGGAAGAAGAAGAAGTTGGCATCTCACAGCTGAGGGACAGGGCAAAGGGGATTGCTGACTGATTCTTTGGGTGCTGAAAACACAATGTTCTCTACAGTTTCTAATGTTTCTACCTTTTAAAACTTCCATTTTGATGTACTTTTACTTTAAACAAGGCTCAAGGTTCTGGAAATTTTCTGGATTTTTAATGAGTTTGTGTTTTGGTATATACTTTCTGAATATAGTAAAATAAAAATTAAAATATAGCTGTTGAAGGAAGCTTAGGTGTAATCTCTGTGAATCATTATGTTTTAAAAGTGAAATTTATAGCTGACCTTGGTTCAGCACAAAATTAGTCATCCCTTACTAATGCAGGATATTACATCAGAAATTCCTGGGTTATTATCCAGCCCTAAGCGGTCAACTTCCTGGCCTAATGAAGTCCCAGAATAGCTCTCAGTTTAGCAGACATTTATTGAGCACCTACTGCATGTTAAGTACTCTAATAGGCTCATCTCAGTATTATTATTCAAGTATTTTCAAATTTCAAATAAAATATAAATACTTGAGTATAATTGATAATGAAATATCCAATCACTAGAATAATAATAGCTGAGTAAATGTGTAAATATGGTAAAATAAGATAAGGGACTTTATTTATGGTCAGAATCCTAGGCCTTTGGTTTGCTAGTTTAGGTTTTGTTTTGTTTTGTTTTGTTTTGAGATAGCGTCTTGCTCTGTTGCCCAGGCTAGAGTACAGTGGCATGATCTTGGCTCACTGCAACCTCCGCCTCTCAGGTTCTAGCCATCCTCCTGCCTCAGCCTCCCAAGTAGCTGTGACTACAGGTGCACATCACCATGCCTGGCTAATCTTTCTATTTTTAGTAGAGATGGGGTTTCACTATGTTGGCCAACCTGGTCTCAAACCCCTGACCTCCAGTGATTCACCCGCCTTGGCCTCCCAAAGTGCTGGAATTACAGACATGAACAACCATGCCTGGCCTACCTACTTTATTTATTTATTTATCTATTTATTTATTTTTGAGACAGAGTCTTGCTCTGTTGCCAGGCTGGAGTGCAGTGGCGTGATCTTGGCTCACTGCAGCCTCTGCCTCCCGGGTTTAAGTGATTCTCCTGCCTCCGCCTTCCTGAGTAGCTAGGACTACAGGCGCATGCCACCACGCCCACCTAATTTTTATATTTTTAGCAGAGACGGGGTTTCACCATGTTGGCCAGGATGGTCTCGATCTCTTGAGCTCGTGATCCTCCTGCCTTGACGTCCCAAAGTGCTGGGATTGCTGGGATTACAGGTGTGAGCCACTGCTCCCAGCTTACCTACTTTAGTTTTTACAGTGCGTAATGAAATGCCACATATATAAACACATTAATAACTGGATAAAATTATTAACTGATAGTTCTAGGAAATTACCAATGACGTGTCTGCCTCTTTCTCCATACTAGTTTTTGAGCTCCCAAAGAACAATAATTAATAACAACTCAAGGCCAGGTGTGGTGGCTCACACCTGTGATCCCAGCACTTTGGGAGGCCAAGGTGGACAGATCACTTTTGGCCAGGAGTTTGAGAACTGCCTGGCCAACGTGGCAAAACCCCTCTCTACTAAAAATACAAAAAAGTAACTGGGTGTGGTGGCCTGTGCCTGTAATCCCAGCTACTTGGGAGGCTAAGGCACAAGAGTCACTTAAACCTGGGCGGCAGAGGTTGCAGTGAGCCAAGATCGTGTCACTGCACTTTAGCCTGGGCAACAGAGCGAGACTCTTCTTTAAAAAAAAAAAAAAAAAAGTAACAACTCAGATTTATGTATTTATTTGGAGACAGATCTGTCACCCAGGCTGGAGTGCAGTAGAATGATCATAGCTCACTGCAACCTCAAACTCCTGGGCTCCAGTGATTTTCCCACCTCATCCTCCTGCGTAGCTGGGACTACAGGCACACACCACCATGCTGGGCTAATTTTTAAAAATTTTTAAGAGATGGGGGTCTCACTATTTTGCTTAGACTAGTGTCAAATGCCTGGCTTTAAGCAATCCTCCTCTTCAGCACCACCAAAGTGCTGGGATTACAGACATGAGCCGCCACCCGTGGCTGCAACTCACATTTATTAAGCACTTAAAATGTTCATCATTACAACTCTCCATAGCAACTTCTAAAGGGTTTAGCATCTTATTCAAGATCACATAGCTAATAAGTGACAAAGCTTTTTTTTTCAAAGTCACCTCAGCATGACTTTGTAATCAATGTTCTTTCCCATGATGCCATCCTGTTCCCACGCCCAGCACAGTTGTCTGTCTATTTAGATATGCTGTTGATGCTGGGATAAGTAATGGATAACTGTCTTCTACCTTGCTTAGCCAGAGACTTGGTTTTTAAATTTTTTTTTCTTTTTTGTTTTTAAAAACAGATTTCATTTGAAAAGATTAAGACTTACTTACATGTTATTCTGAAATAAAATTGATTCTTACCTATTCTCCCTTGCAGCCTTTCATCATGTTTCTGTTTACCCAAAGAAGGAGCTTCCTTTGTTCATACATTTCACAGCAGGATTTTGCTCTTCTACAGCAATGATAGCCATTCTCACACACCAGTTTCCTGAAATCATGGGTATTTTTGCTAAAGCTGTAAGTATGATCTCAAGGACTTGTGTGGATTATTTGTAAAACACACAAGAAACCATCTCTGATCTGCCTGTGCTAACTCAGCTGAACAGTGGAAGATATTTGTTGTAAATTAAAGGAATTGATTTGTATAGCTGCTGCCATAAATATGTCAAACATAAATTTTTGGTGATCTGAGCTACTTCTGTTGCTTAAAAGTTTAAAGAATACAATATAAGATTATAACAGTATAACATTATAAAGTTTGCTCTTATGGATCACTTTTGATGATAAACATAGCATTTGTTACTATCTTTGGTATTTTAAAAAATACCCTATTTTGTAAACAAACCCTTTGATTTTTTTCATTTAAATGGAATCATTCGTTCTCAGGATTTGTTGAACTTTAAACTCAAGAGCACAACTAGGATGGATAATAAGTATATAAGGCAGGGGGACAGATGAGACATTGGTCCCTAGGTACAGAATGTGCCTATGTCTCAAAGATTCTCCAAGTTATTGTGTCTGCTTGTTCTTACTGACCTTCCCCAGACTTGGATATAGAACCATGTGTAGATCTTTATTTTCATTTTTACCCTTTAGTTTTGAACTGCTTCCCCAATTCCTGAACCAGTTAATACTTGAGGACTGATATTAGAGTGGGTATCCCATCACTATTGACTGTTTTTTTTTTTTTTTTTTTGAGATAAGGTCTCACTCTGTCACCCAGGCTGGAGTGTAGTGGTACAATCTCAGCTCACTGCCGCCTCTGCCTCCTGCGTTCAACAGTCGTCCTGCTTCAGCCCCCTGAGTACCTAGGACTATAGGCATATGCCACCATGCCCAGCTAATGTTTGTATTTTTTGTAGTGGCAGGGTTTTGCCACGTTGCCCAGGCTGGTCTTGAACTCCTGGGCTCAAGTGATCTGCCCGCCTCGGCCTCCCAACGTGCTGGGATTACAGGCATGAGCCGCCATGCCCAGCAACTATTTACTCTTCTATATAAACTTGTTAATTAATGTCACTGGCTCAAAGTAAAATTAGCAAAGATAATTGCCTTTAAGTCTCCAAGCCTTCTTCTTTTTTTTTTTGAGATGGAGTCTTGCCCAGTTGCCCAGGCTGGAGTGCAGTGGCATGATCTCGGCTCACTGCAAGCTCCACCTCCCGGCTTCACGCCATTCTCCTGCCTCAGCCTCCCGAGTAGCTGGGACTACAGGCGCCTGCCACCATGCCCAGCTAATTTTTTTGTATTTTTAGTAGAGACAGGGTTCCACCATGTTAGCCAGGATGGTCTCAATCTCCTGACCTTATGATCCACCCGCCTCGGCTTCCCAAAATGCTGGGGTTACAGGCATGAGCCACCATGCCCAGCCTCCAAGCCTTTTTAAAAATGCATCTTTCTTGTACATCTTTGCATTTCTACCAGGTAATAAGAGTTAAAACCCAAAAAGAAAATGCTGATTAATTATATTCCCCAAAATAAAAACACTGAGAACCATGGAAAAACTAGTCCTTACTTGGTAATATATTTTCTGTATTTTTCTCTATATGCCTCCATTCTAACTTGTTTCCTCACAGTTTCTTTTTCTGCCTTAAGAATAGTTTATTTTGTGCCTTAAAGATTAGTTGGCTTTTTTCTGGCACCAGTGGTAAGAGCAGTGGTTTCCCTTTTTCCCTGAAGGTCAGCCATATAATGTGTTAAGTTGCCACTGGCTGTAGGCCTAGGAGTCTGAGTCTGCACTTGATTCTGGGTCGAACTTCAAGAAGAATGACTTTCCACTGTTGTTCAGGGAGTATAGCTATTTGGTTTGGAAACTGACTATTCTATTTCTTTTTAGTGTAAAATGAACACTCAGTGATCACACTCGTAACTGTTGTTTGCAATAGTGCTAATAGTTGAGTGAGTGCATCTCAAACTTAAATAACCTTACTATGTAATCTGGCATGGAATAAAAATGGCCTAGAAAGAGAATTCCATCCATTTAATAGCTGGAAAGAAAATGTGCAACTGTGTATGTGAGATCACAGGCAAGCAATGGGAGAGATGATTCTTGGATTTGTCTCAGGCAAGTGGAGTGGGAAGGAAGTGAAATAGAGCAAGGAGGGAGATCTAGAATCCGAAATAGATCTATACCAACTGTTAGTAGTATATTTCCATGGGGTACTAGCTACAATTAATGTATATAGTGTCTGCCTTTACCTAGGCAGTCACTAATGGCACCAGAAGAACCTTTATGATTACATAGCATAAGTTCCTTAGCACTCCTCTAGCAGAGACTGAGAATGAATAATTACATGTTTTAAAGTGGAAGCTTCTTTTGCAGACCAAAAGTTATTGATATACTGCTTTTCCAGTTGATGGATAATGAACAAGCATTTATTTTGGTGTCTGTATAGGTGATGGTATATAGTGTTAAGAACGTGCCTAATGGTAAAACTTTTAGAGCCCCATTTTTATCCCTGTGGCCCTTACATGTACATTTTAAAACCCTAAAGGCTAAGTATTTACTGAAAGTTCCTGCAAACCAGTATTTGTGCAGGATTTCCAAAGTCAGGTTCCATTAAGAGTTAATGGGAAATGACTGTGGTATGGGCAGTTTCCAGCTTTTTTTTTCTTTTTCTTTTTCTTTTTGAGACAGAGTCTCGCTCTGTCACCTAGGCTGGAGTGCAACCATGTGATCTCAGCTCACTGCAACCTCCGCCTTCTGGGTTCAAGCAGTTCTCCTGCCTCAGCCTCCTGCGTAGCTGGGACTATAGGCACGTGCCACAACACCTGGCTAACTTTTTTATTTTTAGTAGAGATGGGGTTTTGCCATGTTGGCCAGGCTGGTCTCGAACTTCTGACCTCAGGTGATCAACCCACCTTGGCCTCCCAAAGTGCTGGGACTACAGGCGTGAGCCACCATGCCCGGCCAGTTTCCAGCTTATAAACACAATGTGTTAATACCTTTATAGACAGACAAACAGCAAGGGAACTAGAGGCTTAAATTACACTTCTTCGCCACTTCATAGAGTGTGCTCTATGCAGTAGGAGCATCACCATCACCCAGGAGCTCATTAAAAATGCATCACTTCAGGCACCACTCCAGACCTTCTGAATCAGAATCTGCATTTTAACAAGATCCCCAGGTGATCCTATATATACATTTAAAACTTGGGGAAACTTGCTGTACTCTACGCCTAATAAGAGGAATTTAGAACAGCTCAATAGTGCTGCCTTGTCAAGGTGGAAAAGAGGCAGCATTGCAGAGTGGTTATGAAATAGACTCTGGAGGCGCTTTGAATTCTAGCCCTGAAACACTGCTGTACAACGTCAGGTAAGTTACTTAACCTTTTCTAGCCTTAGTTGTAAAATGAGAATAATACTACCTCTCATGGGTTTTGGTGAGCGTTAAATGACTTTAAAAGATTCAAGTGTTAGGAAGGACTATGTCTACCCACAGTGAAAACTAGGTGAATGTTAGCTGTTGTTGCTACCTTCATTGTCATCATCATCACCAAAGTGCAACAATAGTGGGAAACCCTACCTCCTTCTTGTTTAAAGGAGACATGTCCTAACAGTCAGCTCAAAATGCATTTTTCCGTAGAAACTGTAGTATAAATGGTGGTTGGGTATAATTTTAAAAACACTATTAGTAGGCCAGGTGCAATGGCTCTCCTGCCTGTAATCCCAGCACTTTGGGAGGCCAAGGCAGGTGGATTGCTTGAGCTCAGGAGATCATGACTAGCCTGGGTAACATGGTGAAACCCCATCTCTATCAAATATACAGAAAAGTTAGCCAGGTGTGGTGGTGTGTACCTGTGGTCCCAGCTATTCAGGAGGCTGAAATGGGAGGATCGCTTGAGCCTGGGAGGTGGAGGCTGCAGTGAGCCAAGATTTCACTACTGCACTACAGCCTGGGCAACAGAGCAAGACCCTGTCTCAAAAAAATATATATATATTGTTACTACTATGCTTCTGGCACATTATGTGTATATGAATGTAGAAAGTGAAGAAATGTTTCAGGTTCTAAGCAACTACCTTGTAGAACAGAACCTGTTGGTAAGTTACAAACTGTCTGTGTTAGCATTTCCAGTTAACTCAGATATTTCATGACCAAATAAAGTAGAAATTGATGAAGTATCTTTGAGACATACTTGTTGTATTTCAGAAGACAGACTTTTAAAAATTTTCCTAAATTTCTTTATTGTTACCATTGTCTCTTTCTTATCTAATATCTTTTCGTAATAGCTCACATGCCAGAGCAAATTGAATTTGAATTTCTTAAAACGCATTTGTTACAAAAATTGCGTTATTGTGAGGCCAGGCAGTGGAGACTGATTTTAAATAATTCTCACTGTACATCAGATATAGAGAAATGAAAGGGAATTAACTAGAATGGCTAATGGTTTTAATGCCTCTTCTTTTGCATGGTATAAGGCTATGTGGAATAAGACTTCATTTTTAGCAAGTTAGGATTTTTCCCCCCTGATTTTTCTCCTGGCTGAGATGAAAACCTAGTCTGACATTAGACACAGAGCAATGAAAAAGTGTTGCATAAATCCCTGGAGATGTGGAATGTGCTTATATCAGAGCTGATATTCTCTAAGGCCAGAATTCCTGAAAAAGGAAAAATTGCTTTTAAGTGGTAGGTCATTTTCTCACCTGCTTTGAAGCCTGCTGGATTAAATATGAGAGTTCAAAGTAAGGGTAGCCAGCAAACCAACTGAACTGGAATCTGATTCTGCTTATCTGAAAGGAGCTTCTTTATTTAAGAACAGCACTGCCCTCTCCTTAGAGAACCAATCTTCTACTCTGGCCCCTTTCATTTCTCTCTTGCAAGAAAAGTGTTCTTCTTAGCAAGGCTTGGGAGGGTGTTATCACAACCATGAAAAGACTTAAAGATGGTCTTGGGGGTTTCACTAACTTATTGATAAACTCAGGCTTGTGGTATGTGACTTTAGTGTTTTGAATTCAGAAGTGTGTTTAAATATAAAAGTCCCTAGTTGGGGCCAGGCATGGTGGCTCACGCCTGTAATCTCAGCACTTTGGGAGGCCGAGGCCTGGGGATCACTTGAGGTCAGGAGTTAGAGACCAGCCTGGCCAACATGGTGAAACCCCGTCTCTATTAAAAATACAAAAAAAAAAGGCCGGGCGCGGTGGCTCAAGCCTGTAATCCCAGCACTTTGGGAGGCCGAGGCGGGTGGATCACGAGGTCAGGAGATCGAGACCATCCTGGCTAACATGGTGAAACCCCGTCTCTACTAAAAATACAAAAAACTAGCCGGGCGTGGTGGCGGGCGCCTGTAGTCCCAGCTACTGGGAGGCTGAGGCAGGAGAATGGTGTGAACCTGGGAGGCGGAGCTTGCAGTGAGCCGAGATCGCGCCACTGCACTCCAGCCTGGGTGACACAGCGCGAGACTCCGTCTCAAAAAAAAAAAAAACTAGCCAGGTGAGGTGGCAGGCACCTGTAGTCCCAGCTACTTGGGAGGCTGAGGCAGGAGAATGGCGTGAACCCGGGAGGAGAAGCTTGCAGTGAGCCGAGATCACACCACTGCACTCCAGCCTGGGCAACAGAGTGAGACTCTGTCTCAGAAAAATAAAATAAAATAAAATACAAAAAAAATTAGCTGGGCCTGGTGGCGCTTGCCTGTAATCCCAGCTACTTTGGAGGCTGAGGCAGGAGAATTGCTTGAACCTGGGAGGCAGAGGTTGCAGTGAGCCAAGATCGCATCACTGTGCTCCATTCTGGGTAACAGAGCGAGACTCCATCTCAAAAAAAAAGAAAAGTCCCTAGTTTGGTTTTAACTAAACAGGATAGTCTTTGCAGTTTTGGCAAAAAAGGGTGTTACAGGTAAAGGTAGGAATCAGAGATTCGCAAATAAATTATCTGTTTTAGTACAGCAAAACTTTGTTGAAGTCTGTTTTACTGAACGCATATTGTAGCTGTGCTGCAGTGAGAATGGGCTTTGTTTCCACATACTTCTACTAATCTTTATGTGGGAAAATGTGGTTGGACATGCCAATGATGAATTTCTGAGCAACTCATAATTGGCTGGCTCCACTGTAACTAGGGCCTTACAATCTGCTTGATTAATTCTTTAAGGACTACATTAGCCAAGTTGCATGATTTCCAAAGATATAGAAGGTCAGATGTTACACTAACAAAGAACCTCTCTACAGAATGTCTCACTGGGGTTTCTTCAGCCCCTTCTCAAAAATAATTAAAATTTTTCTTCCCAAATTACATTTTTAAAAGAATAAGCAGATAAAAATGCCAAGTGGCTTTCACTGAAAAGTGAACAAAACTTTTGGGAAGATTTGTCCACTATTCTTACCATTTTTTTCAGGGAAAAGAAAGATTGATCTTCAGAACCGGGGAGTTAATAAACAATTATAACTAGATATTAATGTATACCAATTGAAAAATATATGATTTTTTTAAAGGTTCTGAGTTTTCCGTTATTATAACCTGTGACATGATAGTTGTATACTTCTTTATTAAATACCTAGGGCCACATTCAGAAATTAAATTAATGATTAAAATAAATTTCTTCACTTTGTTTGAAAGTGGATTATTTTCAAAGCTATGAGACTTTTTTAGTTCAAAAGAACTGATACAGTTTTAAAAACATTTTGAAATATAACTAAACTTATATTTCTGTAAAATATTCTATAACCATGCTATTTCCACAGTTATAAATCTGAGTTGTTTCCCAGAGATAATACAGATAATAAAATAAATCTATTGTGTGACAGGTCAAAATTTTTAAATGTTTACATATTTGTTCCATTGTTGGTGCCTCTAAACTCTTTATTTGGGCAGTCTGGCATATTCAATTTTAATTTTCTTTACTAACTGGGATTTTGGATCAAGAGAAAAGATGTTCTCTACCTCCTAGAAGGGTATTTCTCATGTTTCATCCTTGTTTTTCTCCTTCAAAAAGAACCAAACTAAGAAATTTGTGAAATCGCTGGTATTGTTATTCATCCAGATTTTCTAAGCACTGAACTCTTCTAAGAGAGAAAGAAAGAAAATAATAAAAGTTAGGACAATGTACTTTCTTTTTTTTTTTTTTTTTAGGACAGGGTCTCACTCTCTCACCCAGGCAGGAGTGCAGTATGCCATCTCGGCTCACTGCAACCTAGGCTCAAGTGATCCTCCCATCTCAGCCTCCCAAGTAGCTGGAACTACAGGTGTGTGCCTCCATGCTAGGCCCATTTTAAAAATTTTTTTATAGAGATGGGGTCTCACTTTGTTGCCCAGGCTGGTCTCCAACTCCAGAGCTCAAGCAATCTGTCCACATCAGCCTACCAAAATGCTGGGATTACAGGTTTGAGCCACCGTGCCCAGCCATGTCAATGTACTTTTTATTTTATGATGATGATGATTATTATTATTATTGAGACAGGGTCTGCCTCTGTTGCCCAGGATGGAGTGCAGTGGCACGATCTGGGCTCACTGCAATCTCCACTTTCCTGGCTCAAACCATATGCCCACCTCAGCCTCCCAGGTAGTTGGGACTACAATATGTACCACCATGCCTGACTAATTTTTGTATTTTTGGTAGAGACAGGATTTCACCATGTTGCCCAGGCTAGTCTCCAACTCCTGAACTCAAGTGATCCACCCACCTGGGCCTCCCAAAGTGCTGGGATCACAGGTGTGAGCCACTGTGCCCGGCTGACAATATACTTTTTAACGCATGTGTATATCCTTTCCCCACAGTTGAATTCAGTTTTAAAGTTTGTAGAAAGCATCCTTTTGTTCCCATTAACATGTGTCAAGTATGAGGTTCACATATGTTTAATCATCTTTCTCCCCCTCAAAGTGAAAATCTCATTGCTAAAGTTTAGGACATCTTGTCACTAACTGCTACTGATATATTTATTGCTTAATCATTAGCACTTGGGACACGTGGAGTGCTTAGCAGCTTTTAGAAGAGCTGTGCTTAGATATTGATATAAATCACTCATTTGAAACCCATTCTCCTAGTGATATTATAATTCACAATAGGAAACACCGATCTTTGTTTTAGAAAACATCTCTGTCTTGCAGACCCAGCATAGTCCTCTAAATAGGGAGAATCATGGCGTACAGAAGAAAATTATAATATCAAAGAATAGTTTTTGGCTTTTTTCTTGGTGGAGTTTGGCTCCCTTCCCCTACCAATCAAATGAACTGAATTAGTAAGACTACATAATATATTACAATTCTAAACCAAGAGTAACTCAGACTTCAGTTAGTTATTTATTTTTTTAAAGAGATTATACTTATATTCTCATTTATTCTTACTGGAGCCATTGGAACATAGACTTACTGAAACCATGGGAACATTATAGATGTAAAGTTTGAGTCATCAAAGTTAAGTGATGTGCCTAAAATTACACAATTGATAAGATAGCTTATTACTTTTAGTCATGATACATACTTTTGATTTCAATAATATATCACTTCACAGCTCTTCACAGTTTAAGTCTGTTTGATGAACTCCAATGCTTTAAAGAATGAAAGCTGTGCGTGGTGGCTGACACCTGTAATCCCAGCAGTTTGGGAGACTGATGTGGGAGGATTGCTTGAACCCAGGAGTTCGAGACCAGCCTGAGCAACACAGCAAGAGCTCTTAAAAATGAAAAGTAAAAATAAAAACAAATTAGCCAGGCATGATGGTGCACCCCTGTAGTTTCAGCTACTTGGAAGGTTTATTCAGGAGAATCGTCTGAGCCCAGGAGTTGGAGGTTACGGTAAGCCATGATAGCAACACCATATTCCAGCCTGGGACACAGAGCAAGACCTTGTCTTAAATAAATAGGTACCTACATACATATATACATTAATTAATTACTTAAAAATAAAGAACACGGCCGGTGGTTCACGCCTGTAATCCCAGCACGTTGGGAGGCCGAGGCAAGCGGATCATGAGTTAAGAGATCGAGACCATCCTGGCCAACATGGTGAAACCCCATCTCTACTAAAAATACAAAAATTAGCTGGGCGTGGTGGCACACGCCTGTAGTCCCAGCTACTCGGGAGGCTGAGGCAGGAGAATCACTTGAACCCGGGAGGTGGAGGTTGCCGTGAGCCAAGATCACACCACTGCACTCCAGCCTGGCCACAGAGCAAGACTCCATCTCAAAAAATAAAATAAAATAAAGAACACACATATGCTTTTCTTTCAAACTGGTTCATTCCAGTGTCATTCCTCTTACTAGTTAGCTACTTAAGAAAGAATGCCGCTTGGTCATTTACATTGCATACTCATGTTACTGCATAAAGGACTTCAGCCTCTCTAAGTGCTTAAAATGTACGATAATACTAAAGAAACAGTAAGCCCTGGTTTGTAATGATTCAGAGGGAATTTGATCTTAAGTTACTTTTTTAAAGTTTTAATATGAAGTATAAATGTATACCTTATGTTTCAATATCAGTCTTCTTTCAAAATCAAAAGGCAAGTTTGTGAAGGATTATAGGGGAAAGATAAACTGAACATAATAAACTTTTGGTCTAAAATAACATAACCTATAAGTTTTTTCGCTAAAGTAGGAATTTTGGGTAGCCCAGGTACTTCTAGTAATTGTATCAATAGGTAGGAAACTTGGGTGTGTTCCTTAATGCTCATGAGGCCTCAATAAAATATTGGGTTTTAATTGGGTGTTCTATCTGAATTTGATGAAATCATAAAATTATCTTTGTTCTGTAATAACATTAAGATTGTCTTAGGTCCTTCTTGACAGTAGCCAGCTTCAAGGAGAGAAATTATTTGGGATTCGATAATACTCAACAAAATTAAGAGTAGGATATTCAGAGAATGCAGAGCACATAATCACCTTCTGACCTCACTCTGTAATTTCAAGCATTCTTGAAATAAAACGTGTATGTACTGTTCAAAGTGTAGAAAAGGGCTGTGCTTCCTTTAGGCACCCTTGCAGATTACCAATGTGACAGAGAGAAAGATGCAGCTTAGGGGACAATTGGAGAAAGGAGCACATTCTCACACTCTTTGTTAGGAACATGCCAGCTCTTGTCTTCATTTATTCAATATGCTGGAGTCCCAGCTTCTTTCTGAAGCCAGAGTTCATGCTTTTACTCTCAGGTAGCAGCAGCTTTACAATTAAATTTTAATCCGACAGTGTTGTTAGACTCCTATCAAGAGTACAGCCACAGCTGTTCTTGGCAGGCAAATACATTGCTGGTTTTCCTTCAGTCACAGTGAGATAGAAAAATGTTCTCTGTCTAGGGTGTGGACGAAAGCACTTTACTAATCTTATGCATAATTCATCCTTGGTTGCTGGGGCAAAGTTGAAACTTTGCCCTCTGATAAAATTCAGCTGGATGTTTTTTATTTATTAGACTCTGATCCCTTTAGGGGTTTAACCCTTATTGGGAGGCCAGGGATTCTAATTCGGCTAAGCCCTAGCTGTGAAGACTTTTCTAATTTGCCCTTGGTGAATTTTAGCTCTTGTAATACCACCTTTAAAAAACAAAAAACAAAAACTGCAGTAGAACATGCAGTTCAGAGAGTCCTGGATACCCTGAAAAGAGTCTTCTTTGAATGTTGGCTTATTGAATGGAAGGACTCCAATAGGGCCTGTCTTGATTTGTTTTCAAAGTTTAGATTTTTAAAGAGCCTCAGCATTTTAAAACATGGTTTTCATTGTTCTGTAACATGCTAAAATATGGTAATGATTGTTTTATAACATATAACAGGTCTTTGCGTTTCAAATTCATTGGGTACCTATGAAGTAAAAAATATAATCCCTGTTCATAAGTAACTCATAGTCTAGTGGTAGGGGGTTTGAGATGGGCATGAAGATGTGTTAGTATAAGGTAGAAGCTGTTGCCACAGTAGATTAGTTCATTCTTGAATATTCATTTATTTGAGTGGAAGGGACTGGTGAGTTATTTTCACATGCCTCCCATAAGATATAGTGACCCAAAAGGTCAATCTAGACTAATAGAGTATGCTTCCTTTCAGAAGAATTTATTTGGTTAGGTCAAGCAAGAACATATAGAAAGAGATATCTTTATTCTTTTTCAAATATGTGATGTGGAGTACTTTCATCTTTATACCCAGCAGCTGGAATTCATCTTTTTGTAAGCAGCAGTATTTATTATAATGTTTATAAAATAAAATTTATCAAAAACTAGAGAGCTCCACAATTCAAAATTTAAGAAATGTCTCACCTCAGATTCACAGAGTAATTGCCATAATGTCTTATGGCATTATGAGTGTATGAGTGTATGAGTATAAAGCTCTACACTCATACATTTTATATTCCTCTTTTATATCCTCTCATTCCTAATAATGACAGATTAATAAGAACTAATAGCCATCCTGGTTTTCAATATGAAACAATGTGATTTCACGTGAAGCAGAATAGAATAGTAAGAGTTAGGACCAAAATTACTTAGTTCTTTGGGCATGTGAGAGAATAGGAAAGAGCTACCCCGAATTTTCCAGAACTCACTTGATAATGTCAAGAGCTGCAGCTGGCAGTCACTGATTCTGAAAATAGGCACACATCATGTTAATTAAAAAATTAAATAAAAGGATATTGGGATAAGGCAGTAAAATAAGGTTCTTTTTGCCCTTTTTTTCTTTTCTTTTTTTTTTTTTTTTGTGAGACGGAGTTTCGCTGGAGTGCAGTGGCACCATCTCAGCTCACTGCAAGCTCCGCCTCCCGGGTTCACGCCATTCTCCGGCCTCAGCCTCCCGTGTAGCTGGGACTACAGGCGCCCGTCACCTCACCCGGCTAGTTTTTTGTATTTCTTACTAGAGACGGGGTTTCACCGTGTTAGCCAGGATGGTCTCAATCTCCTGATCTCGTGATCCACCCGTCTCGGCCTCCCAAAGTGCTGGGATTACAGGCTTGAGCCACCGCGCCCGGCCTTTGCCCTTTCTTTATAGCTGGGTTTTGCTGATCAATTCTGCATTTTTGACAATTCTCCCTCTTTACAGGGAGAACCACCAGTATTATTTTCTCTTTAAGTAACTGAAAAAATATTTCTTATGTTTATTGAGCTGTCTCATTACAGTAACAGACTAGCTGGATCACTGGGGATATGACTTTGGGATATATGTTTTAAAATAGGCACAGAGGCTGAGTGCAGTGGCTGACGCCTGTAATCTCAATACTTTGGGAGGCCTAGGTGGGTGGATCATCTGAGATCAGGAGTTTGAGACCAGCCTGGCCAACATGGTGAAACCCCGTCTCTACTAAACATACAAAAATTAGCCTGGTGTGGTGGCAGGTACCTGTAATCCCAGCTACTCAGGAGGCTGAGGCAGGAGAATTGCTTGAACCCGGGAGGCGAAGTCTGCAGTGATTCGAGATCATGCCACTGCACTCCAGCCCTAGTGACAGAGCAAGACTCCATCTCAAAAAATAAACAGGCACAGAACCTCTCCTTCAATTTATACAAATTAGGCATGTAATCAGTAAATATGGTAAAATGATGAAAGTATACACAGTAGAAGAGCAGGCCCAAGGCTAAATTCTAAACTACTCATGTAAACATTATAATAATACTAGAGAGTTGTAGAGTATACTGATTTAACTCAGTGTTGCAGTAGAAGAAAGGAAGAAAAACTATTTGAACAACTTGGAGGCAGAAAACTGGGGATCCAGCTTTGGAATTTACTTTATTGGTGACTGTTACTTCTCTAGCTTGTCACTCACTTCTCTGAGCTTGTCACACCTACTGGAATAAGTAGAAATTATTATTCTTTGCCTAGATTAACAAAATATATATCTCCAGATAGTAAGTTAGTTGCATGTTGGCATCTTCTAATTCAGAGGTCTAATATGTAGCATATTGGTAAGGAGGCACATTCATATTTCTGGGTGGTAGGGAGCCCACTTTCATCCATTCATCTGCATTCCTGTTCAAACTAGCAAGTGTGTCTGCTAACATTAGGTTGCCAGAAAAAAGATGTGAGTAAACCCCAGTTCCACCGAGCTCCTATGAAGGTACCACCTACTACCATAGGACTTGGTTGAAGATACTGAGCATAGTTACCTTTTTTTTTTTTTTTTTTTTTTTTGAACTTTTATCTTTCAGATGGCATTGAGAGTAACCATCTGTTTTTTTGGCCTCAAGTTCCATATTGAATTTTTTTAAATTGCATTTTGAGCAATAACATTTCCCTGGTTTGCTTAACCAGTTATACAAGTTGAGACTTCTGTCTCTATGCCTATTTTATAATAGCTTCTCTGGGAGAAGAGATGAAAAATAAGCCAGTTAGATATTTTATGAGTATTGAAATCCTTTCCATTCAGAAATGTAAATAAAACAACCAGCATGAGCAATCAGCTTATGTCAGATTCCATGGGTTTATGTTACATAGGGAAATTATAGTGCAACCTGAAACATGCTTCTTAATGAATTCATAGTGCTGTCACAGTTGAATGTAAACCCTTGAGCTTTTGTGAAGGGTTTCAGAAATCAACCTTTATAAACTACCTAGGGGAGGGAAGAGAACTAAGATGATACTAACAAATGCTATCACTGTTTTGTGGCTGCCTCCCTTCCAGCACCAAATTTTGCCAGTTAAGTAAAGCAGAAACCTAGAATATGGCACACATTTTGGCTTATTCAATGTGCACACACACACTCAGTGCCACACTGGGTCAGACCCACAGTTCAATACTCTGTTTCTGAAAGTGGCACCAGGGAACTGCTTTGGAAGAACAAGATTGCCCTTATGGTTTTTGTCCTCAGAAGTTAGGGAAATTTGGTTAAGAAGTATGACAAAAGCCCCATAAGTAGCCATTTTTACCTGTAGCAAATACGGGAAGCTAGACACCTAACTAGAGATCATGAAGTTAGAATTTGTCTCCTCCTTTGGCTGCTACTTCAGCACCCGGTAGTAAATTAGAATAAAGTTCGTCATTTATTAGTGAGTTGGTTTTGCAGTCTCTAAAGCTCTTTTGCAGCTCTTCTATTCACTATGGCCTCAGATACGATAAATCTGCTAGCTGCAAAAATTCAATATACCAAGTAGAATATATAGGACCAGTCAAGTTTTAAGTTTGGGAGTGAGGAAAAGCAGCATGTATTTTCTATTTTAAATTATTTTCTTTTCACATTCTAATTTCTTAAGGGTTTGGCTTGATTTATGCCAGGTTCTGGGCCTGTAAGCCTACATTAATGCATCACAGTACTGGATAGGATATTTGATATCTCTTACTTAGCCCAGAATCTCAAATGATAAGGAGCTGTAGTTAATGATATGTAGCATTTTGTTGAACTATACAGTGTAGTTCTCATTTAGTCCCCGTGTCTGTAACAAATGGACTCATCCTTGTGCTTTTCCATAGGTGCCCTGATGTTTACTGACATAAATCAAGATACTATGTGGCTGTATAGGGGATGCTGAACCATTTGACAGTCTAGATGCACACAGTCACCTCACATTATTTAAGCCCTGATCTCAGCATTCTAATTTCTCTGTATTCCCCAGTGTATATAATGTGTACTTGCTTGAAATTCCTTATATATTGCTTGTACATTCCTGCTTCTAAGTTTCAGCACATACCAGTTTCTTTGATTTAGAATGCCTTCTTCTGACTGCCTTCAATCAGTTCATAAAACACATAAAGCTATCTTTTAAAAATTCAACTCAAAAGTCACCTCCTGTGGAATGCCATCTCTGATTAATCTCATTAACCTAATTCCTTTATTCTCAGACTTCTGCTTCCTAGTCCATTAAACTGTTTCATTTTCTTGTAATTGTTGCTTCTGTATATTGTCACCCAATAAGCATAATTATTCTAGGAATGATCATCTTCCTCCAGCCTCTTGTGTCTACTTATTACACACAAATATTTTGAAGGCCTATCGATGACCTTTTCAGTTTCCCCAGAGTTCCAGTTCACCTTCCTTACTGTTTCCTTTTACTTCATGGTTACATTCCTAAAGAAGCAGCGCATGTGTTCAGGGTTGGCCTCCACCTCAGCATGTGTGTGGCAGCCTGCTGAATAGATCCCTACAACTGGGAAGGAGTTAACCCTCTAGTTTGACAATCTCTGCATTCTACTTGGACACCTTCAAGAAGTAGATGTGAGACCAGGAGTAGACCTGAAAATGGGAGTAGGTAAATTTCCACAGAAAGCCAAGTTAGCTTTTTCCTTCCTTTATACACAAGACCTATGAAGCTGCTGTCATCAGCAGCTCATTCAACACTCTCCTGCTCTGCCTCTTTTCCAGGAGTCAGGGTTAGTTTAAGAAAAAGCCTCTTGCTAGAAGCCATGACCTCGTACTTTTATCCCCTCCATCTGGTGTGTGGCCTCATGGGGCTGTGCTGCTATGCAGGAGGTGAGCAATGGAATTCTTTAGATGATGACTTCTGAGCCCACATGCAGAGGCAGTTGGGGGTGGGAAGCAGGGAGAACAGTGAGAGCCAAGATCGATGGACCAAAAAGTAAAGTCTGCTTTGGGGAAGTCCTGACTATAGGTAGACTGTTTTCATGAGGTGTTCTTCCCCTAGCTCAAGCAGGGGCCCAGGTCAGGGAGCTGCAGCATCCCAGGTGTATGATTGATGAACATTGTACTTTTCCCTTCTGTCTTAACAGTTGGGGTGCAGGAGTGGGATAGGTAGCCTACGCTGTCTCTAACAGAAAACATTCCAGAATTGAACAGAAGAGTTCCCCTTGCGTACATCATCTTTTGGAGCTGCTCTTACTCACTGTCTTGCGCCTAAACAGAGGTCCAAATTTTGGATGGGAGAACAAAGAGGGGTTGAGAGCAGCAAGTGTTTGATCAAGTGAAAATCTGCTGTCTGCCTCATCTCACAGGGGTTTCTCTGCAGGATTGAGACCCCTTGCCTTGGTGTACACAAGTTGTTTGCATCAGCTTGAGATCCCAGGACCTTTACCAGGCCATGGGTAGGCATCTATCTGGCTTGGCATGGGAGTTTCTTAGGACACTTATTCCCTGATCTTGCTTTCCTAACCCAGGAGTTGACAGCATTTTTAAAAGGAGTGAAATCTCAAAGAAAATTCTAATACATACTTTTTTTTTTTTTGAGACGGAGTCTTGCTCTGTCACCCAGGCTGGAGTGCAGTGGCGCGATCTCAGCTCACTGCAAGCTCCACTTCCTGGGTTCACACCATTCTCCTGCCTCAGCCTCCTGAGAAGCTGGGACTACAGGCGCCCGCCACCATGCCCGGCTAATTTTTTTGTATTTTTAATACAGACGGGGTTTCACCATGTTAGCCAGGACGGTCTTGATTTCCTGACCTCGTGATCTGCCCACTCGGCCTCCCGAAGTGCTGGGATTACAAGCGTGAGCTGCCGCTCCCGGCCTCTAACACATACTTTCAAAGCCCAAAGCCTTAATAATTTTCTGTCATGACTGCTTCTACTGTGTCTATACACTTAGCATAATTTCCAAAGGACTAGATAAAACAAAATTTTAATGTTAATCTGAAGGAGAAAAAAGGAGTAGAATTAGGAGCCAGAGTTGTTTAAATGTGGAATACTTTGTATAGTGGTCACATGGTACCGGTGGTAATAGTGGCAGAAATGGCAAAAGAGCCATTGGTTGATAAGGTTCAGGAGGGCCTAGGCTGTTCCTTTGTAAACCGTGCTCAGATATACTCTCCTGGCAGTCCTGGGACTCCTATAAGGCTTGAACATTTTGTATCAATTTCTGTTTTGAAGGTGCTGGGACTCTGGCGCCCCCAACCCTGGGCATCCTCAGGCTTTGAGGAGAATACACAAGATTTGAAGTTAGAAGACCTAGGTTTGAGTTCTGGCTGAGCCACGCACAGTTCATTTGACCTTGGACCAATCACCAAATTCTTCTGAACAGCATCTGTAAAGTGACAGTAACCCCTACCTCACAGGGTTGTTGTGAGGATTACGTATATGCTAAAGCATTCTGTATATGAAAAAGCTTCTTATGAACATTATTGTTATTCCTGGGGAAACCCCACCTTGGAAGCTGTCAAAAAGGACAACTGTAGATGAAGTTGTCTTCCTTTTTTCTTCATTCAGCTTAGCCTTTCTGTTTGGCCAGGGCTGCTTACAGGAGCTGTTAGGGTTGAAGTAAAGTCACCACATTTTGGCTCCTTTGGTCAAAGAGAAAGAACTCTAATGTCCAGCTGCTCCATCCATATACCCATAGAATGGAAGTGAGTAAAGGAAAATTTTAAGCCAGGATAGTTAACAGTTAAGGGGCCAATGGGAGAATGCTTGCCTTGCATTTGCAAATCCAGAATGACTAAAACATCTTAAGTAAATGAGGAATAGCCACAAATATGCTCAGAGATAATATAAGCCATGAGTAGGAAGTGGGAAAATGAGTTTGTAAACTCCTCTCTTTTCTATCCCTTTACCTTTGAGGTCAGGGACAGGCATACAGCCCACTCACTGGCTATTGCCCTATACCTACCAATCACCCAAAGAAAATAATAGCTTCTGAGAAAGCTCAATTCACTGTAGCAACTGTGATATATTTACCCTAATAAAGCCACCACTTGGTCTTTTCCAATGCTTCTCTCTTACGGAGGTCATCCCTGGAATCCAAAGCTATCCAGTTTTCTAACCCAGTTAAGAGTTTAAAACAACCACAGGTCATAAGCAGTAGGCTTGGCAGTTATACCTTATGCAGTCATAGGAGACTGTCCCATCATTCTCAGCACATAGGGTGCTCCAGCATGAACCAGCCTTGTGAATGTGTACAGTCTCAGCCACTCTGCTTTGGTGATAATTCTTCACCACTGATCTCTCCTCGCCATGCCCCTTCTGCATCCTTCCCCCAAACACCCACCAGCGGAGTTCTGGTCCCCAAACCAAAGAGTTGCCTGCAGGTTGGTAATGTAACTTTGTAGATATTCCTTGATTACAGCTAGACCCTATTGGTATCCTTTTTGAATTACGGGATTGAAATCTAATTGCTTTTTTTTTTTAATTGTTGGGGAGAGGAGGATGAGCAGAACTCCTATGCAGCCTGTGAGAAGTTCTGTATGTGTCTATATATGTACACGTGTGTGTGTGTGTAACCTCATGGTTGTGCTCAGGCTGACAGGGAGGGCAAAGAGTGAAAAGGAACCATCTCTTTCTTGTTTTCCAACATTGCTTCAAAGATGCCCAACCCCCGTAGTAGCAGGCAGTTCCCAAGTGGAGGGTCGGGGCAGAGGCCTCCACCAAGGCCATCAATAACCAGGTGTGAGCTACAGGTCTCTGTGTAATGTGAAGCTTTCCCGTATTTCATTTCTGCACCCAGGGGGCGGCTCTGCAGGATTGCTTACGGAGAGCTCTGTGTCTGGCACCTCTCTCCGCAAGGCCCAGGCGCCCAGGGTCCCACCGACCTGCCCAGGAATGCATCACATTGTTCTCTGGTGCTGTAATTTGGCTGCAGGAGCTAGGCTGAATGCCTCCCAGGGATGAGAAACATACTCTCCCTGGCGTCCTCCCTTCGCCCCAGCTAGCTTGAGCTTCTGCCCTATGACCACTGAGTGCATTTAAATAAAAACCTCAGAAAGACTGAGGAAAAAAAATCCTAATTATCTCTCTTATATTAAGCCATGTAGAGACTCGTGCCCTGAGTGGGTCTGAGAATTTGGCAAAGACTTAGTGGTTGGTGTTCTTGATAAGGGAAGTGAGAGAAAGGAGAAGAAATTACTCCCTGCAACAGGGAGGAATAGAAATGAAGCAGTGAGTGTTCAGAAGTTAGATCTACAAGAAGTTTTGCAGACAGACCCTCAGGGCCAGGCAATGTTTGTTTTTGTTTTTTTTTTTTAATCTGAAGCCCTTGATTTTATTTTTACAGCATCACTCTAAGGAAGAGTGTGGATTACTGCCATTATTCAGGGCTGGCAATAATAAAAGTTAGCTTTTATCTGCAGGGCTAGGTTAAGGCTGGCATTCTTACTTTTACATAAAAAAACTGGCTACAGGCTGTGCAGCTGAGGTACTTCAGTCATGTGCCTTCTCTAAAGGATTCTTAGATCCTTAAAATATATAGTATCTTTTAAGTTTGTATCTAAATAGCACTTACTGTAATGTATTATACCTAAACGTTTATTAAAAGTTAGAAGAAATGAGTACCAACAGGAAGGAATGGAAGAGAGGAGATGGGCTAAGACATTGCTGATCTGAGCGACACCTCTATCAAATAGAGGGCTGGGAGAAGTGGTGATTAGAAGCAGAGTGAGGGAACTAAATGGAGCCCTGACTGCACCAAATAAAGTTCTCATTTTGCTGCTTGTTCCAAATAAATTAGTGTCTGTTTGTGTAATGCAGACTAAATGCCAGTTGTCTAAAGCCAATCAGAATGCAGAAGCAAGCTAAGAACTAGGAGGAAAAATTAATTGCTTGGCCATCATTCCTTTTTGGGCCACATAACCTCTGTAGTGGGGCTCAAATGGACACCATTTCTCTCACTTATCCACTTCGCTTTTCAAACTTCTCACTCTCTGGACAGCTTGCTCTTTTCTTAACCATTTATAGGAAATTGCAAAACTTGCATCTTTATGAGCTAGAATCTGGAGCCCAAGGAAAAGCACAGAGTAGCATGAGATGCCAGAAGAGGCCCATTTCCTTCCACAGGAATGAGAACCAAAAACCAAAAAATAGATAATAGGGCATAGGTAGATTTAAGTCATGTTGACTTCCCATGGAAGGCCTATGCCATTGTTTATGTGGTAACCTGCATGTTCTTGTGAGAACAGGGGCTGGTTAGGACCTGAGTCTTTCCCCAGCAGCTTGGCATATAATATAAGGCAGCCTCCTTTGGTAAATTCATTCAGCCCTATTGTTGAGTTCAGACTAACCATGACCCCCTTACCTCTCCACTACCCCAAAGCTTTCCTTAAGATGTCAGCTCTTCTCTTCCCCTCCCATTTCCCCCTCCTTAATCCTACCATTGGCTCATCAGTTATCCAGTTGACTCCACTCTGAAGGAAGACATTCTCTTGGCCTGACTCACTCAGGCCCATTTCTCCACAGGCATCCCCTTACCGCAGACCACAAGGGCCCTAACTAGCTCATGTTTTGTGTTAATGGATGTGAAACTGGAGCAAATCCCCTCACCAAAAGAAAAACCACCCTAAACTCTCCCACACAGGTCTCAGCAGGTTACACAAATATTAGTCCTATCATCCAAATAAATCTGCCCCTGTGGCCCAGAGCCATGGCTCCCCCAGCCTCCTGCTGCCTGTGCAGAGTAAAGCTGCTTCAAAAACATATGAAGACCCCAAGGGATGTTGGAGAGGAACTTGGGAAAGACAGGGGCCTATATCCAGAATTCTTTATGCAGGCCCCTTAATCTACAGACTTTTATTAATACTTTATAGTCCTAAAGAAGGACTGTTCCTAGAGAAGTCATGATGGGCTAGACCAGCCAGGAGCTTTGGTGAAGAGGATCTGTGGGCTGGAGTTTGGGGCATAATTAAAACTCAGTATCTGACAGCTGGGCACAGTGGCTTGCGCTTATATGCTCAGCACTTTGGAAGGCTGCAGTGGGAGGATTGCTTGAGACCAAGAATTCAAGACCAGCCTAGGCAACGTAGCTCCATCTCTGATAACTGTGTTTAAACTAGCTGGGCATGATGGCTTGTCCCTGTAGTCCCAGCTAATGGGGAGGCTGAGGTGAGAGGATTGCTTGAGTTTGGGAATTTGAGGCTGCAGTGAGCCATGATCATGCTAGTGCACTCCAGCCTGGGCAACAAAGCAAAACCCTATTTCTAAAAGAAAAAAAAAAAGAAATAAATAAATAAAAAGAAAAAAAAGAACAGGTACGTATCCTCATTTTACAGACGAGAAAATAGAAGCTCAGAAAATTTAGCTACCTTGCTCAAAATATCAAAAGCAAGTGGCACAGCTGTGATTTTTAACCCAGGTCTGTCATAACTGCAAATTTCTATACCACTCTGCTGCTTTAAGATATCAACAGGCAAAAGATAACCACTGCTCAAATCACATAAAAATAGGACATCAAGGTTTTGGGGACTTCATGTCCTGCCCTCCAGCTTACTAAGCCTGCTATCTCTGGAGATTCCACTCTTGCAAACCTAGTTAGGCAATGGGTAATAGCATAGAAGAAACCCTCCTCTATTTAAGCTGAATGTGGACTGAACAATAATAATCACCAGGACTTGGAGAGTCACTAAATAAAGATTTGTTGAGTAAATGGAGGAAGGCTGCCTTCTGTGTATCATTTTGGCCCCAACCCGTAGCACTCCTTCCCACTGTAGCCACTGACTCCTGCTCCCAGCTTCAAAGGCTAGGATCCTCTCATAAAGAATTACCAAAGCCAGAGATCCCTACCTTCCTAATATGTACTTTTGCCTCATGTGGGCCCTTGAGATCAGACCTGCTTTCCTGCTCTCCCACCATCCATGAGTTGCCTATCTTTTACTCCGTGTTTCCCCAAATCTGGCTAACCTACAGAGTAATGCATGGGAAAAAAAAAAAAAAAAAAAACAACAACAACACAAGGCCTGGCCAGACTTACTATATTACTCTATCCTAGGAGTGTTCTAGGGTGTTCTAATGATCTGTTAAGCATGGGAGCCACTGCATTCCACCTCAGTTTGAACAGGCAGCAAGTAAGCAAAAGAGGCAGTGCTGTCCAATATAGGTTGAGAATGGTAGAGAGAAAAAGACAGAATGAATGTGTGTTTGTATAGTTATGATTCTTTTTCTTCTACAAAACACAGCAGTTTATAAACATATGAGCATGTGAATGGAACCTTGTCCACTATGGCTAACATCTCAGGCTCTCAATAATAGAATGTGGTAGCCTAAGATTTTCTTTTGGGGTACCAGGTAGTTCTGCTCAAACTGACTTCAGAGAACGGGCATGTCATTCATCTTTGTCCCATCTAACTTTGGCCAGGTAGAAACAAAAAGAAGCTCTCCACAGGTACCCTTCCTCTTGCACACCAAGGAAGTATCAGGAAGCTGGTGCAAAGGAAAGAAAAAAGGAGCCTCAACTACATACTTTAGTGCAACTCATTTCACTCTAAAGACCCTCTATCTCTTCTACTCTCCCTTCAAATCTCCAGAGTGGGAAATCAGGGAGCTTGCTCAGTTTCTTATATCCCCTGACAACTCCTTCCCAGGGCTAAGGAACCAGCCAGGACACCATGGTCCCTATGGATTACTCTCTACATCCTTAAACAGAAGCTGTAGCAGCCCAGGGTGGAGGGTGGAGGAAGGTGTGCATGCAAGGATCTTGTGCTTTTGAGTTGAGAGGCTTGAATTGGAGGGATGCGTGAGGTATCTGTGTTCAGGTCTGGTCCAGCCACTCTGCCTTCTTGGGGGCCTTGCAAGTATGGACGTCCACAGTATTTCTGCATTCCTTGCACCGTACAGCACAGCACCAGTGGAATTTGCACTCACACTGGGTAACACGGGTGACTCGAGTTGTGTCATACCCTCGGCCACAGCACATGATTTCACAACCATCTGTTCCTTTTGATGTCTTGCTGCAGACACGGCCTGCAGTGCCTAGGGAACCTGGGTTGGGAAAGAGAGGGAGTGAGAACAAAGTTATCTCTTCAGCTGCCCTGGATACCCTTACCCACATTCTCAGAAGGAAGACATAAAGAATCGCTTTTTTGGGCTGGGCACAGTGGCTCACTCATGCCTGTAATCCCAGCACTTTGGAAGGCTGAGGCAGAAGGAATGCTTGAGTCCAGGAGTTCAAGACCAGCCTGGGAAACATAGCAAGCCCTGCCTCTACAAAAACTTAAAAAATTAGCCAGGTGCCGTGGGCATGAGCCTGTAGTCCCAGCTACTTAGGAGGCTGAGGTGGGAGTAACACTTGAGGCTGGGAGGTCGAGGCTGCAGTGAGCCGAGATTGCACCACTGCACTCTAGCTCAGGTGACAGTGAAACTCTGTCTCCAAAAAAAAAAAAAAAAAAGCATGGGCTCTGACATCATATTGTCTGGATTCAAATCCCAGTTCTGCCACTCTTAGTTGTGTGATTTAGTCAAAATGAAACATTAACTTAGTTTCTCATATGAAAATAAGCACAATAATAGATTGTTAGATATAATCTCTGTTCATCTGAAGAGGTGAACTGATTACCATGACTGGCTGCAGGCATATTCCTAAGTAATATCCCTTGTATTATTATTATTATTATTATTATCCCTAAGCATTATCCCTTCCCCTTACAGTGGAAACTCTAGGATAGGGATCATGTTTTCCCCATGCATAGGGAATGCTTAGAACCTCATTCTGACTGATTTTAGCAAAAGAGATCCTGCCAACAGATCATAAAATCAATAGACTTTTGGATGAGTTGGGCCCATCAGAGCATCTACTCCAACCTTTTCCATGGTTAATAAGGATCCAGAGATAGGAAAGTAACTAGCCTAGGTTCAAAACGGAGAATAGATTAACTGATTTCTACAGCATTAGTCTCCACATGCCACTGGGATAGGGGAGGAAAATGCTAGAACTTCTATGTTTTTTTATCTCATCAATTTAAAATATTGATGTATGTTTTCTAACATACATATTCATATAGGGGAACACAGATATAAATAAATATACATATAATGGAGATATATGCTCAAATTGTTTTAATGATAGGAGTAAAGGATCCAGAATGTCAGGAGACCACTGCTCTGGAATGTGGGCTGACTAGGTCCACTGTGTATGTTAGTCTCCTAACTCCAAGGGCTGGGTCTTAAATCCTCTTGGGCACCAAAAGCCCCTTCTACACTGTGGAGCTGTGCTGTCCAGGGTAGCAGCCACTAGTCACATATGGTCTTTTACATCTAAATTAATGAAAATTAAGTAAACTAAAAAATGTAGCTCCTCAGTCACACTAGCTATATTCCAAGTTCTCAGTAATCACATGTGGCTAGTTGCTACTGTATTGGACAACACAGATAGGAAAACATTTCTATCACCACAGAAACTTCAACTGGACTCTACTGCTTTGGAGGGAATTCCTGGCTCCATATTCTTTCTGGGATGACTTATATTCTTTGAATTCCAGGCCCTGCTTTGGGTTTTAGGAGGCCTAATTTTATGCCTGTGAGAGAAACCAACACACATTTGACTTATCCTCCCTCCTAACTCCAAAGTTCCTTCCCCAAAGGTGTATTTTCAGTATGGCAGGGTAGGCTTACACCTCAGATATTATGGAATTATTTCTAGGTATCCAGAGAGTAACCCTCTGAATTAGACCAACTGGGAGGAAAGTATACTTAGTGGCAGGAAATCACTGGGAAAATCAGGAGGACTCCGACTTTTTTTCTTCTAGCACCCTACAAGGTATACAGACTACTTTCTTCATTAATTGCGTAGAGCCCCTTCCTGTTTCTATGCCCAATTTTACTCCAAGCCACTTGACTCTTCCAGGAATGACAGTGATGGGTGAAAACAAACAGTACCGAAGATAACTGAGGTTTTTTGGCTCCACTTCACCCAAGTCCTGACTGCTGAGCCTGTAGAAAAGAGCCTGGGAGCCCCATGACAATAACCAGAGGAGAAGAGTTCTGCTGCATTGCATGTTCCTAGTTTAACCTATCTGAACCCGAAATGTGAGCCAGGATGGTAACTTTCATTCCCTTGGGGAAAAACCATATCACCTTCCAGCACCTCCAAGAATCCCACCACAAATACCTCGAACAGACTGAAAAACAACCATTTGCAGCTTTACCTGCCTTTGGTAGGGATCTCTCCTTCGTTTCTTTTTCAGCTGTTTCAGAATCTTCAATGGCAGGACACTGGATAAAACCTTTCAAGGACATCTTTCTAGCTTTAATCTCCCTTACAGGGAACTTTTACCCAGCAGATTGGTCTGTTCGCTGTCCCTGGAACAGGTCATGTGCTTTCCCACCTACTACTCTGATAAGAAATTGCCCACTCTTCTCTCAAGCTATCCAGATACTCCCTATGCTTCAAGGAGCAGCTTAAATTCTACAGTTTCTTTTTTTTCCCTACATTTTCAAATAAACTTTTTTTTTTTTTTTTGAGACGGAGTCTTGCTCTGCCGCCCAGGCTGGAGTGCAATGGCCGGATCTCAGCTCACTGCAAGCTCCGCCTCCCGGGTTCACGCCATTCTCCTGCCTCAGCCTCCCGAGTAGCTGGGACTACAGGCGCCCGCCACCGCGCCCGGCTAGTTTTTTGTATTTTTTAGTAGAGACGGGGTTTCACCGTGTTAGCCAGGATGGTCTCGATCTCCTGACCTCGTGATCCACCCGTCTCGGCCTCCCAAAGTGCTGGGATTACAGGCTTGAGCCACCGCGCCCGGCCTCAAATAAACTTTTATTGATTTCTCCAATCAACTCTCTTTGCATTTGTCTACCCATTATGTCTCATTTCTTTAAGTAGATTGCAAAGAGCCAAAGGGTTAGAGCTGCATCTTATGTTTCTGTGTAGCCCACACATTGCTTAAAACTGAAAACAGGTAACTAAATTAAACATTCCCTGAATAATGCCTACTGTATCCCAGATGCTGGGATACAAAGGAGTGATGCATGACCTCAGGCCCCAAGGAGCTGAGTGACCTCCTCTCTACTTGGGCAGCACTGGGCCTGGTAGACTGAGGCATAAGTCAACAATCTCATGACCAGGAAACTGCCTCCTCCCACAGCACCCCCTTCCCTAACTCCTGAGACTGAACAGACCATGATTAACCAGGGGTGCCTGCACTAAGAACTGGGACTCCATGTCCCTGCCTGCCTTCCTTACTCACCTGCAGCCTTGTCCAAGACACAGTAATCTGGGGAGTTGTCAAAGTAGACAAGATCAGTTCGGGTGGCACGGCGATAGCCTTGGCGGGCTGCAGTGAAGTTGGCACCATCCTGCGTGGCCATCACCTGCACAGCCCCATCATAGCGCCGCCGCAGGTAATCACCTGTGCGGCGGAAATCTGAGAGCGCACGCCAGCAGGTGCGCAGAGTACAGGAACCACTCACGCCATGGCACTTACACTCCAGCTTCAGAAACCGCCGCACAGCCTGGAGGAGGGGGAAGGCAGTTAAGGGAGAGGTAGCTGGTCAGGGCACATTTTAGTCATCTCTAGGGCCAAAAGGATGAGTGCTCTGAGATAGGCTGGACCTGGCCCTGGCTGGCTGATTGAGCTCTTGGTTGTTCTCTCCCACATCAGATCCCACCCATTCTTCCCGATCAAGTTCAAGAAACTCTTTTTCCAGTAAATCTTCCTGGACCAACAGTGCTTTCCTTTTCATGACAGACAGCCCACTGAACTTTAGAGCCACAGGATTCTGTTCACGATAACAGTTTGCTTGCATATCCTCTACTTTTCACGTTTTAGAATGCCAGGTACCATGCCTTCTACTTTAGTAGTATGCCATTTTCCAGCATAGAAGGCACATAGAAGGCGTTCAAATAGCAGGGAACTGACTAGAACAACCTCTTATCCTCTCAGTCTTTATGAAAGCAGTTCTTTCCCTTCTTAAAAAGTTACTTCTTTTCTCCACCTTTTCCTACTTTCCACCTGTGTGAAGACTCTTCAGGCACCTGGTTGACCCTAGGCATTCCCAATCTCCCTTGCATTTAGTGCTCCTGTCCCAGGATGTTGGGGCTTTTGGTAGTGACCCAAAAGCCTTCAGCTCTTCCACTTTCACATTTATTTAGTCCATGGTCACACATACTGGTCACCCCCAGCAAATATGAGTGTACTTACACAGACATGAGTACTGACCGTGCGACCACAGCGGTTATTATGTAAGTTCATGAGGGCCCGGGCATCCTTAAGCCTCTTCTCCTTGGCATCCACGAAGGCCTTGGCAAAACGGACACCATAGTGGATGTTGTCACTGCAGCCACCCCAGTCAAAGTCCCCACGCTGGTCATGGTGTCGGCCACGGGTGTAGGGGTCACAGCTGCACACACTCAGTTCACCCTGGCTACAGGCACGAGTAATAGCATGGACTACCCCTGCTGATGAGATGGCATATACAAAAGCTGCTTCTCGGCTACCTAGAGAAAGAATTGTAGAGGTGTGCTTCAGGAAGGAGGCCCATGTCTGTCCCCTTCTTCAGCCCATACAACCTCTGACTCTGAAACCTCTTCCCTCCTTTTCTTTCCCAGAGTCACCCCTACACCCCCTTTATTCAAGGTGCCTTTCATTTCCAAGAGCATTCCCCAGAGTATCTGACCTCTTCCCCTCAGCCTTCACTACTCTCCATCCACTTCTTTGTATATCTGACCTTCTGAGCTGACCTATACTCTTGTTTCCTGCCAAATTCCCTGTGTCCATCCATTGAAAAGTCTCCTGGTGAATCATCCCCTCCCACTGAGTGCTAGCCCTGGCTCAGCTAAGCCTGCCTTAGTCCACATTCCAGGCCTTTTCAGGCCCACTCTGCTGGACAGTTCCCCCACAATGGAGACCCCAGCCCAGGGGTCAGCCTGTTTAGAGATCCATGCTACCTTCCCTTGCCTGCTTGCTCTCCCTCCCTGCTCTTGGAGACTGATGAATGATCGCCCCTGTATGCCTGACACCTCCAGATTCCCATTTTGTTCCCTTTCTCCTAGTTTACTGTCTAGCTCTATTTATCTTTTTTGCTGAGCTGAGGCCAAGCCACTGACTCTCCAAATATTTACATATCACCTTTCTGTTTATCTCTTGTTCCCATTACTGTAGTGCTGGGAGTGTTGGGGTGATGATAGTGATGGTGGTGTTAAGAACAGAGGGCCTATGGTAGACCTCAGCCTTACAGTACATGGTAGCCTCCCAAGCTGGGGATTGGAGAGGACAAGGAAAATGAGGGAGAAAGATGGAGGTTCTAGGGAATGCTTTACCTTGGTCTTGTCCCAGAGCACTAGGATTTAGAGGAGCCCCTGTCTACAAATCTAAGGTGCTAAGAGTCTGTTCCCAATTATATCCTGGGCTGTGCCCACAATTCTTCCTCTGATTATGAAACAGTGTGTGGGAGAGGAGAGGGGAGATCTTGCCTACCCTTTCCACTCACCACCCCCAGCACAGAAAGGGAAGGAATTGACACAGAATGGAAGAGGCCCCTACTTCTGAGCATGACACGGCCAAAGACGGTGTGGTCCCGGTCCAGGGTGGTACAGTTCCAGCGGTGGTGGCGGAATTGGTGCTGACACTCTCGGATCCACTCTCGGGCACCCTCGCCCACTGAACGCATGATGTCTGGGTAACGCTGGCACAGCTGCCGCTGCCGGCTCACCAAACCAGGGATATTGTCGCAGATCACTCGTGCCCCCAGTGCCCCAATGTACCTGCAAGGCGGAGATGGCCCTGTCAGAACATCCCAGCCCTTTTTCTGCATTGGAAGGGAATAAGGAAGGGGTACGTTTAGCATCCAGACCTTGAAGAGATTCTGTCCCCTCTCCCTAACCCACATTCCATAAAGCTGATGAGTAGAACCATTTCCCACAGTTCTGAAGAAGTATAGTTATACAGTTGCAGAGAGAGTAATTGAGTGGCCTCCCACCATCACCAGTTCCCCAGCCAAAGGCCAAAGTGACACACACTCCCAGAACACAGGCTAGGCATGTGTCACATACACAGAAGCTGTGGGCATGTCACACAAACTCATTGTTTATTTAATAAACATTAAGAGCTTCATGGAAACATAAACTAACAAAATAAGGATCTAAGACAACACTCTTATGCTCCCATTAACAGGGGTGTCCTGCATGGCTGGTCCACGAAGATATGGTTTGACAGCAGGGGAATGGTGACAGGGAGGGGCTCGTGGGAAGAGACATAGTGAGCAATTTGAGTAATGTTTACAGCTCTAGTCAGACCCGTGGAGCTAAAAAAAATCCTCATTCCCAATTGTGAGGTCTGGGGAGGAAGATCCCACCCTCTACTCTCCTCCTCAAACCCTTTATTTCCAGGCCCCAGGACCTTTCTTAACTAATGAACCTTTAAAACCATCTTCCCCAACCTGGATGGAACTGCACAGGCTGTATGCAGTGGGAAGCCAAAGGCCAAGATAAGTAAGAGGGTGACTCCCCCCACACTCCAGTCTCCAGTCTGTCCAATATGAACAATTAAAAGAAGGTCAATTCAGATGGGCTACTAAAGAATAGGTGGGTTGCCAGAGTTATTATTGTTTCTCAAGGCAATATTTTCTCTTCACTCAGTTTTAACCCTGGATCCCACCACAAGCCTCAGGAAGAATATTTCAGAGAGAAAACAGGAGTATATCACCCATTTTCCCCAAAAGGCCACCAAATGACATCTGACCCATTAGCCCACTTCCTTCAGCTCAACAGCCCAGCTCCATTCTCATTCTCTTTCTCTCCCTTTAACCCCATAGCACCTTCCTTGATTTGCTGGGAACTTTCTATTCTCCTGTCCAGAACGCATCAAAGGGCTGTCCTCCCTCCCTTTTTTGAACAGGTGGGGGCCATGGAGAGCAATTGCTACTGCAGACAGAAAAGACTTGGTTTGAGCTATGAATGAGCCTGTGGTTTGGGAACGGCCCCAAAATGGGCCTAGAAGTGGGTGAGGAGAAGGGAGGGCAGCTGGTGTGGGGAGGGGAAAAGCTAGACTGCCCTGGGCTCTGTGTCCCCCCCTACCGCCCCCCCGCATTCCCACAGCCAGCCCTCACCCACAGACTGGATCACCACTGGTGACACCAACTCAAACAAACACAAGGAGGGCTGATGCTTGCCTCTTCGGGAACTCAGCAGGGCTGATGGGGCCCATCTGTCCCGGGGAAGGGGTGAGAGGGCTGGCCCTCCCCTAACAAATCCCATGGAATCAGCATCCCCAGCACTGTCCATCAGGGCAACAGCTTCCAGGAACAAACAAAATAAACACCCCAGACAGGGCCAGGCCGGAAAGGGCTGCCTGACGCACAGCCCAGAGTTACACCCACTGCTGTGGTGCTTTGTTTGGAGAATCAAGACCGTTGGAGTTGGAGCTTGTCCCTGTCTCACCACTGTTCAGCTTCCCTAATTCAGCCCAAGTACTGCTCTAGGCAATGGGTGTTTGTTTTTTTTTTTTTTTTTTTTTTTCCTACTGGGGCTTGGGTGAGGAGGGTTGGATGGGAATGACAGACCAATAACCCAGCCCTCGTGAGACAGTCTGGGGCAGGCCAAACTCGGGCAAAAAGTCCTTCTTGTGGTCTGACTTAAGTCCATTCTGCTGCAGCCCACATAGGTCCTTTTTATTATATCCTCACTGAGTGTGGGAACATCTGTTCAGTATCTAAGATGGGAAGATAATTAAGTGTCTCTATTACCACCCTTACTCCACTATGTAACGGCCTCAAGACGCCACAGAGCAAGGCGCTTGCTTGCTCTCCAGCAGTCAGCCCCTTGTAGTTAGTGTAGGAGGCCTCCAATAAAGCTGAGCCTGAGGCTAACCCCATCTTCCTCTCAGTTCAACACCAGACTGCAAAATGCCTACCATGTGCCAAGCACTGAGCTCAGATGTTAGGGATACAAAGATATTTAAGGCATCTCCCACCTCATGGTCTGGTAGAGTGTTAGATGCCCCGACTCTAGCTTTGTTTTTTCCTTCTGGAAGTTCTTCACTTCCTTCCCAGCTTCCTGCCCCAGAATGCTTCTCTGCACCTGCTTTTGGACAATTCACATCCCTTCATTTGACAAAGTGAAGCATACACTACTCTAGCCCCTTGCTACTCAAAGCGTGGTCCCCAGAACAGCAGTATCTGTATTATCTGGGGATTTGTTAGAAATGCACACACTCAGGCCCCACCCAAGGCCTACCGTATCAGAATCTGCATTTCACCAAGATCCCCACATGGTTTGGATGCACTGCTCCACAAAGGCAGGGCTTTTTGTCAGTTTTGTTCACTTCAGTATCCCCAGTACTGAGAACAGTGCCTGACACATAGTAGGTATGCAATCACTATAATAAACACCTAACTGTTCTGATTTATCCCCAACTCCCTTCTCCCTCTAGTCAGCCATAAACTCCCATTTCCATCACAGCTTTACTTGTCAACAGTTGCCAGCCTATCTGCAGATGTTTTATGTTTGTATATTAAAGACACAAATGGGCCAAGGATCCACTTTTTTTTTCTTTCCTCCTTTCGTGTACAGCCCCTAGTGTACATGGTTCAGCCCACCACATATAGGACTTTGAACAAAGGGATAACACTATTAGCCTCCATGAATCTGCTCTTAATGCATCACTTTCATTTGTGAAATAAGGATGATAATTATAGAACTTATCTCACTGGATTATTTCAGATTGACAAAGATCATGCTCATAAGGTGTTTGGCCATAGTACCTGAAGCTCAGTAAGGGCTTATTAAAAGTAACTGCTGTTGCTAACAGTAATGCTAACAATATGACACTACTTTGTGTTTCTCTCCCTTTGTAAGCTTATGAACACAATCCTGTTCTCGTGATTCCCTACATCCAACACCCTACAGAATGCAAAATGGAACAGGAAAGCCCATGCCGGACCCCCCTATTTCTTGGTCTGTTTAGGATAGATAGAGGGAGGGCAGTGGTTAGAGAGTAACAGGAAGAATCTCAAGCTATAAGAAAAATCCAACTATTAACTGGTGAAAATGATGGCCTTCTGCTCCAGAGTGGAACATGGACGCACCAGAGTCAACACGCATTTCTCTTCCAAGGGTTGTACGAACATCAGTCTTGCTGGTTTTTTCCTAAGAGAAAAGCTTGGGGGCTTAGCCTGCCTTTAGAAGGTAGCTTTTCACCTTATCCCACAAGTGGTGATCACTGAGGCAGGCATCTGGGCCTGTAACTATGACAGGTGTAGAGCAAGGAGGCTGAAACAACCCCTGTACGCACTTCCCAACCTGGCCCTGTTGCAGCCTTCCTCCTTTTCACAAGGGCTGCTAAGTCACTCTGTGTGTCACCTCCCTCCCTCCCTAGCTCTTTCACCCAGGAATTTTTTCCAGAATCTTTAATATGAACCACATCAGGGGAGGGTAGTAGAGGGAGAAAGGAAAAGGGAGAAGGAGTAGTCAAGGGTACAAAATGGGGACTGGGAAGACCCCCATTTGGGTCTTTAGGAACCGCTGCCAGGATGCTGAAATTACCAGAGTGACACTTCCTCACCCAAACACCAATCGGTCCCCCAGACTACATCCCAAACTGGTAAGAAGCAATCAAGAGTCCCAAAAAGCAAACTGCCATCTGGGCCAGATAAAGATGGGCAGTGGTCACTTCACGTTATCTCAACAAAGACCCTAAAGATGCCAAGTCCCCAGCCAGACCAAGCTCATGAAGGCAAAAGGTGGCTTTGATCTCACTCAAAACTTTGAAAGGTTTTTCTCATCCCCCTTCTCCCCTTTCCCTTTCTAAAAGAATGTTTCAAGCCAGATGTAAGATATAGGCCTCTCTGTTCCCCCATCCAGAACCCCCCCTCCCAGCCTTCCCCAACACTACAGAGATTAAAAAAAAAATCCAAAAGAGAGATTTTTCTGAAACAGGAAAACAGGGAGTGGGGGTTGGGATGAGGAGAGACGCATCTTGAAATGATAGGAATCTGCAGCCCAAGCTGGCGGCCCCTCGGCCAGCTACCCCTCACCCTTCAGCCAAGATTCCAAGTCAAGAGAAGAAAAGCCACAGGGTGCAAGGGGAGAAGAGACTACACTTGGGGGAGGGGGCCTTACACGGGAAAAAGAACGGAGTTGGGAAAGGAAGGGGGGCACTGCATGGTGGAGAGGGGCAATAGCCCACTCCAACAGGCCAGTTTGATTGCGGGGTGAAGAGGAAAGACTGAGTCTTTTCTAGGTTCAACTCTCCCTGCCTTGCCCTCTCCCCAGGGTGGGGAAGAAGAGAAAGCAGCTCCTTCTCCTACGGGGAGGTGATGAGTGCCATCCAAGGAATAGTGGGCAGGGAGGATTCTAAAAAGAACAGACACCAGACATCCAGTGGATCTGTAACGCCTTTTTGCCTCATCTGCCCTCTTGTGAAGTGTCTGGAGTCTAGGGCCTGCAAGAAATCTGGGGAGGGGTTCTCTTAGTACCTTTGGACTCCGCAGCCTTCTGGCTCTTGGAGGGGAGAAATGGGAGATAGGAAAGAATAGGAAGAAGGGAGGGAGACAAATTTTCCAAGTGACAGCCTCAAAACGGTGGCCAAAGACAAACGCCTAGATAATGCAAACCCATGCATTTTGTTTTAATTGTGGGAGTTAATGGGGTAAATTTTGCCTCGATTCCATTTCTAAGCCTCGGCTGGGTGCTGCTGCCTCACCAAAGCCTTCCTGTGGTATGGGTGGGCTAGACTAGCGAGCTGCCCCTTTCTCCACCTCTCAGAGGGCGACCTTAGACGTTTGGGGCCCCGGCGAAGCTATTGCGGCCCCTGGAAGGTCATTGGTTCCTTGAACTCACCCTGAGGGAAACTCGGAAGGTAGCTTCTGCCCTAAGGAGCTTGAGCTGAAATAGAAGGGGTACAGCACACGGAGGCCTAAGGAGCCGCGACCACCGGGCGTCCTGGCTCCAAATGCCCCGCGCCTTTCTCACCAGGCGTGTAAGACGCGGCGCGCCTCACCCTCCCGCCACCCCGGGACTTCAGATTTCAGTGACAGTCCTGCCCGAATGTTCTCCAACTCCGTCGAAGCGACAGCCTGGTCCAGTGAGCAGCCAATCCCTCCAGGCGCCTCCGGGCCTCTCCTACCAAGCGCCTCACCCGCCCAGCCTAAGAGCCCCACTTACCACCAGGACGTGTCTACGCGGGCCGGCAGCGTCAGCAGCAGCAGGAGCAGAAGGCAGGCAAGACCTAGGCGGGCCGAAGCCCGGGAGCCGTCGGGGGCCGCAGGCGAGGGCACAGGGACCGGGGCGCGGGCGCGCCGAAGCGGGAGCTGCGCAGCTTCCTCAGCACCACCCGGTCTCAGCATAGCTCCCCGAAGACTCCCGCCGCGCAGCCCGGAGGGGCGTGGACGGGGCACCTTCTAGGGGTACTCACGCTGCTCCTACCTCACCCCCCTGGGGGGCCATGGGGTTCGCCGGCGGCTGGGGACCTAGGGTCACCTGGGGTCCAGAGCCCGGGAGCAGGGTCCCAGAGAGGGGCGCAAGTTGCAGTGTCCGGAAGCCGACGACGGCGCGCCGAACCCGGGATCTGGGGCCCGCTGCGTGAGCACCGGGTGCGATGTCAGGGGGTCTGCGGCGCAGAAGGGAGCTGCGGGCCTAGTGTGCGGACAGCCCCTTCGGCCGCGGGCTCTCATTGGACGGGGCGGGGCGGGGCCGAGGCCGGGGACACGCGCGGCCCTTAGGGCGGCTCCGCCCGCGCCAAGCCCGGGGCGCTCCGCGGCGCCCTAGGTGTAGCGGCCGCCTCCGCCCCTCGGGGCTCCAGCGCGCCACCGCACAGCTCCCCCACCTGCTCCCGCGCGCTGCGACGGGGCGCCGCGGCTCCCTCCTGCGCCCGGAGCGCCCAGTCCCTGCCGACACCGCGCCACCGGGTCCTAGCGCCCTTCAATCGGCAGCCCCACTTCTGTGGGTGACGGCCAGGCTGGCGGAACAAGGGGATGCGGGCACTTCCCTCCTGTCCCCAACCTACAGTGACACTGGCGCTGAGCACGGAGGATGCACTCATTTCCTCCATCCTTGCGCTTCTGTGAAATGGGTGGAGTCCCTGCCACCGGGAGTTGGGGGTCTTGACTACCTTTTCAACACTGCCTACAGGGGCGCCGTGGGCAGTCGGCTTCGGGCAGGGGATGCTTTCAGCTAGAGCTCATCGCCCTGCTTCCTCCGACCCACTGCACCCCCCACCCCCAACGCATCACGTTTAGACCTGGCTCCTGCCTGCCCGGCCTGCGCGGCCCGGGTGCTTTTCTTTACGGACCGGGAATCGACTGCCGACGTTAAGGGGGCACCTGCGGACTCCCCGCCCCTTACGCCCGGGCTCGGCGGAGCTCAGTCTCTCCCCGCTCCCCCTCTGTGCCTCGGTCCTCCACCCTCTCGGGCGGGGCTGAGAGTATGAAAGAATCAGAAACAGCTGGAAGGTTTTCCCGCACCAGAGGCCAGGGTGGGGGTCCTGCCGAGAGGGTGGAAGCCCTGGAGCTTTTTCCCTCCTTCGCCTTCCCATCGTGCCTCCTCCCCACTGCTCTCTCACCCTCCCTCCGCCCGCAGATCGCCTGGGGGCGTGGTAAATCGGGAAGGGGTGGGGAGGTGCAGTCTGCCATAAGTGACTCTCCTCTCTCCACTACCCCAACCCTCAAACCTCCCAGGATAGCAGGTACAGCCCCTGCGGGCACAGTGGCCCTTGGAACTAAAATTCTTTTTAAAATCCTTGGCCTTCCAACTTCGAGAGTTCAGAGTTTACCTGGGGTCCCGCTCCAGTCCCTTCTTCAGCCTCAGTTTCTCCCACCTCGCAGGTGTCTTTCCTGCCTCCTCATGTGATTTTAAAGTCCTGGTGTAAACAACTAACTAGTTACTGCTGATGCTCCCCAACCCCAAATTCACTGTCAGTCCTTGGCTGGGGGTTGGGGGCGGTGGTGGCGTTAGAGGTGCCTCCCGAGTGTAAGCAGATGGGGTGCAGCTGGCTTAGGTTCAGAGGAACCTAAAGTTTTCTCGAGAGGGGCAGGTGGGAGAGGAATGAGCCCAGGCTCATTATTGGTTGGGCCCCTTTCCTTGGACCACTCTTTCACCTCCTCCCTGCCGGGCCCCATCCCTACACAGGGCAGACATCTCAGAGACAGAGATAGTGGAGATGGTTTCAGAGGAACTTTTATCCTATCTCCCACCGCCTCCTGGTCCTAGCGCCCGTCACTCCACAGCCCCATCTTCTGTGGGTGATGGCCAGGTGGGCAGAGCGGGAAGGAGCTGCAAGCACTTCTCTCCTGTCCCCAACCTACAGTGACACTCCTTTACCCCCACTTTCTGTGGTAAGGTGCTGAGTGCATTCATTGATTTAACAAATACTTATTTCCTATCACATGCCAGGACTGTGCTAGGCATTAGGGGCACATTGGTGAACAATCTATGCCCTCATGGAGTTTGCATTCTATTGCAGGAGGATAGACCGTAAACAATAAACATCAGAAGTAAAACAGAGCATGTTAGAAAGTAGTAAGTGCAGTGGTAAAGAGAGCACAATCAAGGGGATGGTTACAGTTGCAACTAGGGTGATCAGGGTAGGCCTCATTAAGGTGACATTCAAACAGAGATTTGAAGGAGGTGAGGAAATGAGCCAGGCAGCTTCCTGGTGAAGAGCATCCCAAGCCGAGTGCAGAGTCGGTACAGGGACCCAAAGGCAGGAGTGGGCTGGTGTATGACGGCTATCGAAAAGGCCATCCAGCTGGAGCGGAGTGTGCCACGGAGGAAGAGAATTCAGATGAGTCCCTGAGGTGCTCCAAGTCATGAATGGGAGGCAGTGCTCCCCACTTGGGTGGAAAGTGGGGGCTGGGCTGGAGTTGGATGGGAGTTGGAGTGGACTGAATACAGAGACCTCTCAGGGTCGACTTCCTGGCACAGAAACTGGGACTATATCCTTTGTGACCAACCAGCTAACTTGTTTTCTTCCCCTTCTCTCCCTTTCTTTTTGTCAGGCGGGCTCCAGTTGGCCCGGCTATTTCCTTAGAAAGGCACAGACGCTGTGCCTAGTTTTCCTGAGAGGGGCAGGTGGGAGAGGAATGAGCCCAGGCTCATTCTTGGCTGGGCCCCTTTCCTTGGACCACTCTTTCACCTCCTCCCAGCCCGGCCCCATCCCTACACAGGGCAGTCTTGGAGCTCCAGCAGCCTCTCCCAGACTCCCCTGTGTGTTTAGACCTGGGTGTGACTCTGGCCCTGTGTTTATTTCTACATATGGGCCTGGGGTTGGTGGGAAGAGCGGGGAGAGAGAAAGTTGGCTGAATATGATCACATCAGCCCTAACCTAGAGTGGACTCGCCCACATGAGCCCCCAAATCACTTCAGAGGCCCCTTCTTTGGCCTGAGCTGTCTTTATAGTCAAGTGGGACTGTGTCTTGGCACAACATAGATGCTCAAGTATTAAAGCATGTTTTTGAGGCCCAGGCTTGGTGACTTACGCCTATAATCCCAGCACATTGGGAGGCCGAGGTGGGAGGATGGCTGGAGCACAGGAGTTAGAGACTAGCCTGTTCAATACGGTGAGACCCTCCCCAAAATTTTTAAATTACTCAGGTGTGGTCACGCACACCTGTGGTCCCAGCTACTTGAGAGACTGAGGCAACAGGATAGTTTACGCCCAGGAGGTCAAGGCTGCAGTGAGGCATGAATGCACCACTGCACTCCATCCTGGGCAACAGAGTGAGACCCTGTCTCAAAATAAATAAATAGAAATTTAAAAAAAATTAAAAGCATGTTTCTGAGCTGAAGGGCGGTGGGGGCCAGGGGCAGGGGGTGGCCAGAAACATCAGCAGCTCTGAGAGGGAAGGAAGTGGGTGAGGGGACTAGATTTCTCTCTAAGGTTTACAAGTCACCTCTGCCCCCAGAGTGGACAACCTAGGCTGGGGCTTGGCTCCTTCTGCTGCTTCGTCCCCTCTCCTCTGAGTCCCCCGCTCCCCAGGAGGAATTCCAGGCTGCAGGAGCCAGCTGACTGCAAGAGCTGCACTCAACCACTTAACTAGAGAACAAATATGGAGCCAGAGAAGAGGTTTTCCGGGATCTGCCTCTTTGGAGCTTCAAATCTCAAAATAAACTTCCAGTCTCAAGGTCCTAGACACTACTGGAGAGCTCAGCTCCTCACGCAAAGGCCTGTTGTGGGGCTGCCAGGCAGAGGGTCAAGGCCAGAGGCTCAAGCTAGCTCCTGACCTGCATCTTCATTTTATTCCACACACTGTCACTCTCACTTCTGGGAGCCAGAGGGAGGAGTCACTGGTCTGAGAGTTAAGTTCTGGTCTGCAGAACCCTGCATGGAGTCAAGTCAGCACTTACTGAGCACCTGCTGTGTGCCCAACACTGGCCAGGGTATCCTAAATAACAAGGAGCAAAAGGCATTACGCCCAAGGCATTTTCATGGAAATATAATAAAACTATCTGCTGGTGGCACACTAGGCTCTGCTGAGGTTCAAGGGTCGTGCTGCAGGCATGGTGAACTGTATCAGCAGAGACCTGAGGAAGAATCCCAGGTCCCCTCAAGGCTGCCAGGTCTACCCAGCCAGCAGAGTCGGGTCCACCCTCTTCCTCATAGTGGCACTAGAGCCTCCTTCTGTCCTTTCGAAAGTGGGTGATCAAAGAAGAAGGGTCCACTCTCACCCTTGATATCACCTTATGCTCTGCTCTCTCGTGGGGCAGAGTTAAGATTTCTCTTCACTCTGTTCTCAGCTATGCGTGGCTGAATGATTTTGAATTTTTGCTGGCCCTTGGATGGGAGGGGAGATGAGCTAAGGGGAGCTGGGGTGTGGGTAAACAGCTCTTACCCCGCCCTGCTCTATCCTCCAGAAGGCTCCCCTTCCCTGGGCCCCTTTGGCGATGACCTTCTCTTTTTCCCGGTGGGTGGGAGGTGGTGTGGATGGTAATGAGCAGAGAGAAAGGCCAAGAAGGGGCTGGGGGGAGGTTTGGATGGGAGTCAAGGAATTCCTGAGCCTGCTGCTTGCACAAGGGGCCCTGAGACGCCTTTCCTGAGATTTCTTTGCAAACCGAGGCAGGTCTTATTTGAAATAGGGCCAGGTTCACACAGGTAACTAATGCCTCACCTCTTGCCCTGCCACCCCATGCAGGTGTCTGGGGAAGTAAAGGAAGCTTGGGAGGAACCCAGGAACTGTTAAAGGGTGGGGGGACAGGGGGGAGAGTGGGGATCCATGCTTTGTACACAGCCTGGCTGGCCTCTCCTTGGTATTTATGAGCTCTTAGGCGAGGCGTGGAACGTGTCTCAAAGAGGCCAGACCAAGAGGGCTTTGGAGGGAAGGAGCATCCAGCCCCAAACCAGGAAAGGGGGCTTGATGGACGAGGACCCCTTTCCTCACAGCTAGTGGCTAAACTGGGGCACAAACTGCTCCCCTGAGGACCAGGAAGAAAGGAAGAGAGGGATCTAAAGGGGAAGGAAGAGAGGAGGCTTGGGGAGGTGAGATGATGGGGGCAGGGAATGGGGGTGTCTGGAGCCTTTTGGCACTTTGGCTGTAATCAGACTGGAGCCAGGCGGTGGGCGGGCTGACGGCCATTCTGGGCGGGTGGCCCAGGTTCTGTGTGAGGCCAGTGGGTGTGCTGCTGGGATCCTGGGTGGTCACTGACCAGCCTCTCCCCAAGGGAGGGTTCCCAATCTGCCTGTATCACACAGGCTAAGCACTGAGCTCTCTTTCTCTCCCTACCACCTGTTCTGGGCCCTAGAATGATAAGTGAGAGTTGTTTCCAATGGACAAATATCTGCAGAGGGCATGGCCTGCCTCCCTCCCACTCTGCCTTCCTCAGTTCACTCTGCCTCTTGTTCTCTTACTCTCCCCATGTCTCTTCTCTGAGTCTCCATCTCACTGGGTCTCTCTCTGGCTCATGTTTCTGTCATTCTGCTTCTATTTGCATCTGTCTCTTGTGTTTATCTCCCTGTCTTCATTTGTCTCTCTGTGTCTAAGTTGGCCTGCCTCCCCCTCCCTGTCTGAATGTCTCTGTCCTTCTCTTTCTGAATCCCTGTCTCTTGCCTGTCTCCGTCAGATTGTGTCACTCCCTGTCTCTCCGTGTGTATCTCTCTGTATGAATCTGTATGACCGTTTGTCTTGCTCTTTCTTCACTCTCTCCACCTGTCTCTCCATGTCTTTTCTCACTCTCTGTGTCTTTCTCCGTCTCTCTGTGCATGTGTGTGTGGGTGCGCGCCCCTCTATTTTCCTTGGTGTGAATCTTTGCTTTTGTCTTTGTCTCTCTCTTTCTGTTGCCCTCTCTCTGTCTCATACCTCCCCCTTGCAGCTCCTGCAACACGGTACAGGGAGCACTGGACCAGAAAAAGTCAGAAAACCTGAGGGGTTTTTCCCCCAACTCAGCCATGCACTATTGGCATGACTCTGTAAATCACTTTCCCAGTTCAGGCCTCAGTTTCCCCACTGGTGAAACAAGTAGGGTAGAGATCTAGTTCCTTCTGTAGGACTGTCTTTCTGCTTCCTAAATGTGACCCTGAAGTCAGGACTGCAGTATCCTAGGGACTCCAGTGGAGTGGGGTCTCTGGTACTGTCAGCCAGCAGGCCCCCAAAGAAAGACTCCTCACTCCTTCACATCCTTACATATCAGGGTGGACAAGGTCCCTTTCTGGGGCCATGTCTGGGATACAAACCAGATTAGCTCATCTCTCTAATCCTCTTTGTGCTGGGGCCTCTGCCAGGCAGGGACACCCACAGCGCAGAGCAATGGTGTGTGTGTGAGTGTGTGTGCAGATTCTTGGAGAAGGCAGGACACTCAAAGTTCTCCTCCCTTTGTTACTCCCTCCTGCCTGAAAAGCTCAAATCAGCAGCCCTCACTGTGTAAGAAACATCATCAGACTTGAGCCAAGTCAGGTTTTCCATAGTCCCTGTCTGTAATCCCCTCTCCCCCAATTTCCTTCTCTATAGCCTCTCTAAAACTGGACCAATCATTTCAGCCGTCCTGTTCCTGAAAAACCCAGAACCCACCCCCTCCTCCTCCCCTAACCCATGTGTTATGTATGTGTATACTCTCCTCCAGTCATCACAGGAGAAGGGTCTTTCCGTGAAAAGCCGGAGGGTGAGGCTGGGGACCGTGGACACGCAGGGTTGGGGGAGGGTGGGGAAAGCACTGGGCTTTACACCCCCAAGTCCGAGGCCTCCAGCCCTTCTCTGAGGTTTCCTTTGGAGAGGTCTCTCTTGCCTGATAAGATCAAAGCATTCCCTCTGTCAAATCATTACCTTATTTTCGAGGCAATTAGAGAACTTATTGTATCAATTAGCCAGGTCTCCAGCTTTAGCCGTTTATCGCTGCTAGTCTCTGTCTTGCAGAGGAAAGGGTCTGCCCGGCGCAGCCCTCCGGGCCAGAGAGGAAAGAGTGGGGTGCAGGGCAGGGCTCTGGCGGGCCCCAGGGCCGCGGCCCGGGGAGCTGTCCGGATGCTTTCAGCAGGGACCGGCAGCTGGAGGGCACTGAGACGCGCTCCCGAGAGGAGAGCTGGGCGGCTCCTCCCGGTGTCCGCGACGGCCGCAGGATCGCTCTCTCCCGCGGGCGCAGCACCTGCGCGCCGGAGTAGCCCGGGAGAGCGAGCCGCAGAGTGAGGGGAGACCGCTCAGACCAGGCCTGGCCAGGGCCCCAGCCCCAGAGGAGAACGCTGAGCTTTAGCCAAGATGCCGGGCCCTTCCCGACTCGCGGGTGGGCGACTCGCCCTGTGAGCCGGGCGCCGCGCCGTGGCGTTCGCGGGAAACGCATGGCAGCCTGAGCTTCGTCTTCTTGGGGACCCCCGCGTTTCAGACCGGGAGAAAACCTTAGGAGCGGGCGTGGCACGGAGAAGTGGGGGTTCCCAAGGGCAGGCGAGTGTGGCCTACTTTGCTTCTACCAGACCACAACTCCCGCCTGCAGACTAGGCGCGCACACACACCGGGGATTCGGGTCAGCCAGAGGATCCCTAGAGCGGTGGTTCTCAAACATTTTGGTCTTAGGAGCTCTTTACACTCACACATTATCGAGGACCCCAAAGAGCTTTTGTTTATGTGGGTAATAGCTATCCATGTTAAAAATTAACATAAGGAGGAGCCAACTGAAAAGTTCCCAGTGGCCAAAACTGGACAATTTGCGCAACAAAATAAAATAGTTTTCGATTGTAACCCAAAGCATAAAATTAAATATACATAAGTCCATGCTGATACAAATACATTATTGAATGAATAAACAAATGGAAGAGAAGAGACAAATTTCCCATACAGACTTCCAAATAATGTATGTGGGTATTCTGCCCTGAAGGAGGTGAAATACAACTCCCTACCACTTAAGTGCGGGCTATGCATTGTGACCTCTTTCCAAGCGTATAGTACAGACGGGGAGTGTGGAGGGGAAAAGCAACTTCACAGTGGAGAAAGCTGACAAATACAACCTCACTGCGTGATCAAGGTCAACATACCAGTGTCAGGTTGGTAGTATGTACCCTTGAAATGATACTATAAAACAACACTTTCCCTTTGTGGTCCTCCTCCCCATAACCCCAGTCTAATCATGAGAAAAACACCTGGTAAATTCCACCAGGAGAACATTCTACAAAATACCTGACTAGCACTCCTCAAAATTGTCAAGGTCATCAAAAACAAGGAAAGTCTGAGAAACTTACACAGCCAAGAGGCGCCTAAGGAGACATGACAAGTAAATGTAATATTATATCTTGGATAGGATCCTGCAAAAGGAAAAGGACATTGGGGAAAAACTGAGGAGTTCTGAACAAAGTATGGACTTTAGTTAATAATAATGTATTAGTATTGGTCCAGGATTGTGACAACTGTGCCATACATTTGTAGTGTAAGAAAGATGTTTATAATCAGGAAAACTGGGATATAAGGGCACTTTGTACTATCCTTGCAATTTTTCTGTAAATCTAAAGACTAAAATGTAAGATTTTATTTTATTTTTATTTTTTGAGACAGGGCCTTGCTCTCTCGCCCAAGCTGGAGTGTAGTGGCACGATCATGGCTTGCCCTGAACTCCTGGGCTCAAGCCACCCTCCCTCCTTAGTCTCCTGATTAGCAGGGACTACAGGTGTGCACCACCATGCCTAACTAATTTAAAATTTTTTTTTTTTTTTTTAGAGACGAGGTCTCACTATGTTGCCCAGGCTGGTCTTGAACTCCTGGGCTAAAGCAATCCTCCTGCTTCAACCTCCCAACGTTCTGGGATTATAGGCATGAGCCACTGCACCTGGCTTTAAATGTATTTTATAAGATCAAAATGGAAACATTTAAAAATATTTATTTTAATTTTAATTTGTTTATTAGCAATAATAACCCCAATACTTGTTAATATTAATACCATATTTTTATGGGAAAATACCTATAATTTCCAAAACAAAAAGAGTGAAAAGAGTGGCATTATTTAACATTTTTGCAAATACTCTTATCTTTAATGTCTGGCTTAATAGAATTCTCTTATGTGCTTCTACATTCAGTCTGGTGTGATAATGTACCCTCTGGAAAACTCCATTGTACACCCATGAGAGAATGAGGGAAGCAAGAACAAATAACAGCTTAATATTACTATGAACCTCTTTGACAGCCACTACCTTAGCAATGTTATCCATTACTGTGATTTGAGATCCTCAATTCAAAGTTCCTAAATTTGACATCTCTTGTGAGTTCTCTGATTATGCCTGTCGTCATACACTCACTTTTTCCCCAACCATCTACCCTTTAAAGACTTCCTGGTTCATGTCAACATGACCATCGTGCCTCTGCTCATAGCAGCTTTGTGCAGTTAATGGTCAAGACATTCTACTCCCACTGTGCACAATTATTTAGTAATGAGACAGTTACTCCTCTCATTTCTCCTGAACATATTGAGAAGTGTTACAACTCCTAGAATAGTGAACAATAAATGATTGTTGGATGACTAGAAACGATTCTGGAGTCTGTGTTATTTTTCCTTCAGATGAAATATCTTCACCCCTGCATAGCAACCTGAGTTTCCACTATGCAATGATAACACTCTGATTTAGTAAGTACGTTTGACATTAAATATGTTAGCTATAGGGTTTTTGTACATGTTTTTTTTATCAAGTTGAGGAAGTTTACCGCTATTCCTAGTTGATGAGAGTATCATGAATGGGTGTTGGGTTTTGCTGAATTTTTTTTTGCATTTATTGATATGATCATGTGATTTTTCCTTTTTAGACTGTTAATGTGATAGGGTATATTAATTGATTTTCAAATGTTGAATCAGCCTTGCATATCTGGGATAAATCCCTGTTGGTGAATTCTTTTCATACATTATTGGACTTGATTTGCTTATATTTTGTGGATTTTTGCATCTGTGTTCATGAGAGATATTAGTCTGTAGTTTTCTTATAATATCATTGTCTGGTTTTGGTATTACAGTAATGCTGGACTTATAGAATAAGTTAGGAAGTATTTCCTCTGCTTCTGTCTTCTGGAAGAGATTGTGGAGAGGTGCATTGTTTTGGTCTTAGTGGAAGTGGCTTTTTTTTTTTTTTTTGAGACAGAGTCTTGCTGTGTCGCCCAGGCTGGAGCGCAGTGGCGCGATCTCGGCTCACTGCAACCTCCACCTCCCGGGTTCAAGCCATTCTCCTGCCTCAGCCTCCTTAGTAACTGGGATTACAGGCGTGCGCCACCATGCCTGGCTAATTTTTGTATTTTTAGTAGAGACAGGGTTTCACCATATTGGTCAGGCTGGTCTCGAACTCCTGACCTCGTGATCCACCTGCCTCGGCCTCCCAAAGTGCTGGGATTACAGGTGTGATCCACTGCGCCCAGCTGGAAAGCGGCTTTGAAACTGGGTAATGGATAGAGGCTGGAATGGTTTTGACGTGAATGATGGAAAAACTTACATTAATGTGAATGGAGTATTAAGGGTGATTCTATTACACTAAAGGCTCAGAAAAGAAGAGCTATGTAGGGAAAGCTTCTCTCTTAATGATTACCTAAGTGATCATGATCAGAATGCTGGTACAAATATGGACAGTGAAGACTATTCTGATGAGGCCTCAGATGGAAATGAGAAACATTTGCCAATTTCCAATTGGAAACTGGAGGAAAGGCCATTTTTGTTACAAAGTGGCAAAGAACTTGGCCGTGTTATGTCCGTGTCCTAGAACTCAGTGGAAGGCAAAACTTAACAGCGGTGAACTAGTGCAGCCATAAAAAAAAATGAGATTGGCCGGGTGTGGTGGCTCAGGTCTGTAATCCCAGCACTTTGGGAGGCGGAGGTGGGTGGATCACCTGAGGTCAGGAGTTTGAGACCAGCCTGGCCAACATGGTGAAGCCCTGTCTCTACTAAAAATACAAAAATTAGCTACTCAGGAGGCTGAGGCAGGAGAATCACTTGAGCCCAGGAGGTGGAGGTTGCAGTGAGCCGAGATGGCACCACTGCACTCCAGCCTGGGTGACAGAGTGAGACTCTGCCTCAAAAACAAAAACAAAAACAAAAACAAAAACAAAAAAAAGGAATGAGATCATGTCCTTTACAGGGACATGGATGGAGCTGGAAGCCACCATTCTCTGCAAACTAACACAGGAACAGAAAAATAAACACTGCGTGTTCTCACTCATAAGTGGGAGTTGGACACAAGGAGGGGAACAACACACACCGGGGCCTATTGGGGGCTGGGAGGGAAAGGGGAGGGAGAGCGTTAGGACAAATATCTAATGCATGAGGGGCTTAAAATCTAGATGATGGGTTGACAGGTGCAGCAAACCACCATGGCACATGTATACCTATATAACAAACCTGCACATTCTGCACATGTATCCCAGAACTTAAAAACAAACAAACAAACAAACAAAAGAGTGGTGAACTAGGATATTTGGTGGAAGGAATCTCTAAGCAGCAAAGTGCTCAGGGTGCTACCTGCTTATAGTAAAATGCAAACCGAGAAATGATTTTAAGATGGAATTTCTTAATAAAAAAGAGAAGCAAAATGTAGAGATTTGAAAAATTCTCAGCCTCACCATGTAAAGAATAAAAAAGCATGTTTAGAGAGAAAACCAAAGGTGTGGCCAAGTGACTGTTTGATAAGGAGATTAATAAGGATAGAAGGAAGTCAGGTGGTATTCATCAAGACAATGGGAGAATGACCCAAAGGCATTTTGGAGGTCTTTGTGGCTGCTGTGCCCATCACAGGCTTTGAGTGGTAGGGCCTTAGAAGCAGAATGGTATTGGGGGAGTGCCTAGGGCACCTGTGGGACCTCAGGATTTCCTGCCCAGGGCCATTTAAAATTTTTGCTATGTGAGCCTGGGTGCAGCTGGAAGACACAAGCCGTAAACCTTGGCAGCGTCCACGTAGTGCTAATTCTGCAGGGTGCACAGTGCAAGAGCTGTGGAGGCATGGCTACCTCCATCTAGATTTGAAAGGATGCCTCAGACAACCCAGGGCCCGGGCAAAGACTTGCTGCAGGAACAGGGCTGCCACGGAGATCCCGCACGAAGGCAATACCTAGTAGAATTGTGGGGGCAGGACCACCCCTGAGACCTCAGACCCATTGAGTCATGGACTTGCGATGCCAGCCTTGGGAAAGCCACAGGTACCCTATTCCAACCCATAGGAGCTGCTGTGTAGGCTGGGCCCAGCAAAACTGTGGGAGTGGGGCTGCTCAGGGGCTCGGGAGCCCAACTCCTGTGGGAAGTGTGTCTGGAAGGGAGGACATGGAGTCAAAGATTATTCTCCAGTCTTAGGATTTAATGTTGTTTGCCTTGGGTTTTAGACTTACTTGGGACCTGTTACTCCTTCTTTCTTATTGCTCCAGTTTGGACTAGAAATGTCAGTCCTGGGCTGAGCACAGTGTCTTACGCCTGTAATCCAGCACTTTGGGAGGCCAAGGCAGGTAGATCACCTGAGATCGGGAGTTGGAGACCAGCCCAACCAACATGGAGAAGCCCTGTCTCTACTAAAATTACAAAAGTAGCTGGGCGTAGTGGTACACGCCTGTAATCCCAGTTACTCGGGAGGCTGAGGCAGGAGAATCGCTTGAACCCAGGAGGAGGAGGTTGTGGTGAGCCAAGATCGCACCATTGCACTCCAGCCTGGGCAACAAGAATGAAACTCCGTCTCAAAAAAAAAAAAGAAAAAAGAAAAAAGAAAAAAAAGAAATGTCTGTCTTACACCTGTCCCACTATTGTATTTTGGAAACATGTAAGTTGTTTGGTTTTGTAGGGTCACAGCTGGAGGGAAATTTGCCTCAGGATGAATCATGCATTGAGTCTCACTCATATGTGATTTAGATGAGACCGTGGACCTTAGACTTTTGAGTTGATGCTGGAATGAGTTAAGACTTGGGGGCTGTTGGAATGGAATGAATGTTTTGCACATGGGAAGGACATGACTTTGTGGGGGCCAGAGGCAGAATGTGTCCCTTCTAAATTTTGAATGTGTACCTTCTAAAAGTCATGTTGAAACTTAGCCAGGAGTGCTGGCAAATGTCTGTAGTCCTAGCTACTCAGGAGGCTAAAGCAGGATGATTCCTCGAGCCCAGGAGGACGAGGCTTGCAGTGAGCTATGATTACACCCCCGTACTCTAGCCTGGACGACAGAGGGGGACCCTGTCTCTAAAAAACAGAAACAAACACCCCCCATCCTCCATGGAATTCATGTTGAAACTTAATGTCATTATTAGTATGACACCATGAAAGGTGGCGCCTTTGGGAAGTAATTAAGTTATGAGGGTGGAGTCCTCATGAAACGGATTAGATGCCCTTATATAAGGGCTTGACAGAGGGAGTTTATCCTTTTTGCCCTTCTGCCATGTGAAGATCCAGCAGTCCTCCACTCTGGAGGATTCGGTGTTCAAGGCACCTGGCCCTCACCAGACAGGGAACCTGCCAGCACCTTGATCTTGGACTTCCCAACCTGCAGAACTGTGAGACATAAATTTCTGTTCTTTATAAACTGCCCAATCTGTGCTATTTTATTATGGCAGCAAAAGAGATGAAGATAGTGTTTTTGTTTATATTTGATTTCTTATAGACAACAAGTATTGTTGGGTCTTGTTATTTGATCACTCTGACAATCTCTGTCATCAAATTGGTGTATTCAGACCATTGTGGTTTAAAGTGATTATTGATATAGCTGGATTTATATCTAACATATTTGTTACTGTTTTCTGTTGTTGTTTTTGTTCTTTGTACCTATTTTTGTCTTCTGCTCTTTTATCTGCCTTTTGTGGTCTTAAATAAACATTTCATATGATTCAATTTTCCCTCCTTTCTTAGCATATTAGTTATACTTATTTTTTCACATTGCTTAGTGGTCAGAATAAACATTTATAACTAACCCAAATCCACTTTCAAATGATACTATACTGCTTCATCAGTAGGGTGAGTACCTGTAATAATAAAATAATACCAGTTCCTCCCTCTAATCCCTTGTATTATTTCTATCACTTATTTCACTTGTACATAAGCATATGAATATATATAAGCATACATAATCAAATATACTGTTGCTATTTTTATTTTGAAGAAACTGTTATCTGTTAGAACAACTAAGAGTATGAAAAGAAAAGTTTTTGTTTCACCTTTACTTGTTCCTTCTCTGATGTTCTTTCTTCTTTTAAGTAGATCCAAGTTTCTGACCTATTATTTTGCTTCTCTCTAAAGAATTTATTTTAACATTTCTGGCAAGGCCAGTCCAATGGTAACAAATTCTCTTATTTTTTGTTTGTCTGAGACAGTCTTTACTTCACCTTCATTTTTAAAGGATAATTTCACATGGTACAGATTTCTAAGGTAGTGGTTTTTATCTCTCAACACTTTAAATATTTTACTCCAGCCTGGGCCCTTCTCTACAGCAGCACTTTGTCTCATGCACAAGATGCCACTAGCCAGGTGTGGTGGTGTGTGCCTGTGGTTCTAGCTACTCAGAAGGCTGAGGCAGACGGATTTGCTGGAGCCTGCATGCCACCAGCTGGGTCAGTGAGCCATGATTGTGCCAATGTACTCTAGCCTGGGCGATAGAGCAATACCCTGTCTTAAAATATATATTTTTTACTCCACTCTCTTCTTGTTTGCATGGTTCCTGAGGAGAAGGTAGATATAATTTTTTTTTTTTTGAGGCGGAGTGTCTCTCTGTCGCCTAGGCTAGAGTGCAGTGGTACGATCTCTGTTCACTGCAACCTCTGCTTCTTGGGTTCAAACTATTCTACTGCCTCAGCCTCCCAAGTAGCTGGGACTACAGGTGCACGCCACCATGCCTGGCTAATTTTTGTATTTTTAGTAGAGACAGGGTTTCACCATATTGGTCAGGCTAGTCTAGAACTCCTGACCTCAAGCAATCCACCTGCCTCAGCCTCCCAAAGTGCTGGGATTACAGGCATAAGCCATCGCGCCCAGCTGGTAGATACAATTTTTATCTTTGCTTCTCTATAAGTAAGGGTTTTTTTTTTCTCATCTCTGGCTTCTTTCTATATATATATATATATAGAGAGAGAGAGTCTTAGATTTTTTGCAGTTTTAAATATGATATGCCTAGGTATAGTGTTTTTGCTGTTGTTGGTTTCATTTTTGTTGTTTATCCTGCTTGGTGTTCATTGACCTTCTTGGACCTGTGGTTTGGTGGCCAACATTAATTTGGGGGAAATTCACAGTCATTGCTTCAAATATTTCTGTTCCTTTCTCTATTTTTTCATCTTTATGGTATTCTCATAACACATGTTATACCTTTTATAGTTGTCCCACCATTCTTGGTTATTCTTTTTCTTCTTTCTAGTCTTTTTTCTCTTTGCTTTTCAGTTTTGGTTTCATTTTATTTTTGAGATAGGGTCTTGCTCCATTGCCCAGACTGGAGTGTAGGGGTGTGATCACAGTTCATTGCAGCCTCAGTCTCCTAGGCTCAAGTGAACCTCCCATCTCAGCCTCTTGAGTAGCTGGGACCACAAGCATGTGCCACCATGCCTGGCTGATTTAAAATGCATTTTTTTTGTAAAGGCAGGGTCTCCCTATGTTGCCCAGGCTGGTCTTGAACTCCTGGACTCAAGTAATCCTCCCAGCCTCCCAAAGTGCTGGGATTACAGGTATGAGCCATCATGTCTGGCTACTTTTCAGTTTTGGAAGTTTCTATTGAGGTAGCCTTATGCGCAGAGCCTCTTTCCTCAGCTGGACCCAGTCCACTAACGAACCCATCAAAGGCATTCTTCCTTTTGTCACAGTGCTATTGATGGAGCAGGATCTCTAGCATTTCTTGTTTCTCCTTTCTTTGAATTTCCATCTCTTTGTTAACATTGCCAGTTTGTTTTTGCATGCTATCTACCCATTAGAGAGAGCTCTTAACATATTAATCATAGTTTTTAAAAATTCCCAATCTGATAATTCCAATATCCCTGCCATATCTGAGTCTGGTTCTGGTGCCTGTTTTGGCTTTTCAAACTGTCTTCTTTGCATTTTGGTGTGCCTTGTAGGTTTTTTTTAATAGCCAGGCACGATGTATTGGACAAAAAGAAATGCTGTGAATAGGTGTTTAGTAATATGTTAAGGTGTTAAGACGTGAGGCAGCATTCTGTAGTTCTATGCTAGGTCTCTACCATTTACTGAGACTGTGCCTCTGGACTGTGCACCTTACAAAAGCTTCTCAATCCTTCTACCCCTTAGGTAGGATAAGATGGTTAGAGTGGGCTGGAATTTAGTATTCCCTTCCCCAGTGTAAAGGCTACAGAGAGCTGTAATTGGATATTTTCCTTCCCATAGTTTGAATAGACTCTGGGCGGGGGGGGGAAGCTTAGGTTCTGGCAAAATAGTTTCTCTTAAGAGAACAGGACTTGTTAAGAAGAACAGAATGCTTAAGTGTATTTAGAACCAGGCCGGGTGCGGTGGCTCAAGCCTGTAATCCCAGCACTTTGGGAGGCTGAGACGGGTGGATCGCGAGGTCAGGAGATCGAGACCATCCTGGCTAACACGGTGAAACCCCGTCTCCACTAAAAAATACAAAAACTAGCCGGGCGAGGTGGTGGGCGCCTGTAGTCCCAGCTACTCGGGAGGCTGAGGCAGGAGAATGGCGTGAACCCGGGAGGCGGAACTTGCAGAGAGCAGATATCCTACCACTGCACTCCAGCCTGGGCGACAGAGCGAGACTCCGTTTCAAAAAAAAAAAAAAAGAAAAAAAGAAAGAAAGAAATGGTTACTTTTCCTTCCCCCAGCCAGGAGCACAGGGGATATTTTTCTGATACTTACTGTGAGAACCTGGTGAGCTTTAGGAGGTAAAACTCACAATATGTGGGGTCCTCCCATGACTGACTTCCCCCTGGAGTTTTTAATTCTCAGAGTTGTCCATACTGAGTCTCCAGCAATTCATCAATTACAGCTCAGGTGTCGGTGTCCTGGTACTGGTTCCTGCTCATAGGTTTCTGCTCTGGTAAGTTGTGATTCCCTGCATTTGCCTGCCTTTCTCTGCAATTTAGGAGGCAGTGATTTGCCCTGTGGCCTCACTACTCTGGTGGATGTAAGAAGAGTGTTGATTTTTCAGTTTGTTCAGGTTTTTACTTATTGTTAGGATGGAGTGATGACTTCCAAGCTTTTTACATGCCAGATAGGAAACTGTTAAATCTTGAGTGTCTTTTTTATATTGATTTGTAATAGTTTCTTTATATCTTGTGGAAAATAAGTCCTTTGTATATATTTTTAAAATGTCTTTTCCTATTCTGTTACTTTTTCTTTTTCTTTTATTTATGTGACTTGTCGTACATATATGTTTATGGCTTCCAGGTTACTATCTTACTTAGGAAGTTGTTCTCACTCCCATGTTTATGAAACTCATATCCTCAATTTTCCCTAATACATTTATGAACATAAATAAAATTATTTTATTGGAATTTGTTTTTTTTGAGACAGGATCTTGCTCTGTCACCCAGGCAGGAGTACAGTGGCACAATCATGGCTCACTGTAGCCTCAAATTCCCAGGCTCAAGTGATCCTCCCACCTTAGCCTCCTGAGTAGTTAGGACCACAGGTGTGGGCCTCCATACCCAGCTGATTTTTTTATTTTAAAAATTTTCTATAGAGATGTGGTCTATGTTGCGCAGGCTGGTCTTGAACCCCTGAGTTCAAGTGATCTGCCCGCCTTGGCCTCCCAAAGTGCTAGGATTACAGGTATGAGCCACTACGCCCAGCCCTCCCTCCAATCCTTCTAACTCTTCATGTTTATTTAGCATTTTCCCTTGGCCTGAAATGCTCTTCCTGTCTCTAATTAGCTGATTCCTGCCCTTCTTTAAAGGCCTTTTCCATGTAGTCTTTCCTGAACAGCTCAACATGTTCTTAGCCTCTTCTGAAATGCTATCTGATCTGTTATTTGACTTATTTATTTATTTATTTATTTATTTATTTATTTATTGAGATGGAGTCTTGCTCTGTTGCCCAGGCTGGAGTGCAGTGGTGCAATCTTGGCTGGTTCACTGCAACCACTGCCTCTTAGGTTCAAGTGATTCTTCTGCCTCAGCCTCCCAAGTAGCTGGGATTACAGGTGCCTGCCACCACACCCAGCTAATATTTGTATTTTTAGCAGAGACAGAGTTTCACCATGTTGGCCAGGCTGGTCTCGAACTCCTGACCTCATGATCTGCCTGCCTCGGCCTCCCAAAGTGCTGGGATTATAGGTGTGAGCCATCGTGTTGGACAATTTATTTTTTATAATTGGTTGTCTGACATTTTAATTATCATGTACCTTTGCAAACACTTGTCGAAGGCCGACTATGTGTAGGTATGCCAGGTACTGCCGTCCTCAAGGATCCTTCAGTCTGGTCAGAAAAGAAAACACAGGTACAACTTAACATAATAAATGCTATGGATTTTCAGCAGAAAGAGGAGTGATTTGTAGATTTATTTAGGGGAGAGCTATTGGGAATCCAGGGGAGATCTTTCTGGATGAGGTAGATTTTGGCCTAGACCTTGATAGATGAGTAGGATTTGAAATACAAAAATGGGCATTTTAGTTTTTTCATTAAGAACATGAGTTATTTGAGAAAAAAGTAATTTATTATTCTGTTACCTCTCTCTCTTTGAGCCCCTTTCTCACTCACACTTGGAAGAACACCTTTGGTACAGGTTACATGGAAAACAGAATCTCTAAGAATCCTTCCTCTCAGCTTCTCTCTCAGAATAAGGAGGTGATCCCAAGGCTGATTTTCTCTACGTGGATAGTGAATTCCCTCCTCTTCCAAGTCCCCCAGGACCTTCCTCCAACAGTTACTTGTCACTCCAGAGGTTTTTGTTGTCTTTGGACATCACATGCAGAGAGTTGAGTTAATGCTACTGCTTAGTTCTTAACACAGGATCATCATCAACCTGTGCGAGGTGTCTCTCTTGTTTGTTTCTTTATTTCCTGTATCCCATTTCCCACTCTTATTCCTGCCCCTGGTAATAGGCATCCACTCTAATGTAACTAAAATATGCCCCTGGATATATATGTATTCTTTTATGTTGTTTGCATGTATATTTCTCATTTTTAAGTTTTATAAATGATATTCTGATATAAAACTTGTGTTAGATTTCCATCTGTAAGAAAAAAATCCTAAAATATAAAATCCTAAAAACCAGTAATTGTGGTTGGAGATTGAAGTTCTCTTCCTCCATCTTCTCACTTTAGGATCTGGGCTGAAGGAGCATACTCATGAGGGACATGCTGTATTTTCTTGCAAAAAGAAGAGTAAAAAAAAAAAAAATTGGCAGTATTCGTGATGCTTCTTAAAACTTCAACTTGAATTGGCATGTGTCACATCTGCTCCCACAAATGCTATCTAAACCCAACAATGAGATGAGGAAATATATCCATTGGCAGTACTGGCATTGCAAGTTTTATGGCAAAAGATAGAAGGGAGTAAATTGCTGAGAATAATACAATGGACTTTAGACCTCTTTGGGTTTTTTGTTTGTTTGTTTGTTTTTGAGACAGTCTTCCTCTGTTGCCAAGCCTGGAGTGCAATGGTGTGATCTCGGCTCACTGCAGCCTCCACCTCCTGGGTTCAAGTGATTCTCCTGCCTCAGTCTCCTCAGTAGCTGGGATTACAGGTGCCTGCCACCACGCCCAGCTAATTTTTTTTTGTATTTTTAGTAGAGATGGGCTTTCACCATGTTGGCCATGCTGGTCTTGAACTCCTGACCTCTTGTAATCTGCCCGCCTCAGCCTCCCAAAGTGCTGGGATTATAGGAGTGAGCCACCGCGCCTGGCCTTTTTTTTCTTTTTCTTTTCTTTTCTTTTTTTTTTTACACTCTCATGTTAAAAAAAAAAAAATCTGCCCTTGTTACTATATAGATATGCATAGTTCATTCCTTCAAAGTGTTGCACTGTATTTTGTAGTGATGGCCTCCACAATTTACTGACCTGTTCTTCCAGTGATGAACATCTAAGTACCTTGAACCCATGCTATCAAAAAATGCCTCCGCAAACATCTTCATACCTGACCTTTAAGAGTGCAAATTTATCTGGGATTGCTTGGTTTTAGGAGGCACAGATGCTTAATTTCACTGCAATTTACACTTTCACAACAGTGAATGAGAATTCCCATTTGTGAGGCCGAGGTGGGAGGATTGCTTGAGCCCAGAAGTTGGAGACCAGCCTGGGTGACACAGGAAAACCCTGTCTCTAAAAAAAAAAAAAAAGGTAAATAAAGGGCCGGGCACGGTGGCTCACACTTGTAATCCCAGCACTTTGGGAGGCCGAGGCAGGCGGATCATGAGGTCAGGAGATTGAGACCATCAGACCATCCTGGCTAACATGGTGAAACCCCGTCTTTACTAAAAATACAAAAAAAATTAGCTGGGCATGGTGGCGGGCGCCTGTAGTCCCAGCTATTCGGGAGGCTGAGCCAGGAGAATGGCGTGAACCTGGGAGGCAGAGATGGCAATGAGCCGAGGTTGCACCACTGCACTCCAGCCTGGGCGACAGAGCGAGACTCTGTCTTAAATAAATAAATAAATAAATAATAAAAAATACAGTAAGTAAATAAAGAAGGAAGGAGTCTTCCTTTCCATAGTGCAATGTCACTAAACACTCTTTAGTTATTTACAACATTTACGAAACAAGGCAGATAAGGAAGAAGGCCCGTCTAATCAGAGAAACAAAGGTTATGGCTGCCTGTCATGTGACTCAGGTGCCATAATTGTGTTCTCTTAAGGCTCAAAATATTTTAGAGGTTTTTTTGTGTGTGTGTTTTTTTGTTGTTGTTGTTTGTTTGTTTTGTTTGTTTTTTTTGAGACAGTCGCTCTGTCGACCAGGCTGGAATGCAGTGGTGTGATCTCGGCTCACTACAACCTCTACCTCCCTAGTTCAAATGATTCTCCAGCCTGGGCCTCCCAAGTAGCTGGGATTACAGGCGTGCACCACCCTGCCCAGCTAATTTTTAAATTTTTGATAGAGATGGAGTTCCACCATGTTGGCCAGGCTGGCCTCGAACTTCTGAGCTCAAGAGATTTGCCCGCCTCGGCCTCCCAAATGGGTGGGATTATGGGCGTGAACTACCGCGCCTGGCCAGATTTTGTTTCTTTAAAAAAGTTTGTATATGAGTCGTCTACCAACAGCTTAGATTTTTGTTGTTGTTGTTGTTGAGACAGAGTCTCTCTGTGTCACCCAGGCTGGAGTGCAGTGGCACAATCTCGGCTCATTGCAACCTCTGTCTCCTGGGTTCAAGAAATTCTTGTGCCTCAGCCTCCTGACACAGCTGGGATTACAGGCATGTGCCACCATACCCGGCTAATTTTTGTAATTTTAGTAGAGACAGGGTTTCACCATGTTGGCCAGGCAGGTCTTGAACTCCTGGCCTCAAGCAATCCACCTGCCTCAGCCTCTCAAAGTGCTGCGATTATAGGCGTGAGCCACCACGTCCAGCCCAGTTTAGATTTTGAATTACTTATTTCCACAAACTGCTTCAATACTTACATTGTTTTTCACTTTAGTATTCAATAAATTACATGGAATATTCAACACTTTTTTATAAAATAGGGATTGTGTAGGCTGGGCGCGGTGGCTCAAGCCTGTAATCCCAGCACTTTGGGAGGCCGAGACGGGCGGATCACGAGGTCAGGAGATCGAGACCATCCTGGCTAACACGGTGAAACCCCGTCTCTACTAAAAATACAAAAAATTAGCCGGGCATGGTGGCGGGCGCCTGTAGTCCCAGCTACGCGGGAGGCTGAGGCAGGAGAATGGCGTGAACCCAGGAGGCAGAGCTTGCAGTGAGCTGAGATCCGGCCACTGCACTCCAGCCTGGGCGACAGAGCGAGACTCCATCTCAAAAAACAACAACAACAACAACAACAAAAATAGGGATTGTGTTAGATGATTTTGTCCAACTGTAGGCTAATGTGTTCTGAGCACATTTAAGGTAGGCTACACTAAGCAATGAGATGTTCAGTAGATTAGGTGTCTTAAATACATTTTTGGTCTGGTTATTTTAAATTTATGATAGGTTGATTAGGAGGTAACCCTATCATAAATTGAGAAGCATCTGTATATATTTCTTATTATATCACATCTTTGTAATCCCATTTCTATTCTCTTTGCTCCCTCCCCCAATCCCCAGGCAACCACAAATCTTTTATTTACTGTATCTTATCTTGCATTTATAGAATTTTAAACAAATAGAATCATATAGTGTGTACTGATTTTAAATGTCTTCTTTCACTAGCATAATTGAGATTCATTCATGTAACTACATTCTTTTTATTGTTGAATAGTATTCCATTTATGGATATATCACAGTTTACTGATTTATTCACTTGCTGATGGCTATTTGGGTAATTGCAAGTTTTTGGCTGTGACATGTAAAACTGTTATGAACATTATTTTACAAACTTTGCATGGAATATACCTTCACTTCTTTTGAGTAAATACCTAGGCATGGGATAACTGAATCATGTGGCAGGTTAATGTATGTTTTCTAAAGAAACTATTGAAATATGTTCCAAACTTGTTGTATCATTTATACTCCCATTTGCAGTTCTAGTTGCTCTACAGTCTAGTCAACACATAATGTAAAAAGTTCTTTTAATTTTAGGCATTCTAGTAGGTATCTATTGCTATCTCATTGTAGTTTTAATTTGCATTTCCCTAATGACTAATGATCTTTTCATTTGCCTACTGTATGTCTTTTTTGAAGTTTCTAGTAAAATATTTCCTCTATTTTTATTGTTTTTTTTTTCTTATTAACTTTAGAAAGCTCTTTATATGTTTGGGACATAAGTCTTTTATTAAATGTGTGATTTGAAAGCATATTCTCCTAGTTAATGGCTTGTCTTTTCATTCTTTTAATAATGTTTTTTTGAACAGCATAAGTTTTAAATTTTGGTAAAGTCCAATTTATCAATTGGTTCTTTATGGGTAGTGCTTTTGGTGTGTTCTTTTTGTTTTGTTTTGTTTTGTTTTTGAGACGGGGTCTGGCTCTGTTGCCCAGGATGGAGTGCAGTGGTGTGACCTTGGCTCATTGCAACCACTGCCTCTGAAGCTCAAGCCAACCTCCCACATCAGCCTCCTGAATAACTGGGACTACAGGCACTTACCACCATGTCTAACTAATTAAATTTTTTTTTGTAGGATGGGGTCTTGCTATATTGCCCAGGCTGGTCTTGAACTCCTGAGCTCAAGGGATCCACCTGCCTTGGCCTCCCAAAGTGCTAGGATTATAGGCATGAGCCACAGCGCCCAGCCTGGGGTGTGTGTGTGTGTGTGTGTGTGTGTGTGTTAAAAACTCATTATGTTGCCTAGGCTGGTCTTGAACTCCTGGGCTGAAGCCATCCTCCCAGCCTCCCAGTAGGCTGGGGTTTTATCATAACAAACCCAACAATATATAAAAAGATAATACATAAATGACCAACTGGGTTTATGGCAGGAATGCATAATTGGTTTAATATTTGAAAATCAATCAATACATTTCACCATATTAACAAGTCAAAAAATCTCATATGATCATATCAATGAATTCAGAAAAAGTAGCTGGGATCACAGGCATATGCCACTGGGCCTGGCTGCTTTAGGTATATTAAGAGAAATCTTTACCTAACCCAAGGTTACAAAGATTTTCTGTTATATTTTCTTCTAGAAGTTTTACAGTTTTTTAGGTTTTACATTTTGTTCGAAAATATATCTTTAGTTAATTTTTGTGTATGGTGTGATGTATGGATCAAAGCTTAGTTTTTGCATATAGATACCCAGTTGTTTCAGCACCATTTATTGAAAAGATTATGCTTTCTTCATTGAATTGCTTTTGCACCTTTGTCAAAAAATAAACTAAGCACATATTTGAGAGACTGTTTCTGGACTTTCCATTGTGTTTGATTGATATGGTGATATAGTTCTTTATTTCTATGCCAATAAAACACAGTCTTGATGACTATAACTTTTTTTTTTTTTTTTGAGACAGAGTCTCACTTTGTCACCCAGGCTGGAGTGCAGTGGCACAATCTCAGCTCACTGCAACCTCTGCTTCCTGGGTTCAAGCAATTCTCGTGCCTCAGCCTCCTGAGTACCTGGGATTACACGCACCTGCACCATGCCCAGCTAATTTTTGTATTTTTAGTAGACATGGGGTTTTGCCATGTTGGGCAGGCTGGTCTCAAATTCCTGACTTCAGGTGATCTTCCAGCCTTGGCCTCCCAAAGTGCTGGGATTACAGGCATGAGCCACCATGCTCCCCAGCTTGATGACTATAACTTTATAAAAAGCTTTGAAGTTAGATAGTGACATTTTCTAATTTGTTTCTATTATTCAAAGTTGTTCTGGTTATGTTAGGTCCTTTGCATTTCCATAAAAATTTTAGAGTTAACTTGTCAATTTCTACAAAAAACCTGTTGGAATTTTCACTGGGATTGCATTAAATCTATATATGAATTATTTGGGGACATCATAACCATATTGTCTTCTGATTTATAAACACAGTATATCTCTCCATTTATTTAGATCTTCAATTTGTCTTAGTAATGATTTGTAGTTTTTGTGTATGTCTTGCACATCTCTTGTCAGATATCTTTACATTTAGTACTTTTTATGCTATTACAAACAGTATTGTTTATTAATTTATACTTCCATTGCTAATATAAAGAAATAAAACATTTTTTTTTTGAGAGGTTTTGAGAGGGAATCTTGCTCTGTCACCCAGGCTAGAGTGCAGTGGTGTGATCTCGGCTCACTGCAACCAATTTTTATACATTTATATTCTGTTCTATAACCTTGCTAAACTCACTTTTTAGTTTAGTAGCTTTTTAAAAAATAGAACCCACCAGATTTTCTACTTAAATATGTTGTCTGCAAATAAAGACAGTTTTAATTCTCCCTTTCCAATATGGATGCCTCTTATTTCTTTTCCTTGTTTTACTGCATTGCATTGGCTAGTACTTCCACAGTAATAAAAGTAGTGAAAGTGAATATTCTTTTTTTTTTTTTTTTTGAGAGGGAGTCTTGCCCTGTCGCCCAGGCTGGAGTGCAGTGGCATGATCTCGGCTCACTGCAACCTCCACCTCCCAGGTTCAAGCAGTTCTCCTGCCTCAGTCTCCCAAGTAACTGGGATTACAGGCGCCTGCCACCACATCTGCTAACTTTTGTATTTTTAGTAGAGACGGAGTTTCACCATGTTGGCCAGGCTGGTCTTGAACTCCTGACCTCAGGTGATCCACCTGCCTCGGCCTCCCAAAGTGCTGGGATTACAGACGTGAGCCACCACGCCTGGCCTGAAAGTGAATATTCTTATTTTATTTCTAATCTTGGAGAAAGCACTTAATCTTTCATTATTAGATTTGATGTAACCTGTAGGTTTTTCCTTGATGTCCATTATCAGATTGAGGAAGTTCATTTCTATTTCTGGCTTGTTGAGTTTTTATCTGAAATGAATGTAGGATTTTGCCAAATGCTTTTGATGAATTTATTGACATGATCATATAGTTTTTCTTTTTTGAATTGTTAATATGGCAAAATACATCAATTGATTTTCAAATTTTAAACCAACCTTGCATTCCTGACATAAGCCCATGTTAGTCATTATGTATTATCTTTTTATATTGTTGGGTTTGATTTGATAAAATTTTGTTAAGATTTTTTGCATGATGGATTTTTATTTGTAGTTTTCTTGCCATATTATTATTGCTTGGACTCATTTAATGAGTGCTGAGACCAGCTAGGTCGGGAAGACCCTAACCCAGCAGTGCTAGAGGAATTAAAGACACACACATAGAAATACAGAGGTGTAGAGTGGGAAATCAGGGGTCTCACAGTCTTCAGAGCTGACAGCCCCAGAGATTTACCCACGTTTTTATTAACAGTAAGCCAGTCATTACCATTGTTTCTATAGATATTCAGTTAACTAAAAGTATCCCTTATGGGAAACGAAGGGATGGGCCAATTTAAAGGAATAGGTTGGGCTAGTTAACTGCAGCAGGAGCATGTCCTTAAGGCACAGATCACTCATCCTATTATTTGTGGCTTAAGAATGCCTTTAAGTGGTTTTCCGCCCTGGTCGGGCCAAGTGTTCCTTGCCCTCATTCCCATAAACCCACAACCTTTCAGTGTGGGCGTTATGGCCATCATGAACATGTCACAGTGCTGCAGAGATGTTGTTTATGGCCAGTTTTGGGGCCAGTTTAGGGCCAGATTTTGGGGGAGGCTTGTTCCCAACATGTCCCCCTTCTTTGATTTGCAAATCGATAAAAGCAAAGGCAGCTTTGTCACAGTGAGCTACTTCTCACAGGAGTCAGGATCCACATCTGCAGACTGTACAAAGACAAACAACACAGATTAAAAGCATAATCATCATTGAAATTACAGAGCTTCCAAGTGTTTTTATCCATTTTAATGGGTTACTATCTGCTAATTTGTCTGCACCTCCTTTAAGCACTCCAGTTCCTGGCATTAAGGTCAGTTGTGCCTGGGATGCTTTAAATATTTGTTCTTTTAATTTTGCTATATACAAAAAGAAGTTTGTAGAGTGTCCTTCTAGATACTTTTTTATTCTTTCCCAAATTTTGATCTTATTAAGAGCATTTAATAGTTTCCACAAATCCTTATATTAAGCTCCTAGAGCGGGCCATATCATTTGAGGTGGAGGTGCCACTATACCACCATGGTTCCAGATAATAGGAACTCTTGCCATGCTTCTTGCCATTTCTACCATCTGACTGTTTTGTTCAGACCAGCTGAACATAGTGTGACCATGGCAGGCAGACTGAGAGGTGCAATTTAAGCTAAACATCCCTTAGGGGACCAATCAATAGTGATTCCATAGGAATCATTGTGCAGCACCTCTGCCTGTTCTGCAATGCAATCTTCCCAAACAAGTATGTTCATTTTTTCTGGCCAGGTTCAATTTTGTTCACAAATAGGTTTTTGAGGGCAGTATGCCTCAATTATAGGAGCAGATTTATTATGGTAAATACCAAGATCAGAAAGCAAGTGTAACTGTGTCATAGAGTGATTATATCCAGGCATTATTACCAGCCAGGATTGATAAATATGCCCAATAAGTATAAATTGTTCTCTGTGTCAGCCCTTGTTGAAGGAACACTCATGACAGTCGTGATCACCGCTATCATAGCTACAATTAAATTACTCGTTGTGACTGGTTGTCCCACTTTCCTCAGGTTTTCTTCCACCATCTGTGACAGCTTCTTGATCTGTCCCCAGCTGGGTGGTTGTGTTTGACAGGTGTTGCTCGTGACAGTTGGGGTCCTCCTCAGTGTCAGCCTCGACATGGCTGCAACTGGGGGGTCCTCGGGATCCTCCCAGAATCTCTTCCTCAGCATCTGGCTCATGATAAGGTTTCACATGTCTTGATGGTATCCAGATCGGCTGTTGATTTTGGCCTGGATAAACACAAGCATAACCTCTACCCCAAGTTATTATTTTACCTATTTCCCAACTTTTTGTTATTGGATCTCTCCACAAAACCAATTGTTCTGCTTCTGTCTTTGCAGCTGGTTTCTGTAGATGCTATTCAGGTGCTGATAACATCTGGCCTTTGGGCAGGCTCAAAAAATTTAAAGTTAATGATGCTAGATTCATTTGTATCTATGGTGTTCCATATTCTCTGTCTCCCCCTTTCTGCTTCTGCAACTGCTGTTTTAGGGAGCGATTCATTCTTTCCACTATGGCTTGTCTTTGAGAATTGTATGGGATACCAGTAATGTGTTTTAATACTCCACTTAGAGAAAAATATAGCTAGAGCTTGGCTAGTATAGCCTGGGGCATTATCTGTTTTAATAGAAGCAGGAATGCCCATCACCGCAAAACACTGCAAAAGGTGATGTTTAACACAGGCAGAAGACTCTCTTGATTGGCATGTAGCCCAGACAAAGTGAGAAAAGGTGTCCACACATACATGTACATGGTCTCCCAAACGAGGGAATATGTGTGACATTCATTTGCCAAAGAGAGTTAGGTTCCAATCCTCGAGCATTAACTCCTCCTGTAAAAGATGAGGAATGTACCATTTGGCAAGTTGGAAATCATTGGATAATATTTTTAGCTTCTTTCCAGGTAATGCTGTATCTACATTTGAGACCAGAGGCATTAACATGGGTTAAATTGTGAAAGTGCCTAGCATTAGGTATTGCATTAGCAACTGGGTGATCAGCCATTTGATTCCCTTCAGTCAAAGGTCCTGGAAGAGTTGTATGAGCCCTAATGTGAGTGATGTAAAAACGGTGCATTGTACTTCTAAATGCTGTTTGCAATTGAGTAAATAAAGTCATCAGTTGTTCATCTGTGTGAAATCGTAACTGAGCATTTTCAATTAACTGTGTGGAATGAACCACGTATGAAGAATCAGAAATCACAGTAATAGGCATATCAAAAGCAGTCAATCCCTCAATTACAGCTACAAGCTCCACTTTTTGAGCTGAAATATAGGACGTCTGGAAAACGTCACTTTTTGATCCAGAGTAAGAAGCTTTACCATTACTAGACCCATCTGTAAAACAATGAAAATGCTTAGCAGGCTGCAGGTTGTTTACTGCAGGAATTGTAAATGCAAACCATTCACAGTCTTGCTCAGCTAAAGGGATAGTAAAGAAACAGTCTTATAAATCTTTGACTATTAAAGGCCAATGTTCTGGAATTATAGCAGGAGAAGGCAATCCTGGCTGTTATGCTCCCATAGGTTGTATAACTGAATTGATGGCTCATAAGTCAGTTGACATTCTCCATTTACCTGATTTTTTTCTTAATTAGGAAAACTGGAGAATTCCAAGGGGAAAATGTTGGAGCTATGTGCCCATTTTCTAATTGCTCAGTAACTAATTTCTCTAAAGCCCCCAGTTTCTCTTTACTTAACAGCCATTGTTCTATCCAAATGGCTTATCTGTTAACCATTTTAAAGGTATAGGTTCTGGAGGCTTAACAATGCCCGCCATCAAAAATGATATCCTAATCTTTGGCGGGAATTCTGTCTTTCCGCTTGAAGCGGTTCTTCCAAACTTTGCAAATTTTTTTCTAGTCCCATACCAAGGACAAACCCTATTTCATGCATCATATGTTGACTTTGAGGGCTTTATAATTGTTCTGGATTTAGAATTTGTGCTCCCCATTGTTGTAATAAATCTCTTCCCCATAAATATATAGGTACAGAAGTTATAATTGGTTGAATAGTCCCAGGTTGTCCATTGGGCCCTTCACAATGCAAAATATAACTACTTTGATATACTTCAGGGGCTTTACCAACTCCAACTGTGTTAAATTGAGCAGGTTGAGTTGACTGTGCGGGCAGCCAGTGCTGTAGAGAAATGATTGAAATGTCTGCTCCTGTATCTACCAAACCTTTAAATTTCTTTCCCTGAATAGTTATTTCACAGGTAGGACGTTTATCAGTAATTTGATTTACCCAATAAGCTGCTTTGCCTCGTTTATTTGTGCTTCCAATTCCTCCTGTTCGTTTAATTTCACTTTTTCCCATTTCCACATACGGCACAATCAGGAGCTACGCTACACGCTCTCCTGGCTCTGCTTTCCAGAGAACAGAAGTACATATAACAATTTGAACTTCCCCATTGTAATCTGAATCAATGACTCCTGTATGTATTTGTACCTCTTTTGAACTTAAACTAGACCTTCCTAAAAGTAATCCTATTGTCCCTGCTGACAAGGGTCCACAGACTCCTGTTGGGACCTTTGGCAGGGGTTCCCCAGGCAGAAGGCTCACAGCTTTTGTGCAGCATAAATCTACTGTGGCACTACCAGCTGTGGCAGGGGACAGACATTGTATAGGGGTGAGGGAATGGCCTGAGCTGGAAATGCCTGGTTTAGAATGGGGCCTGGGACGGCCCCTCATGGCATTTCACAAAATCGGGTTCCCTTCTTTATCAAACTTAGAGTGACACTGATTAGCCCAATGTTTTCCTTTTTTACATTTTGGATATATTTCAGGCTCAGCAGTTTTCTTTTTTCCCCTATCTGGCGGCCTGACTTGCTGATTTTTTTCTACATTCTTTTTTAGTATGACCATACTTCCCACAGTTAAAACAAGCTCCAGGAAATGGAGTATTTCCTTTATTCACTCTCAGTCCTGCCATTGCCTGTGCCAACAAAGTAGCTTTATGCAGATTACCTCCAATACCATCACACGCCTTGATATAATCAGTTAAATGTGCTTTCCCTCTGATAGGTCACAGAGCAGCCTGGCAATCGGGATTAGCATTGTCAAAAGCTAATAACTGCAACACTATATCCTAAGCAGCCAAATCTGCAATCATCTTTTCAAGAGACTCCTATAACCAAGCTATAAAATCAATGTGTGGTTCTTTGGGTCCCTGTTTTATAGCACTAAAGGAAGGGTATTGTTCTCCACTTGAAGTGATTTTTTCCCAAGCTCCAATGCACACTCCTCTAAGCTGTTCTATAGCATCATCCTGCATGACCAGTTGTGCATTTAAACCAGCCCAGCTGCCAACCCCCAAAAGTTGGTCTGCAGTTATATTAATTTGAGGTTGGGCCTGGGCATTGCAAGCAGCCTGAATGGAAGCTTCATCTGCCCACCAAGTTTTAAATTGTAAGAACTAAGCAGGAGTTAGACAAGCTCGAGTAAGAGTGCCCCAGTCAGTAGGAATCATCCGACTGGAACCAGCAACATTCTTTAACAGTTCCGTTATAAAAGGAGAACCTGGTCCATACTGATTTATAGCTTGTTTAAATTCTTTGAGTAATTTAAAAGGAAAAGGCTCAAATGTAGCTAAAATATTTCCCTGTTGATCTGGGAGGTGTATTCTAACAGGGAACTGCCAAGCCTCTAAATCACCCTCGTCTGGCTTGCTGAATTCCTGCCTGCATAGAACTAAGAGCAGTCGCTCGAGGTGCTGCTCAAACAGTCACTGGGGCAACTACTTTTTGCCCAGTGTCCTCCAGAAAGGAAAGATCTGGAGGGTCTTTTTCTTCAAAATAATAATGAGGTAGTGCAGAAGGGTAGGGATGAACCTCTCCCTCCTTTGCTGCTTTAGCTTTAGCTGGCAAATAAACCTGGTTTGTAACCTCTTCTGTTACTTCATTATACTCTCCTTCCTCCTCCTCATCAGTGTGAAAAAGTTCCAAGGTGGAACGAACCAGACCCCACACTTGTCCCATTGTTACCCTGACGCTTCTGAGCTCCCCTTCTTACTCACCACAGGGCTTGCTTTAAGAGTACTCAGGTGTCCTCCAGCTAGTTCCACATTCTCCAACCGTTGCTCTGGTGACCCTTTGACCTGGATTCGAGCCCCCATGAATGGGCGCCACTTGCAGAGACCAGCTCGGTTGGGGAGACCCTAACCCAGCGGTGCTAGAGGAATTAAAGACACACACACATAAATACAGAGGTGTAAAGTGGGAAATCAGGGGTCTCACAGCCTTCAGAGCTGAAAGCCCTGAAGACAGATTTACCCACATATTTATTAACAGCAAGTCAGTCATTAGAATTGTTTCTATAGATATTTGATTAACTAAAAGTATCCCTTATGGGAAATGAAGGGATGGGCTGAATTAAAAGAATAGGTTGGGCTAGTTAACTGCAGCAGGAGCATGTCCTTAAGGCACAGATCGCTCATGCTATTGTTTGTGGCTTAAGAATGCCTTCAAGCAGTTTTCCACCTTGGGCAGGCCAGGTGTTCCTTGCCCTTATTCCCGTAAACCCACAACCTTCCAGCGTGGGCATTATGGCCATCATGAACATGTCACAGTGCTGCAGAGATTTTGCTTATGGCCAGTTTTGGGGCCAGTTTATGGCCAGATTTTGGGGGACTTGTTCCCAACAATGAGTTTGGAAGTGTTCCAACTCTTCAAAATTCTGGAAGACTTTTTGTAGAATGTTTAAAAAAACATACGGGTCAGCTGGGCACAGTGGCTCACTATTAAAAATCTAAAAATTAGCCAGGTGTGGTAGTGGGTGCCTGTAATCCCAGCTATTTGGGAGGCTGAGGCAGGAGAATTGCTTGAACCCAGAAGGTGGAGGTTGCAGTGAGCCAAGATTGTGCCACTGCACTCCTGCTTGGGTGACAGAGAGAAGTTCCATAAAAAAAAAAAAAAAAAAAGAGTTTGCAGGATTCACCAATGAAACCATCTGGGTGAGAGGTTCCTTTGTGGGAACGTTTTAAACTAAGAAGTCAATTTCTTTAATAGGTACAGGACTAGTCAGATTACCTGTTTCTTCTTGGCTGAGTTTTGGTGTTTTGTGTCTTTCACAGGATTTTTTTCATTTGATATAAATTGTTGAATTTATCGGCATAAAATTTTTCATATTTCCTTATTTTTCTTTAATATCTGCACAATCTGTAGTGATGACACATCTCTTTCCTGACATTGATCATTTTATCTTTTATTCCTAATCAGTCTAGCTGGAGGTTTATCAGTCTTATTGATCTCAAAGAACTAGCTTTTAGTTTCACTGATTTTTCCCTATTGTTTTTCTGTTTTCCATTTCCTATATTTCTGATCTGATCTTTATTGTGTTATTACTTCTGTTTACTTTGGGTTTAATTTGCTATTCTTTTTCTATTTTCTCCACCACTCCACAGCTTTATTGAGGTGTAGTTGATAATTAAAAATTGTATATATTTAAGGTGGATAACTTGATGATTTGATATCTGCATACATTGTGAAATATTTACAAGCTAATTAACACATTCATCACCTCATATCGTTTCTATTTTCTGTGTGTGTGTGTGTGAAAAACACGTAAGATCTACCCTCTTAGCAAAGTTTGAGTATTACAGTATTGTTAACTATACTCACAGTGTTGTACATTAGGTCTCTGGAACTTATTCATCATGCATAACTGAAACTTTGTACCCCTTGACCAACATCTCCCCATTTCCTCCTCCCCTTGGCCCCTGGTAACAACCATTCTACTTTCTGTTTCTAAAAGTTTGATGATTTTCAATTTCACATATAAGGGAGTTCATACAGTATTTGTCTTTCTGCATCTGGCTTATTTCACTTAGCAAAATGTCCTCCAGGTTCATCCTTGTTGTACAAACGGCATGATTCCCTTCTTTTTTAAAGCTGAGTAATATTCCATTGTATATGTGTGTGTATCACATATTCTTTATTCATTCATCCATTAATGAATATTCAGGTTGTTTCCATATCTTGACTATTGCAAATAATGCTTGAAATGAACATGGGAATGCAGGTATCTCTTTAAGGTCTTGATTTCTTTCCTCTGGATGTATGCCCAGAAATGGAATTGCTGGATCATAAAGTATTCTATTTTTATTTTTTTGAGGAACCTCCATACAGTTTTCTATAATGATTGTACCAATTTATGTTCCCACCAACAGTGTATAAGAGTTCTTTCTTCTCCTATGTCCTCACCAACATTTGTTATCATGTCTTTTTTTTTTTTTTAAGACTGGGAATGGGATCTCACTCTATCACCCAGGCTGGAGTGCAGTGGCACGACCAAAGCTCACTGCTGCAGCCTGGAACTCTTGGTCTGAAGCAATCCTGCCACCTCAGTCTTCTGAGTAGCTGGGACTACAGGCACATGCCAGGCACAGAGTTTGGTGATTTAAAAAATTTAAATTTAAATTTTAAAAATTTTGGCAGCCAGGCACAGGGGCTCACACCTGCAATCCCAGCACTTTGGGAGGCTGAGATAGGTGAATCACTTGAGTCCAGGAGTTTGAGACCAGCCTAGGCAATGTAGTGAAACCCTGTCTCTACAAAAACAAAAACAAAATTAGCGACTCAGGAGGCTGAGGCAGGAGGATCATTTGAGCCTGGGAAGCAGAGGTTGCAGTGAGCTGAGATTGTACCACCAAACTCCAGCCTGGGTAACAGAGTGAGACCCTCTTCTCTCTCTCTCTCTCTCTTGCACTCTCTCTCTCTCTCTCTCTATATATATATATAATTTTTGGAGACAAAGTCTCACTATGTTGCCCAGGTTGGTCTTGAACTCCAGGGCTCAAGTGATCCTCCCACCTCAGTCTCCTGAATAGCTGAAATTATAAGTGCAAGCCACCATACCTGGCTTTTGTCTTTTTGGTAATACTATTTCCAACTGGTGTGAGGTAACATTTCATTTGATTTGCATTTCTGATGATTAGTGAAGTTGAACACCTTTTCGTATACTTGTTGACCATCTGTATGCCTTCTTTTGAGAAATGTCTATTCAGGTCCTTTGCTCATTTTAAAATAGGGTTATTTGTTTTTGTTTTTGTTTTTTTTTTTTTACTTTCCTTCCTTCCTTCCTTCGTTCCTTCCTTCCTTCCTTCATTCCTTCCTTCCTTCCTTCTTTCTTTTCTTTTCTTTTCTTTCTTTCTTGCTATGAGTTCCTTATACAATTTAAATGTTAACCCCTTATCAGATACATGGTTTCAAAATATTTTCTCCTGTTCTTCAGACTGCCGTTTTTCTCTGTTTCCTTTGCTGTGCAGAAGCTTTTTAGTTTGATGCAGTCCCATTTGTCTATTTTTGCTTCTGTTGCTTGTGCTTTTGGTGTCATATCAAAAAAATCATTTCCCAGACCCATATCAAGAAAATGTTCCCCTATGTTTTTTTCTAGGAGTTTTATGGTTTTAGCTTTTAAGCTTAGATCTTTAATCCTTTTTGAGTTGATTTTTGTATATGGTGTGAGACATGGATCCAATTTCATCCTTCTGCATTTGTATATCCAGTTTTCCCAATACTATTTACTGAGGAGATGATCCTTTTCCAATTGTGTGTTCTTGGCACCCTTGTTGAAGATCAGTTGACTATAGATGCATGGATTTGTTTCTGGGAGCTCTATTCTGTTCCTTTGTTCTATATATTGTTTTTATGCCAGTACCATACTGTTTTGATTACTATAATTTGTGTGTGTGTGTGTGTGCGTGTGTGTGTGTGTGTGTATGTATCTATGTTGCCCAGGCTGGAGTGCAGTGGCTATTCACCGTGCAATCATAGTACACTGCAGCCTCAAACTCCTGGGCTGACATCCTCCTGCCTCAGACTCCACTCCCAAGTAGCTGGGACTACCCCATATCTGGCTATAATATATTTTAAAATTGGGAAGTGTGATTCCTCCAGCTTTGTTCTTGCTTAAGATTGCTTTGGATATTCTAGGTCTTTTGTCATCCCATGTGAATTTTAGGATTCTTTGTCTATTTCTGTAAAGAATACCATTGGGATTTTGATAGGGATGGTGTTAAATCTGTAGATCACGTTGGGTAGTATGAACATTTTACCAATATTCTTTCAATCTATGAACATGGGATGTCTTTTCATTTATATATAATGTTATTTAATTTCCTTCAATATTTTATAATTTTAGTGTACAAGTCTTTTTGGCTAAGTTTATTCCTAAATATTTTATTCTTTTTGTTGCTAATGGGAATGGGATTGTTTTCTTAATTTTCTTTCTGAATAGTTTGCTGTTTGTGTCTAGAAATGTGACTAGGGGTGGGCATAACAGCTTATGCCTGTAATTCCAGTGCTTTGGGGGGCTGAGGCAAGAGGATTGCTTGAGGCCAGGAGTTTGAGACTAGCCTAGGCAACATAGCAAGACCCTGTCTCTACAAAATAAAAAATAAAAAATTAGTGGGGCTGGTGGCATGTGCCTGTAGTCCCAGATTATCAGTAGGCTGAGGTGGGACGATTGCTTGAGTCCAGAAGTTTAAGACTACAGTGAGCTATGATAACACCACTGCACTCCAGCTTGGATGACAGAGCAAAGTTCTTTTTTTTTTGAGACGGAGTCTCGCGCTGTGTCACCCAGGCTGGAGTGCAGTGGCGCGATCTCGGCTCACTGCAAGCTCCGCCTCCCAGGTTCAGGCCATTCTCCTGCCTCAGCCTCCGAGTAGCTGGGACTACAGGCGCCCGCCACCACGCCCGGCTAGTTTTTTGTATTTTTAGTAGAGACGGGGTTTCACCATGTTAGCCAGGATGGTCTCGATCTCCTGACCTCGTGATCCGCCCGCCTCGGCCTCCCAAAGTGCTGGGATTACAGGCTTGAGCCACCGCGCCCGGCCTAACAGAGCAAAGTTCTGTCTCAAAATATTTTTTTGTGATTATTATTATTTTTTTTGACACAGGGTCTTGTTCTGTCATCCAGGTTGGAGTGTAGTAGCACAATCACAACTCACTGCAGCCTTGACCTCTTGGGTTCAAACTATTCTCCCACATCAGCCTCCCAAATAGCTGGAACCACAGGCATACACCACCATGCCTGGCTAATTTAATTTTTTTTTTTTTTTTTAGATGGAGTTTTTACTCTCATTGCCCAGGCTGGAGTGCAATGGCACATCTCAGCTCACTGCAACTTCTGCCTCCCAAGTTCAAGCGATTCTCCTGCCTCAGACTCGCAAGTAACTGGGATTACAGGACATGCATCACCATACCTGGTTAATCTTTTGTATTTAGTAGAGATGGGGTTTCACCATGTTAGTCAGGCTGGTTTTGAACTCCTGACCTCAAGTGATCTGCCTGCCTCTGCCTCCCAAAGTGCTGGGATTACAGGCATGAGCCACCATGCCCGATCAATTTTAAAAATGTTTGGTAGATATGGGGGTCTCCTTATGTTGCCCAGGCTGGTCTTGAACTCCTGGACTCAAGCAATTCTTTTGACCTGGTCTCCCAAAGTGCTAGGCTTATGGGCATGAGCCACCATGCCTGGCCTGATTAATTTTTTTATGTTGATTTTCATACCCTGCAAATTTACTGAATTCATTTATGAGTTCTAACAGTTTTTTCATTGAGTCTTTTGTGTTTTCTATGTATATGATCACACCATCTGCAAGTAAACAAGGATAAGTTTACTTCTTTTTTGTTTGGATGGCTTTTTCTTGTCTCGTTGCTCTGGCTAGGACTATGTTGAAAAGAAGTGGTGAAAGTGGGCATCCTTGCCTTGTACCAGATCTTAGAAGGAAAGCTTGTAGTTTTTCCCCATTGGTTATGATATCAGCTGTGAACTTTTCATAATGGCCTTTATTATATTAGGGTAAGTTTCTTCTGTACCTCTTTTGCTGCGAGTTTTAGTCATGAATAGATATTGAACTTTGCCAAACTTTTTTTCTGCATCTATTGAGATAATCACATTTTTTCTTTAGCTAATATGTTGTATCACATTGATTGATTTTCATATGTTGAACCATACTTGCATTCCAGCGATAATAAAACAAATGAACAAATAAGCAAGCAAATTGCACTTGCTCAGGGTGTATAATTTTTTTTTTTTTTGAGACGAAGTTTTGCTCTTGTTGCCCAGGCTGGAGTGCAGTGGTGGGATCTCGGCTCACCACAACCTCCGCCTCCCAGGTTCAAGCAATTCTCCTGCTTCAGCCTCGAGTAGCTTCGATTACAGGCACCTGCCAACATGACCAGCTAAATTTTGTATTTTTAGTAGAGACAGGGTTTCTCCATGTTGGTCAGGCTGATCTCGATCTCCTGACCTCAGGTGATCCACCCACCTCAGCCTCCCAAAGTGCTGGGATTGCAGGTGTGAGCTACCATGCCTGGCCCATGGTGTATAATTTTTATAATGTGCTGTTGAATTAGTTTTGCTAGTATTTCATTGAGGGTTTTTACATCTAAGTTCATCAGGGATATTGGCCTGAGGTTTTCTTTTCTTGGAGTATCTTTGTCTGGTTTTGGTATCAGGGTAATTTTGGCCTCACAGAATAACTTCTGAAGTGTTATCTTTTCTTCTATTTTTCAGAAGAGTTTAAGAAGGATTAGGTGTTCATTCTTTTCAAAATGCTTGTAGAATTCACCTATGAAGCCATCTGGTTCTGGGCTTTCTTTTTTGGGAGATTTTTTGAGTACTGATTCAATTGCCTTATTTGTTATTGGTCTGTTCAGGCTTTCTATTTTTTGCTTCAGTTTTGGTAAGTTGTATGTTTCTAGAAATTTATCCATTTCTTCTAGGTTATCCTGTTTGTTGGCATATAATTGTTCATAATGGTCCCTTATAAATCTTTTTGTTTCTGTGATATCAGTTGCACTGTCTTCTCTTTTTTTTTTTTTTTTTTGAGATGGAGTCTTACTCTGTCACCCAGGCTGAGTTCAGTGGTGTGATATCAGCATGCTGCAACTTCCACCTCTCAAGTTCACATGATTCTCCTGCCTCAGTTTCCCAAGTAACTAGGATTATAGGTGCCTGCCACCACCCCTGGCTAATTTTTGTATTTTAGTAGAGACAGGATTTCACCATGTTGGCAAGGCTGGTCTTGAACTCCTGACCTCAGACCTCAAGTGATCTGCCCATCTTGGCCTCCTGAAGTGCTGGGATTACAGGCATGAGCCACTGTGCCCAGCCATATGTCTTTTGTTTATGGTTAGCTTGGAGTTATAACTCATTTTTAGTTCATAACAACTTAACTTCAATTGCTTACAAAAACACTAGACTTTTACTCTCCATCACTGCACCCCTGCACACTTTGTGATCTTGTTGGCTGTTGGCTTGTTTTTATATTGTATATCCATTAGCAATTGTGTGTGTGTGTGTGTGTGAAACAGAGTCTCACTCTGTCTCCCATGCCAGAGTGCAGTGCTGTGATCTTGGCTCACTGCAACTTCTGCCTCCTGGGTTCCAGTGATTCTCCTGCCTCAGCCTCCCAAGTAGCTGGGATTACAGGTGCCTGCCACCATGCCTGGCTCATTTTTGTATTTGTAGTAGAGATGGGGTTTCACCATGTTGGCCAGGCTGGTCTCGAACTCCTGACCTCAGGTGATCCACCCGTCTTGGTCTCCCAAAATGCTGAGATTACAGGCGTGAGCCACCACGCCCAGCCCCTACAAATTTTTGTCTTATGTTTTATTTTATCTTATTTGTAGTTTAATTTTTATTATATTATTTTTTATTTTTTTGAGACAGAGTTTCACTCTTGTCACCTAGGCTGGAGTGCAATGGTGCAATTTCAGCTCGTTACAACCTCTACCTCCTCTGTTCAAGTGATTCTCCTGCCTCAGCCTCCTGAGTAGCTGGGATTATAGGCATGTACCACTACACCCAAGTAATTTTTGTGTTTTTAGTAGAGACGGGGTTTCACCATGTTGGTCTGCTGGTCTCAAACTTCTGACCTGAGGGGATCTGCCCACCTCAGCCTCCCAAAGTACCGGGATTACAGGCATGAGCCACTGCACCCAGCTCTTTAATTTTATTGTTATAGACAGAGTCTTGTTCCACTGCCCAAGCTAGAGTGCTGTGGTGTGATCATGCCTCACTGCAACTTCAAACACCTGTGCTCAAGCAAGCCTCCTGTCTCAGCCTCCCTGGTATCTGGGACTACAGGAGTGTGTCACCACATCTGGCTAATTTTTATTATTTTTTTTTTGTGGAGATGAGGTTTTGCCATGTTGCCCAGGCTGGTCTCAAACTCCTAGGCTTAAGTGATCCTTCACCTCAGCCTTCCAAAGTGCTGGGGTTACAGGTGTGAGCCACCATGCCCTACCTCTCCTTCATTTTTAAAGGAAAATTTTTCTAAGAATAGTATTCTTAAATGGCCTTTTTTTTTCTTCTTCAGTACTTGGGTTATATCATCCTATTTCCTCCTGGTCAGCAAGTTTTCTTCTGAGAAATCTTCCAATAGTCCCATGAAGTCTCCCTTATATGTGATCAGTTACTTTTCTCTTGCTGCTTTCAAAATTCTCTTTGTCCTTAACTTTTGGTAATTTGAGTATAATATGCCCTGATGTAGCCTTCTTTGGGTTGATTCTATTTGGGGACTGTTTGGTATCATGAATCTGGATGTCTATATCTCTCTCAAGATTTGGGAAATTTCAGCCTTTATTACTATTATTTTTTAAAAAGCTTTCTGCCCTCTCTCCTACTTTTCTTTTTTCTTTTCTCTCTCTCTTTTTGAGACAGCATCTTGCTTTGTTGCCCAGGCTGGAGTGCAGTGGTGCAATCACAGCTCACTGCAGCCCTGGCCTCCTGGGTGCAAGTGATCCTCTTAACTCAGCCTCCTGAGTTGTGGAGACCACAGGCATGCACCATCACACCCAGCTAATTTTTACATTTTTTATAGAGAACAGGTCTCACTATGTTGCCCAGACTGGTCTTGAACTCCTGGGCTCAAGTGATCCTCCTGCCTTGGCCTCCCAATGTGCTAGGGTTATAGGCATGAGCTACAGTGCTCAGCCACTCTTCTGGTTTTGGAATTCCCAAATACATATATTGATTTCAGTTATGGTATTCCATAAATCCCATAGGCTTTCTTTACTGTTCTTCATTCTTTTTTCTCTTTTGTCTGCTGACTGGATAATTTCAAATGATGTGTCTTCAGGTTCACAGATTTTTTATTATTATTTTGCTTGATCAAGTCTGCTGTTGAAATTCTCTATTGCATTTTCAATTTCATTTATTATATTCTTCAGCTCCAGAATTTGTTTGGTTATTTTTAAACGATTTCTATCTCTTTCTTGAACTTTTAATCTGTTCTTGTACTGTTTTTCTGGTTTCACTGAATTGCCAGTGTTTTCTTGTAGCCACCAAGGTTCCTTAAACAATTATTTTGAATTATTCTTTAGTAGTTCATAGATCTCTATTTCTTTGGGGTCAACTACTGAAAAATTATTGTGTTCCCTTGGTGGTGTAATATTTCCTTAATTTTTTATGTTTCTTTAGCCTTGTAGTGATGCCTGCATGTTGGAAGTAATAGCCACCTCTTCCAGATTTTATGGACTCACTTCAATAGGGAAACACCATTTATAAGTGAGTGTGAAGATGCTATTTGAGTTGGGTGTGGTGGTTCTAGCTCTGGGAAGCCACAGCATCAGCTCCAGCTCCTTTTCTCCCACAGGTGGAGGTTGTGGATTGTGTCAAGGAGATGCCTCTTGGTGCAAAGTTGTGATGGACTGTGGGATGGGGTGGAGTAGGTAAGATACTTTCTGTATTTTTTAATATGGCTATCTTGGTTTGTGTGCTCCTCTGGGTTGCTGTAAGTTTTTCATTGTACTCTGAAGCTCTCCCAGAGCTATTTTGGTTGGTATGTAGTTGTTTATTCACTATTTTTCTCAGTGGGGGATGAGCATTACCTTTTCATCCACCATCTTGGTGATGTCATTTGGACTTCTATTTTCTTAACTGATTTTATATCTTTCTTCTTTTTTAATATAGGCATTTAGTGTTATAAATTTCTTTTTAAGTACTCAATCTGTGTCCCATAAATTTTGATATGTTACATTTTCCTTTTCATTCAGTTCAAATTATTTTCTAATTTCGCCTTTAATTTCCTTTGACCCATGGGTTATTTGGAAGTGTGTTATTTTCCAGACATTTAGGGATATCCCAGAGACCTGCATTTTATTTACTCTACATTTTATTTATTCCACAATTCCACTGTGGCCAGAGAACATAATTTGTAAGATTTAGAACTTTTAAAATTTATTGAGGCTTTTCAGTAGCCAAAAATATTGTCTATCATTGTGAATGTTCTGTGTGTGCATTAAAAAATAATATGTATTCTTTAGCGTTTGGGTAGGGTAGTTAATAATAATTTACCCTACATATGTCTTTATATTTAGAGTGGATTTCTTGTGGGCAGCATATATTTGTGTGTTTTTCTTTAAAATACAATCGGACAATCTCTGCCTTTAATGGAGTTGTTTAGACTATTTAAATTGTAAGTGATTATTCATATAGTTAGCTTAAATCAATAATCTTATTATTTTTCTGTCATCTGTTCTTTGTTCTTCTTTCCTTCTCATAGATTATTTTTATGATTCTACTTTTATCTTCTTTGTTGCCTTATTAATTTGTTTTGCTTTTTTTAATGGTTGCTTTATGGCTCATTGTGTACATCTTTAACTTACTGTGGTCTAGCTTCATGTGATATTATATTGATGCATTTACAGAATAAGAATCTTACTACAGTATATTTCCACTTCTCTTCCCTCAGCCTTTGTGCTATTGTTGTCATACATTTTATTTCTACATATGTGAAAAACCCCACAATACACTGTAATAACTCTTTAAAGAGATTTAAAGATTTAAAGAAAAGTTCTTGTTCTTTAAATCTCTTTAAAAATGGGTCTTTCACATTTACCCATATGCCTACCATTTTTTGATGCTCATCATTCCTTTGTAAAGATGTGGATTTATCATTATTTTTATTTTGCCTGAACTACTTCCTACTGCAGTTCTGCTGATGAGGAATTCTTTCATCATGTGCATGTTTGAGAAATATGTTTATTTTGCTTTTTGTCTGGGGGAGCAAATCTCACTTTAATTGCAAATGATTTCATTTACAGCACACTCAATAATGAACCAACAGGAGAATTGATGACTCTCACACATCAAGGAAAGCAATCTGTATTGGTCCATTCTTGTATTGCTATACAGCAGTACCTGAGACTGGGTAATTTATAATGAAAAGAGGTTTAATTGTCTCATGGTTCTGTTGGCTGTACAGGAAGCATGATGCTGGCATCTGCTTCATTTCTGGGGAGGCCTCAGGAAACTTACAACCATGGTGGCAAGTGAAGGGGTAGCAGGCATATCACATGGCCAAAGCAGGAGCAACAGAGAGAGAGCTGGGGGTGTGTGTTGGGGGGACTGCTACACACTTTTAAACAACCAGATCTCTCAAGAACTTACTCATTATCATGAGAACAGCACCAAGGGTGCTAAACTATTCATGAAGCATCCATGCTCATGATCTGATCACCTCCCACCAGACCCCATCTCCAACACTGGAGATCACAATTCTACATGAGATTTCGGTGGGGATATAGATTGAAACCATATCACAATCCTCATTTTTCTGAACAGTGTTTCATATTTTAAAAGGTGACTATTGCCATTGTTTTTGAAAGGTATTTTCACTGGGTTTAGAATTCTAGGTTGACAGTTTTTTTCCTCAGTAGTCTACCACTACTGCTCCACTGTCTTCAGGGTTGTGTCATTATTAATGATAAATCTCCTGTTCTTTTATGTTTGTTCATCTGTATGTAATAACTTTTTTCCCTCTGGTTGTTTTAAAAGTGTTCTCTTGGCCAGGCATGGTGGCTCATGCCTGTAATCCCAGCACTTTGGGAGGCGGAGGCAGGCAGATCACTAGGTCAGGAGACTGAGACCATCCTCGCTAACGCGGTGAAACCCCGTCTCTACTAAAAATACAAAAAAAAAAAAATTAGCCAGGTGTGGTGGCATACACTTGTAGTCCCAGCTACTCGGGAGGCTGAGGCAGGAGAATCGCTTGAACCTGGGAGGCGGAAGTTGCAGTGATCCAAGATTGTGCTACCGCACTCCAGCCTGATCGAAGGAGACTCACTGTGACTTAAAAAAAAAAAAAAGCGTTCTTTTTTTTTTTTTTGAGACAGAGTCTCGCTCTGTCGCCCAGGCTGGAGTGCAGCAGCCTGATCTCAGCTCACTCACTGTAACCTCTGCCTTCCAGGTTCATGCCATTCTCCTGCCTCAGCCTCCCAAGTAGCTGGGACTACAGGCGCCCGCCACCATGCCCGGCTAATTTTTTTTCTTTTTTTTTTTGCATTTTTAGTAGAGACGGGGTTTCACCATGTTAGCCAGGATGGTCTCAGTCTCCTGACCTCGTGGTCTGCCTGCCTCAGCCTCTCAAAGTGCTGGGATTACAAGTGTGAGCCACCACGCCCAGCTGATTATGATGTTTCTTGTTGCAGTTTCCTTCATGTTTCTTATGCTTATATTTATTGGCTTTTTTGTGTCTGTGAATTTATTGTTTTCATCAAATTTGGAAATCTTGGCTATTGTTTGTTCAAATATTTTTCTTTGGGGATGCCGATTAAACTTATATTAGGTCACTTGAATGTAACCCAAAGCTCACTAATGCTTTGGTCATTAAAAAAATATTTTCTTATGTTCTGTGTTTTATTATGGATTGCTTTTATTAATATTTCTTCATATTTAATAATCATTTCTTCCACAATGTGTAATCTGTTGTTAATCCCATCCAATTTTTTTTTTTAATCTCAGATACTGTGATTTTCATCTCTAGAATTTTGGTTTTAGTTTTTCTGCATCTTTCATGTCTCTAGTTAACAAACTCAATCCTTTCCCTATCTCCTTGAATATACAGTACAGTTATAATAGCTGTTTTAATGTAATTGTCTGCCATTTCTGTCATTGTGTTATTTTGGGCAGCCTGCCTTCCCTCTCTCCCTCCCTCTTTTCCTTTCCTTCCTTCCTTCCTTCCTTCCTTCCTTCCTTCCTTCCTTCCTTCCTTCCTTCCTTCCTTCCTTCCTTCCTTCCTTCCCTCTCCCTCCCTCCTTCCTCCTCTCCTTCTGTCCCTCCTGCCCTCTCTTGCTCCTTCTCTCTTTCTCTTTCTCTTTTCCCTTCCTCCCTCCCTCTCTCTCTCTCTTTCTTTCTCCTTCCTTCCTTCCTTTCTCTTTCTTTCTTTCTTTCTCTTTCTTTCTTTCTTCTTTCTTTCTTTCTTTCTTTCTTTCTTTCTTTCTTTCTTTCTTTCTTTCTCTCTCTCTCTCTCTCTCTTTTTCTTTCTTTCCTCTCTCTCTCCCTCTCTCTTTCTCTCCTACTTTTCTGTTTTAGTATTGCTTTGTTGCCCAGGCTAGAGTGCAGTGGCATGATCACAGCTCACTGCAGCCTCAATCTCCCAAGCTCAAGTGATCCTCCCACCTCAGCCTCCTGAGTATCTAGGATTCCTGGCATACACTACCACACCCAGCTAAATTTTGTATTTTTTGTAGAGATAAGGTTTCTCCATGTTGCCCAGGCTGGAGTAATTTTCAAGGATTGAGTTTTCTTCTAACTATTTGCCATATTTTTCTACTTTTCTGTATGCTTTGTAATTTTTTATTGGATGCCAGACATTGTGATTTTTACCTTTTGACTGCTGGATATTTTTGCTTTCCTATACATATTCTTGAGCTTTGTTCTGAGACATAGTTATTTGTAAACAGTTTTATCCTTTTGAATTTTTTTCTTTTTTTTTTTGTCAGGGGTTGGGGGTTGGTGGGAACAGAGCATCATTTATTCTAGGGCTTATTTTGGCCCACTATAGAGACAAAACTCTGATGACTCTATGAATGTGCTGCAAATTATGAGATTTTTCATTGTTCGCTAATGAGAACAGAAACTACTCCCAGTCCCATGAGATCTCTGAGTAGTTTCTTCTAATCCTTTTGGGTGGTTCTCTCATTGGCCTTGGGTAGTTTCCTCATACATTTGCTGATTAGCACTTAGTCAAAGACTCCAGGGGAGGCGTCTGACATCCTTTGACGATCTCTCTTATTGAAGCTGTCTTACCTCTAATACTCTTCCCTCCCAAGACTCCCAGCTTTACCTCCTCAACTTAAGGAGATCACGTGGCCATGCCTGGATTTCTCCTTCCTGTTGGGGGGCAATTATAAGACTCACTTTTTTCCCCATCTTTGTCCTTTGTTGTCTGATAGTCAATGTCTTTAATATATTTGGTTTAATGTTTAGTTTTTTTTTTTTTTTTAGGTGTGAGAATAAATCCAATTCCTGTTACTCTATTTGAAGTCAGAAGCAGAATTCTTGAAAATAAAAAAATACATATATATATCTTTTGACTTCATACTCCTTGATCACATCTTCATATGTATGATGTATTTATAATTACATACACTGCATCACTGAGCAGTTTCCTTGGCAAGAGATAAATTTTGTTTTGGCTGGGCATTAATGAAAAATTAATTGCCCACTTATAATTTTACACAGCTGAGAACTAGATGAATTTTCTATAGATGTGTCCTGGCTCCACATATTCCAAACTGGTTTCTCCTTCGCTTCCCACTTTACTTTTAGTGCCAGATACTAAAGGGTATATTCCTTGAACACAACCTTTGGCACTGCTGCTTCATGTCATTATGTCAGGTCAGGCAGCACATTAATTGATGGTAGTATTCCTAGAAGCTATTCCTATTGGCATGGATAGCATAAACTCATGGAAGTGACGGCAAACCACAGAAATACATTTCTCTCAAAAAACTGAGATGGGGTTCGAAATGGCTGACTAGAGACATGGGACACTCACTCTTTACAGAAGGAATCAATAATTGTGAATAGATAATTATACCTCCAATAGAACATCTAGGAGAGAACACTGGAGTTCAACAGAGAAGTTACGGGAAATACCTGAGGCACAGATGGAACAGGAAGTGAGTGGCCAACTCAGTCGAGGTTGGCCGTGAGAATCTCTCTGCTATACACATCCCTGCTGCAGACTGCTGCAGTCCTAACCGTGAGAGAGCTCCTCTACCCTACAAACTCTGAGACTAGTGTGGGTGGTGGTCTGGAGGCCCTGTCAGGGCATCGCACCAGGGTCACATGCTTCTGCAAGACATACTTGACTGCAGCACAGCACCATTGTGAAAGCACCCTCCTATGTCCACATTTCCGGATCCCCCACTGATATCCCTTAGTGTCCACTCAGAGGGTTACAGTGGCACAGCACTGGCTGGACCCAAAGGTGCTACAGGGTCCCCAGTACCTGGCCCACATTAACTGCTACTCCTCAGGGAAAGGATGGTGCCACACACCAAGGAGGCAACCCCTGGGACACAGTCACAGTAAACCAGAGCACACACTTTCCAGACCCTGTGAGAAGCGACCTTGCCCCCAGCAGAGGCACAGACTCTATTCTGGGACTCATAATCGGAGAGTGGAATTCCTTCCACCCATCCCACCGCCTCCCCTTCCTCCCCACCACCCACACAAATGCAGCGGTTGTTGCCACCAGGAGTCCAAGTGGGCGAGCCTGAGAGCTGACTGTCTGGGGCCTGAGGCAGTGACCCTAACCCCACTGGTGGAGCAGCCTCAGTGCTTAGGTTCGTGCATAGAGAGCGGACGCCTTTCCCCCATGTGTACACCACAGCAGCACGATTTATTATTTATTTATTTAGAGACAGAGTCTCACTCTGTCACCCAGGCTGGAGTGCAGTGGAGTGATCTTGACTCACTGCAACCTCTGCCTCCTGGGCTCAAGTGATCCTCACACCTCAGCCTGCCAAGTAGCTGGGACTACAGGTGTGCACCACCACACCTGGCTAATTTTTATATTTTCAGCAAAAATGGGCTTTCACCGTATTGGCCAGACCCTGTAAGAAGCCACAGGCTGGTCTCAAACTCCTGTCCTGAGGTGATCCACCCACCTCAGCCTCCCAAAGTGCTGGAATTACAAGTGTGAGCCACTGCGCCCTGCTGAGAGTGGCATGATATATTTAAAGTGCTGAAAGAAAAAACTTATACCCTAGAAAATTATATCTGGTGAAAACATCCTTCAAACGTGAAGGAGAAATAAAGACTTTCCCAGGAAAACAAAAGCTGAGGAATTTCATCAACACCAGACCTGTCCTACAAGAAATGCTAAAAAGAGTTCTTCAATCTGAAAGAAAAGGTCATTAATGAGCAATCAAAAATTATCTGAAGGTACAAAACTCACTGGTAATAGGAAGTGCACAGAAAAACACAGAGTATCTCACCACTGTAATTGTGGTGTGTAAACTACTCTTATCTTGAGTAGAATGACTAAAAGATAAGCCAATCAGAAATAATAATCACAACAATTTTTGAAGATGTAGTACAAGAAGATATAAATAGGCCAGGCACGGTGACTCACACCTGTAATCCCAGTACTCTGGGAGACCGAAATAGTAGATCACCTGAGGTTGGGAGTTTGAGACCAGCCTGGCTAACATGGTGAAACCCCATCTCTACTACAAATACAAAAATTAGCCAGGCGTGGTGGCATGTGCCTGTAATCCCAGCTACTCAGGAAGCTGAGGCAGGAGAATTGCTGGAACCTGGGAGGCAGAGGTTGCAGTGAGCCGAGATGACACCACTGCACTCCAGCCTGGGTGACAGAGCTCCCTCTCAAAAAAAAAAAACAAAAAACAAAAACAAAACAAAAAAGGAAAGAAATCTGATTTACAATAGCTACAAAAACAAACAAACAAACAAACAAAAACCTAGGAATAAATTTAACCAAGTAGGTGAAAGGGCTCTACAAGGTATACTACAAAAAACTGATGAACAAAATTCAGGATGACACAAACAAATGGAAAGGCATTCCATGCTCTTGGACTGGAATAATTAATATTATTAAAATGACCATACTGCTTGCAGCAATCTACATATTCAATGCAATCCCCATCAAAATACCAATGCCATTTTCCGCAGAATAGAAAAAAAATACTAAAATTTGTATGGAACCAAAAAAGAGCCAGAATAGCCAATGTAATCCTGAGCAAAAACAATAAAGCTGGAGATATCACACTATCTTCAGATGTGACTTCAGAGTCACTTCTTGACTCACTTCAAAATGGATTACATGGCTTTAGTAACAAAAATACGATGGTATTGGTATAAAAGCAGACACATAGACTGATGGAACAGAATTGAAAACTCAGAAATAAATCCACATATTTACAGCCAACTCATCTTCAACAAATCACCAAGGACATACAATGGGGAAAGAACACCCTCTTCAATAAATGGTGCTGGGAAAACTGAATAATCATATGCAGAAGAATGCAACTGGATTCCTATCTTTCACTAGATACAGACAACTCAAGATGGATTAAGAACTTCAATGTAAGACGCAAAACTATAAAACTAGTAAAATAAAACACAGGGAAAATTCTTCAAGGCATTGGTCTAGGCAAAGATTTTATGGCCAAGACCTCAAAAGCACAGGCAACAAAACAAAACAAAAAATAGACAAATAGGACTGTATTAAACTGAAAAACGTCTATGCAGCAGAAGAAACAATCAACAGAGTAAAGAGACAGCCTCTTGAATGGGAGAAAATATTTGCTAACTACTCATGCAACAGGTGACTAATTCCAGAATATACAAGGAACTCAAACAACTAAACAGTAAATAATAATAATAATAACCCCATTAAAAATGGGAGAAGGGCATGAATAGATATTTCTCAAAAGAAGACCGACAAATGGCCAATGGACACATGAAAAAATGCTCAATGTCATGAATCATTAGGGACGTGCAAAACAAAACCAAAATGATATATCATCTTACCCCAGTTAGAATGACTATTATAAAGAAGAAAAAAATAACAGAGGCCGATGAGGGCGCAGAGAAAAGGGAACTCTTATACACCATTGATGGGAATGTAAATTAGTACCACTATGGAAAACAATACGAAGATTTATTAAAAACTAAAAATAGAACTACTATAATCCAGGAATCCTACTACTGGGTATCTAGCTAAAGGAAAATAAATAGTATATCAAAGGGATGCCTGCATTCAGATGTGTGTTACAGCATGATTTACAATAGCAAAGATATAAACCTAAGTGTCCATCAACAGATAAATGAATAGGGAAAACTTGGTATAGATACACAATGGAATATTATCGGTTATAAAAAAGAATGAAATCAACTCATTTGCAGCCATAAGGATGGTGCTGGAAGTCATTATGTTAAATGAAATTAGCCAGGCACAGAAAGACAAATGCTGCATGTTCTTACTCATATGTGGGAGCTAAAAAAGTTGACCTCACGGCCGTAGAGAAGAGAAAGATAGAAACCAGAGTCTGGGAAGGGTGGTTGGTGGGAGGGGAACCAAGATAAGTTGATTAATGGGTACAAACATACAGTTAGATAGAAGAAATAAGTTCTAATGTTTGATAACAGAATAGGGTGACTATACTTGGCAACAATACTTTGTATGTTTCAAAGTAACTGGAAGAGAGGACTTGAAATGATACCAACACATAGAAGTGATAAATACTCAAGGTGATGGATATCCCAAATATCCTGACTTGACCATTATACATACTACGTATATAACAAACTTGATCATTATACATACCACGTATATAACAGACTTGACCATTATACATACCACGTATATAACAAACTTGATCATTACACATAGTATGTATATGATATATACCCCATAAATATGTAAAATATTATGTATCAAGAAGAAAAGGGGAAAATTAAGTACAAGTATTAAACAAAGTAGTGTTTCACTCAACTTACTTTTAGTTGAATTCCAAAAATGCTTATGGCTACCACTCCAAGGCCATCCAACATGGGGGAAAGTGTGATACAGGAGAAAGAGTGAAAAGAGACAGCAGTGTTAACTGCAGTTAAGATTTATCTTATTTTGCAAATTTTACAACCACATTGCTTGGGCTCTTCAGGGTTTGGAAGGGGCCATGCCAGTGATGGGCCTCGAAGCTTAAACCTCATTAGCTTCTTGGTAAATGTGCCTGTGCTCATGGTGCTCCTCAATTCAGGCTTCCAGCGGCCCACCAAATAACGGCCCAAATTCTTTGCCGGGGCAGACCACGCCCTTTCCTGTCGAGTTCCTGCTTACTTCTCCTGATCTAGACTTCCATCCCAGGCTTCTCACCAGAAACATGGTGCCTGCTGGCAACTTGGTGCATTGTATATGCTATCCTCATTCCTTGGAATGTCCTTCGTTCTCTTCTTCACCTGGGAGCATCTACCTCTCCTTCAAGACCAAGACAATTGTTCCTTCCTCTGTGAGACCTTTCCTGACTCCACTGGGGGTTAACCGTGCAGCCACAGCTTGTTCCTCGATTTATTATGATCCACATAACACTGCGTTTCGTGTTTGTCTCTCCCACCAGCACCTAAAATCCCTAAAGGCCTGTAACTTATTTATTTCTCTATCCTAGTGCCTCTCCCAGTGCCTGGCACCTAGTAGGAACTGTGGCATGGATATTTCAATAAAGGAAATCTCTTTGTTTTCCTCCCAGAGTGCTGGCTCTTGCTTACTTACTTGGCTTATTATGGGTTTTGTAGTTTACAGCATCGACAGTATGAAAAGAGCAAGACATTTCCGAAGCATAATTGAATGGATGAATGCATAGAGTCCTCCTGGCCCCTTTTTAACAGTTATGTGCGTCTACTATAAGTCAACCACTGTTCTAGGAGCTACATGAAACTAATAGCTATCACTTTTTGAAGGTTTTCTTATGTCAATGACCTGTTTTAAGTCTTAAATTTGCTCATTTAAGGCTCACAACAATCCTGTGAGGTGGTTTCTGTTCTCCTCTGTTTTTTTTTTACGCAGTCTAGGCTTCGTTCCGCTTTTCAGGCAGGGTAAGCTGCTGTGCTCCGAACTTAGACACCAGAGAGGCGGCTGAGCACGCGGACGAGAGGAGGCACATCCTTGTTTGCACCGGCGTCTAAAGTGGGCTCCTTCCTGGCGGCTGACCCCGTCCTTTCCTCAGAGAGGTAGCGCGCGCCCAGACCTCGGTCGCCAGAGAGTCACAGCATGCGGAACACCAGGGGGCGCGAGTAAGTCAGCTTTCCGAAGAAGGGCGGGGCTGCCCGCCCGGAGTAGCCCGTCGGGCACGTTGCAGCAGGGCCTTGGCGTCAGAACCACGTGGCTTCCAATCTAGACAAGCAACTTCTATCGCCGCGCCTTCACCCGTAGTGCCGCTCCGCAAAGAGAGCAGCAAACCCACGCAATTCTTACTGTGTGCTGGGCACGTGCCTGCTTTATCTCACGGAATTCTCACAAAACCCTGAGAGGGAGGTTCGCATCTTTATTTTACTGATGCTGAGATGGAGGCTGGCAGAGGTTCAATTACTTGTACAAAGTTGCACACAGAGCGACAGACCTCCTGTTCTGAACTGCTTTTCTTGCTCAGACTTCTTGCTGTAGTGTACCCAGAACCCTATCAATGCAAACCGATCTCCTTCTCTCTTTTATTTAGAGCAGGTGCTTCTTAAGTCTCTAGACCCACGGATTTCCAGTTCTCCTGAATCTTAGGGGCCCCAACCCTCATTTGGAGCACTTGTAATATCCTGCCCTGCACAACCCTGAGAGTCACCTCTTTGAGACATGTTCCTCCACCAGAGTGTAAATGCCAGCCCTTAGCATGATGCTTGCTTGACACAGAGTCAGTGCTTGATAACGATATACGGAATAGATGAAGGGCAAGCACAGCGAGTGTGTGGTGTGTATCCCCTTTTCAACCTGGGTGAGGTCCGCACAGAGCCAGAAGCAATAAAACCGGGTGAATATGTGAATAAGGATTTATTAGCGTAACATTTCTATTTTGTTCTACCTCCTATATATTTGTATCCAGTTGGGCCTGCAAACTCTCAAAAGGCAAGGATGAGGGGTGTGCGTGTGTGTGTGTGTGTGTGTGTGGTTGGGGGGGGTTGCTGGGGGAAAGTGAGGCGGCACAGGGCAGGGAGCAGAGCTTTCCCATGGTGAGAATAAGGCCCACACAGAGAATGAAGGAGTGAGAGATGCCAAGATCTGAGTAGAGGGAAAGGAAAACGAGCCCTGAATAGGAGCCTTGTGCATGGCCCTGTGGCTCTGACTCACCAAGACTCAGGAGAAGGAAAACACGCTAGGGATGAAGAAGGGGCCTGTGTGCTTTGGTCGCCACCCCTAAACTGCCCCACCACCCTGAATCCCTTTGGATCAGGGTCTTCCTGAGGACACCCTCTCTGCTCAGAGGCACAAACCGTCCTAGAAAGCTTTGATTTGGGTTGGGTGGGCTGAGGGAGAGGGGGAGTAGGAGGGTAGGCACTACAGAGAAGGGAAATGGATAAGTCCTTTGAAGACACAAAAGACAAAAGCTCCTTCCCAGCAGAGCTGTATGTTTGAGTTCAGGTGTGGAAGACCTCAGAGGAGGAGGAGGAGGAGGAGGAGGAGTTTCCCCTCAAGCACTCAGTTGTTCCCTCCTCCGCAGGCAGGTGTGGCAAGTCAGACTCCCGAGCAGGGAGGGGCTAGATGCTCAGGACTTTGATGGCATCTTGTCCATGCCTGACCTGAGGAGCAAGACATGCCTGATGGGTGCTTCCCAGAGCTGGTTCTAGACAGATGGAGGCACAGCGTGGGAGGAGAAGCCCCACCACCCTCCCTGCTCCTACCCTTGCCCCAGCCGTCAAACCTGTTCAGAGACACGGGGACAGGATTTTTGTGGCAACAAGTGTGGCAGGCAGACAGCCCTAGGCAGAGGGCTAGGCCTGGAATATGGGGCAGCCCAGGTGAACAAGATCAAAGCCAGACATGGTAGAGCAGGTGAGAGGGAAGGAGTGCTCCAGGGAGCAGCCAGGGCTGGGCTAGGAACTGCTGGTTTCAGGTCAGCTCAGGGAGGAGCAGTTGGCTGAGGCAGGATGAGGGAGCCAGACTTTCTCTACAGGCCGGGCCTTGCTGTGAACTAGACATGTACAATTGGGCCTGTCCCCTGGCCTTTCTAGGGCTAATTTTCCTCATCTAGATTATGAGGGAGCTAGAATTAAGGGTCTCTAAGATTACCTCTAGCTCTAACATCTCATGACTCCATGTGTGTAGGGAAATCATCCTTTTCCTTTCTCTGCACCAAAACCCAGTTCCTTCAGTATCTTGTTTCTAGCTGAAGGTCTCAAAGAAAGCTAGCTGATCAGTGTGCTTATACTTGGGTATTTGACTGACAAAAAGCTAATATTCAAAACTCCCCAAATGTATCATTACTGTTTTGATACTATAGTGTGGCCAGCAGAAAGAGAGTGGACTTGAAAGCCAAATAGGGTTTCAACGATTGGAATCCCAGCTAACACTGAATCTCAGCTCTGCTTTGCTGTAGGACCTTGGGCAGTTTACTGTGTCTCAGTAGGGGTTAATGATCACACCTGTGAAATAGGGATTATCTGCCTCTCTTAGTAGTTGTTGATTAAATGAAGTAACGTGTAAAATATCTGATTATGAGCTTGGCACTATATAAATACTCACAAAATGTGTCCTTCCTTCTTTAGAGGACTTCATCATGACCAAAGGAACGGAGTAGACTGAGATGGAGATTATGATGGAGGCGGTTTACTTGGGAATGCCCTCGGGATCCACACCTAGGGAATGGAAGCAGGATTGGGCAGAGGGAGATGATGATCTGCAATATAGTCTCAATAAAGGTCTTAGGCAACTCTTCAGGTGGTTTTGAAGCTGAGATGAACCTTCGGAGTTCTCCTAATTTGGGACAAGAGGGTCAGTATAAACTTTATATCAATTAGTCTTTGAATTTGTTTTTTGGTTCGTTTTTTGAGACAGAGTTTTGCTGTTGCCCAGGCTGGAGTGCAGTGGCACAATCTTGGCTCACTGCAACCTCTACCTCCTGGGTTCAGGCGATTCCCCTGCTTCAGCCTCCCAAGTAGCTGGGATTGTAAGTGGGTGCCATGACACCTGGCTTTTTTTTTTTTTTTTTCGTATTTTTAATAGAAATAGAGATGGGGTTTCACCATGTTGACCAGGCTGGTCTCGAACTCTTGACCTCAAGCAATCCGCCTGCCTGAGTCTCCCAAAGTGCTGGGATTACAGGTGTGAGCCACCATGCCCAGTCTTTGTATTAATATATGAGCTGTCCAAGCTGATTTTCTTTCAGTGAAGGCAATTCCTATAAGGGGTTATATCTGAGGGCCACTTACTGTCAGCATTCCCTGCACCTAGGGAATTAAATTTCACTCCTGAAGGGGAACCCATGTGGCACATCCTAGCGTCTCACACATTGAGTTAATGAGTAGGATTCTTGTCAGGTTAAACAGGTGACTCCCCAGAAATAAGGCCAATCTTGTTTTAACACTTCCCCCAGTAATTTCTCAGAACCAACAATCTCACAGTGGTGTGGACAGAGCCACATGTTGCATGCTCCTTGTGCTCCAGTCTAACAGTGAAACAAACATTACCACTATTGGGAGAAGCTGCTGCCACATCCTTCGGAAGAAATAAGTCCTCTGCAAGTGTCCCAGAAGGACTCATCTGATTCTGTTCAAAGCTTACTTTGCATTCCCCTCATTTGCTTATAGAGATTTAGAGGGTGTGAAGAAGGGAAATGGGTAGGAGAGGACATTGATGGGTAATATGCTATTTTGGCAACCGGTCCTTTTTCAAACTGCCTTTTGCGTGTTCCTAGATCTTCCCTACACGTTACCGGACAATGTATTGCAGAATGCTGTGACCTGGGAGCTCTTTCTTAGGTCAGCCCCAACCCTTGCAGAAAGCACTCACTGGTGTCTGTCAGTCTCCCTGAAACAGAACTCAGCTCTTGGGGACGTCCTGTGCCTCTGACCTTATCCTAGAATCAAGACAAGCCAATGAAAACAAAAAACACACACAGGGACATGTTACAGAACTCCAGGTAAATAATGCCCTGGAGAGAGGAGAAAAGACATTCATTCCCTTTCTAGTTAACGTTTTCCTGCCCATAAAGAGCTGTTACCTCTGAGCTACCAGAGTGCTTTCACCAGAACCACCTTCAATAACTCTGTATGGTTTTATTTTTTTAGATGGAGCCTTGCTCGACCATCGCCCAGGCTGGAGTGCAGTGGTGTGATCTTGGCTCACTGCAAGCTCCGCCTCCCGGGTTCATGCCATTCTCCTGCCTCAGCCTCCTGAGTAGCTGGGACTACAGGCGCCCGCCACCATGCCCGGCTAATGTTTTGTATTTTTTAGTAGAGACGGGGTTTCACCGTGTTAGCAAAGACGGTCTCGTTCTCCTGACCTCGTGATCCGCCTGCCTCGGCCTCCCAAAGTGCTGGGATTACAGGCGTGAGCCACCGTGCCTGGCCCTCCCTATGGTTTTTAAAAGCTCGCCTGCATTATTCTATCAAACTGTTGCCTCTGGACTCATCATGTATCATTTTGTTAATGTTTTGCTTCCCCAACTAGATTGTGAGTACCCTAAGGGCAGGGAACAGGATTAAACTTGTATCTTTCTTAGTAACTACCTTGCTTTCTGGTTCATCTTAGATACTTAAAAAACACGTTGTTTGAGGGGAATTAATGATGTTTTGTTTTTGTTCCATTTATCTGACCTGATGCAGGTCTTCTGGCGTTAGTTAGGTCCGATGATCCATTTCTGGGGGGGCTGTGGAGCAGTATGGTGTCCTGCAGGATATTCTAAACTTGCTCTATCTGAAGAATCACCAAGGCATTTATCTAGAGCTCCACCTTAGCCTGCTGAAATCTGAATCGCCAGGGGAGGAGCCTGGGAATCTGTATGTTTAACAAGAGCTCCAGGAGACTCTCATTTGGGAAATACCGGTAGTGAAAGAACAAAGCACTAGGATTTAAATCCTGGCTGTCATATGCTGAGGGTGCTTGTACAAATCTCTACCCTCAACTACCTCATCACTACACTAGAGATAATAACACCACACAGCACCCGTGTGAGGATTAATAAGGTAATATGTATGTGAAATCATTAGCATGGTGCTTGGTACTCATATGTAGGCACTCTTGACTCTGAATATCACTGACATTCTGCCAAACCAGTTTCAGGAGCTTAAGACATTTCCTTGGGTCAGAGGCAAATAGCAAGTTGTTGTGAAAGAACAGGTAAGGGCTACGAAGGACTGTTGCTCAAAACAGACTAGCTGCATCAGCTAGTCAGAGGATCCAATCTCCAGAAATCTTTATTTTACCTGGCTTCCCAGGTTATACTAACACACAGTAAAGTTTGAGAACCACTACTCCAGTCTCCTTTCTCCTCCTTTATTTTTACTAATGAATTGGCCATTGATATACAAATAGTGGGTGGACAGGCTCTCATTTCTCAACTAGTTTGATAGAAATTAAATTAAAAATTATTCCTGTGGAACAATGCTCACTGCCCACTTCTGATTCATTAGGAAAACACATCCTATTTTGAAGCCAGCGTTTCGAAAGACATTTGAAGTTCCATTTCAAGGACTACGCATCAGAAGCACTCCTTATGAATTCACACACACAGACACACACACACGCACACAAATTGACAAGGCAGCACTGCTGACAGGCTATTAAGGGAAACTGGATATAGCTACTATTTGTTGAAATGATCATTAACTGGCTTAAATGCTGGCAACATCAGATATGTAAACATCCACACTGTTTGAACATTTTTTGTACATCAAAGGATTTTCAAGTGCTTCTGTCTGGCTTGCATTTGCTAACATTGCAGCAACAACAGCACTGGAGTAGTTGAAAAGGGTTGCATTAATCATTTGTAAAATGAGAGGGCAGAACAAGACTATGCTTTCTTAAGCAGGAATACGTGAGCCATGGATGGCTTCAGGGTCTTTGGATCCTATGAAGCCATCAAACAAATTTTGCATATAGGCATATTCATTTTTCTAGGGATAAACTTTATGTCTTTTCTAAGATTCTCAAAAAGGTCCAGAACCACCAAATGGTTTAAAAAATCACAGACTGGATTATTGTAAAGGCTTTTTCCAGCTCTAAGACTCTAAAGAAAATCAATGTTTTAGTTCCTTAGGGAGTCTAACCTGGATGGGTCATTGACTTCATTTGGTTTGTCAAAGCCACAGTCAAGTGCTCCCTCTATACCAACCCCTCTTCCCAACAAAATATGCCCAAATTGTGCCATTTTTCACTTTGTACAAACAAGACTATTTTCCCCCCAAACAGCATGATTTAACTTGTTTTAATGTAGTCTGTTATAAAAATGAAGACTTCTGCATGGTGTATTTGGCTTTACAAACGTTAATGCCTAGTTAATGCTTGTGTTATATGGTACACATCATTACAATCTGTTGGCCAGTAACAGCTTTTGCAACATGGGTTAATACTAAAATTGTGAATCATGGAACTTTTACTTAGCACACACACACAATCTACAGCAAACTTAAATACTAATCTATAATACCTAACTGGGTTATTGGATCCATTGCAAGATTGTGCTTATTTATCTCAGAAGATAGGCAACTAGCAAAAATACACATTTCTTTTGCATATCCCCACCCCCATATTACACTGTAAAAGAAATGCATTATTCAGTGCACTTCCTAAGAAATAAACTTCCTTATAGTATCTCTCTCTATATATATCTATCCCCAAACAAAGGAAGAGCACAATGCAACTTTTAAGATTACCATTTAAAGCAAAACAGACAACAACTCTCTGGCACTGTAGCCTCCTCTCCAGTTTAGAAAGTTTAACTATTTTACCAACACTATTCATTTTGGCTCTGCACAGTTTTATAAAGTTCAATGCATGATTGCTTTGGACAGTTTAAGATACCTCCTACATCATTTTGATAGACACCTTGGGGCATTAGTAGCATTTTTATTTTTCACGTATTTGCCTTTATCAAACTATAAGCTGTGGAGTCGCCAATATACTCCATTGTGATTTATACACTGATTTCCATCACCTGCCTTTTTACTATCAACTCTTATTAGACTAAAAGGAAATAGACTTAAATTATAGCAGGAGGTCAGGGCTGCTGGATAGATGTTGGCTAGGAGAATGTATGTGAGGACACCAAGGCTTCCCCTGTATGGACACAAAATCCAAATAACCACTGTGTCTGAGCTGGGTTGTGGATAGTCTTATTTGGCAGAGGGGGATAGTCATTATATTCTATGAACCTTGCCAGCTGTACTGGCCTACACAGTTGGAAAGTTTGGAGGCTTTTGTCCACATAGATTTGCTATGATGAAAATGACAGAAGTTTCTAGAATGAAAGAGGTTGCAACTTGGCAGCTTGCAACCTAAATCCAGCTGCAGAAGTGTTTGTTTAACCAGCACTATTTAAACATTTTAAAATCAGTTCTTGATATTTAAAAATGAGAATGTTTCTCATGAAAATCTGGATTTCAAAAAATGTGAAGAACTGGTTATCCTGGTTTAGCATTCTTGCATGGCAGCAAGCAGATGGAGCTGAACAGATGCCCTTTTTAAATGGGGCTTGGGCACTTCAGTTTGCCACAGCTCCCACTACTCCCAGCTGTTTTACACCGCTTGAGAGGCCTGTTTCACTCATTTATATGACCAGTTGAGTTTTGTGACACTGGGGCTAGTTTAGTTCCGCCTATTTATTTTTTTTAATAGAGATGGGGTCTCGCTATGTTGATGAGGCTGGTCTTGAACACCTGGTCTCAAGCGATCCTCCCATCTCAGCCTCCCAAAGTGATAGGATTACAGGCATGAGCCACTGTGCCTGGCCAGCTCTGCCTTTTTATGATACTGAAGATCTGGGCTTCATTTGGAATTTCCCCACCATCCTGTGGACAAAACTCCTCCTTTGATTGCGTCCCAGCCACATCTAGTTGCTTTGGTAGGTAATCTTAATGTGCAGTTCTACTTGTCCTTTATGCTATATTGCAAACTCCAAAGATATAATCACACTAATATTTATGTGTTTAAGTGTGTGTATGTTAAACATGTAAAGGGGTAATGTTTCTGTACAGATCTATGTATACTTCCCATTTAAACAAAAGTTAATTTGGTTTTAGAGATACAGATACCAAGTTCTGGCAGCTTGGAGAATAAGTGTAACAATTTGGTAAAACTTGTATAATTCTGACTTATAATATTACAAAGAGTGAATTTCAAGTTATTGCTTTTTGATTACAGAATAAAAATTTCATTCTGTTGCAAAACTTTTATACAGAATGAGTAACCATTTCCTATTCAAGTAACAGCAATCAGAATCAGAAGTTCCTTACACAACAGTAGATGTCTGAGACATTTTTTGAATGGAGATGTGATTTCATTCTGTTCAAGAACTTATGCAGGAAACTGGGGGTGACTCAATTTTTCAAAAGTACAAGAAAATCAGCACCCCAACTGATTTTCTCAGGAGGGTTTCTCAAGGGCTCTATAAAGCTCAGCTTGTGGTGAGTTCACACCCACCTTTAGAAGGATTCCCATTCTACATATGCAGCCTTGTTTCAGAACACAAAGCTTGTATTAAAACATTAAAAGAGAATCAAAAGCAGTGTTGGTTTTTAACATTCAAAATTCGCAGAGGATGTCATTTTCTGCAATTAAATGATCCATTTTGTGTTTTTTGCTGCAGAATCACATTCATATGGCAGTCATATTTCAGGCACTTTTAAAACATGTTCATCTGGAATAAAAATCTGCATGAACCACTTCTGCATAATTCAAAATGAGTGTTGAGTGATTTTAGTTCCCAAATAGATACCAAATCACCACCTGGTGATTTGCTTTCTTCATCACAACATGATGGTGACTGCTGAGCTTGAGACATCTTTGAGGTGCCTTTCTGGCTTCAGTAAAAAGATGTGAGCCATAAAAATCCAAACTACTCAGTTTCTACTTAAAAAATACAAAATGGTGAAATACACTAAATGTATTATACAGATGGTTTCAGTTACTATCAAAATAAATAACATAATCTGACTCAAAAGTCTGACTGAGCTCTTGGACGAAATCTGATGGAATGTCAAACGTGGAGACTCCCTCCTAGGGACTAGCTGCTGGTAGGCAAAAGTAACTCAACATCCTTACCATTTGCTACAACAGTATTGGAAGAGCAGCTGCTGGCAAGGTCTTCTGTGGTGGTCAAAGAGGCTGCCTGGGAATGAGTTTTGGTCAGTGGAGTGGTAGCAGATGGAGAAGGGGTGAGGCCAGGTTTTTTGGGTGGGATGGGTGGAGGGTTTCCTCTCTCAGCTCTGGGGATGGTTGGGGACTTGATTCCTGGAGACAGGGGGCTCAGGGGACTGGACACTTTCCCTGGAGTAGGTGAATGGCTTGTGTCACCTCTTGCATTGGCAGTATTGGCCAGATTTCGATAGTCTGTGCCAAAGGGAGAGCTGTTGGGAGAGACTGGCTTGATTGGCCCTTGTTGGCTAGTGAATCTGGAGAGCACCTGAGTGACTGTGTTTCGGGCCAGCTGCTTGGCGGCAGAGTTGTCTATGAGGGTGGGGGATAAATCCCTGGATGGAGGGCTTTGTAGGCCACTGGCTTGTTGCTCCTGATCTGCTTGGGACTGAAATTTGTGCCGAGCTGCATGGAACCGTTGGTTGATCCCTACTTGGTAGGATGATTGGTAGCCAGGGCTGCTAGCTGATGACCCTAATAAACGCTTAGTGAGTACCGGCGAAGAGCAAGGAGAGGATGTTAGAGAGGAGGAGGCAGTGCTGCTGGGAGACAGTGAGCTCCCACTGGAAGGGAGTGGACTGGGTATTGGGACTGGAGTCTCAATCCCCACAGGACACCCACCATTCTCCACTGGTTTCTCTTGGGCCAGTGCCACAGATTTTTCCCGTGGAGGCACTTGGTTTTCTACATTGTTGCCTGTAGTCAGCTCCCTGGTAGTTTGTATCTCTGGGTCACAATGGCCATTGGTTTTTGCATATGAGTAAGCAGGAGTGGCAGGACCAGGCAGCCCAGTGTTTGTCATCTTGGCTATGTTGCTCCCATGGGTTCTTTCTGCTGGAAAACTCTCTGTTTGGCAAAACACAGACATTAGCATGAGAGGCTCAGTTGCTGTGCCTTTGGACACAGTTACTGGTTTCTTCAATTGCTCATTAGGGCTACTGTGCTGGTGGGAAGCCTCTAGGTCCTTCACTATCTTCTTTAAGCTTTCCATTTCTTCTTTCAGAGTTTTGGTCCGGTTCTCTTCTCGGTTCAGTTTTGCTCTCAGCTGTTCCCTTTCGATGTCAAACTCTGACAACTGCTTCTCTACCTGGGCCTCAGTCTGCAAGCCTCTCTTTCTCTCAGCTGCCAACTCTTCTTCCAGCTTACTCACCCGGCTCTTCTCCTTCTCCAATTTCAGGCTCAGCTCTCCTGCCTTCTGTCCTTCCTCGGCTGCCTTGTTGGTGGCTTTCTTGCACTCAAGCACAAGCATGGATGAGAGCTGCTTGTGGCGGGAGCGCTCCTCTTCCAGCTGACTAGAGAGCTTCTTCTGTTCTTTTTCAAACTTTTTCACTTGGGATTTTTCAAATTCCAACTAGAAAAAAAGAAAAGAGAGATATACTGAAAAACTATGATCAAGGAGAGTGTCTTTGTTAGCTGTTCTCTGGTATACAGGATTAACATGCATATCACAGTGCTTAGATCAAGTATTTCCGAAGTTTTAGAACACCTAACAAAAAATGCACACACTATGATTTAATCTTTCTTTGATGATTTGGGAGGCACTTCTAGTTCCTGTACTGTCTTGGAGTGATTAGTGGGAATATGATGTATCTTTGCGTTTCATGTATGTGCAGAGCATCAGAACCAATCAAAACAAGATAACAGAAAGCTGTATCAACCACATTTTGTGATGAATGTTGCTGAAAACAAACCTTTTAAAGTTTCAGCAATAATTTTCTTGGGTCTTAGAAACAAACAAACACAAACAGTTGCATTTGAATCATACTTTTTTTTTGAGACTGAGTTTTGCTCTTGTCTCCCAGGCTGGAGTGCAATGGCGCAATATTGGCTCACTGCAACCTCCGCCTCGTGGGTTCAAGCGATTCTCCTGCCTCAGCCTCCCAAGTAGCTGGGATCAGTCACGTGCACCACACCTGGCTAATTTGGTATCTTTAGTAGAGATGGGGTTTTTCCATGTTGGTCAGGCTGGTCTCAAACTCCTGACCTCAGGTGATCCGCCCTCCTCGGCCTCCAAAAGTGCTGGGATTACAGGCGTGAACCACTGTGCCCAGCCTGAATCATATTTTTTACACAAATATAGTCTGTTTTAATTGTCTTCCCAACCGTATTTGAGGCAGAGATTCTCTGTGAGAAGGTAAGGGTTGAAGAAACTCAGTGTTTTTCAAACTCTGAGATCCATTAACAGATGGGGAAACAAATTGAACCATGACTAGAATTTTAAAAAAATATATAAATAGAAAACATCAATGTGTACTGTAGCAGTAGGGGTTATAGATCATTTCATGAGATTTTTGTTTCACGCATAACTGTGTGTGTCTACATATACTGGGTTGTGACATAAAATATCATTTCTTACTGGGGGTTTTAAGTCAAAAGATTGAGAGCTACAAGCCGTAAGTTACCATTCCCCAAAGAGTGTTCTATGGAACAATAGTCCCACAGTGAGGGATCTATGCCAATAAAAGATTTTCTAAAACCATGGATTTTCTAAACACAGAATACCCTATCTTGTTCTTCAAGACTCACAATGTGCTTCTGCACACTAAAGATCCTAACTAAGTTAGAAACCTGTTTAACTTTGGTTAATCCAGTAGTTCCTAAACTTATTTGACCACAAAGCCCCTTTTTTGAACAATACCAATTGGCATCCTGCAAAATAATCTTTGGGAAATGCGATTCCAGGCAAATGCTACTGTGAATCCCTCTACCTTAATTACCTGTTGAGTCAGCCTCTCTCTTTCCTTCTCTAGCATGTAGGTGACATCATCTCCTTCAGCTGTATCCTGTGCATGCCGCTGCCTTTCTTCCTCAAGGTCTAGGATCACCTTTAAAGAATTTTAAAAATTTCATTTCCAAATATCAACGAGTCACATTTATTAATACAACCAATACTAAGTGCCAAATCAGGCACCTAAGATAGTTCCAGAGATCAAACAAATGAATAAATGAAACCCAGCAAGGGCTATCAAGGAGTACACTGACTTACAGTGAAAGACATGAAAGCTCTGCGTTTAACAGTAAGATATTTACTTTACTTGAAGTATGCAGAGAATGATATGCAAACAGAGAGAAGAGAGCAACTAATTAGCTACAGGGGTTGAGGAGGTTTCGAGAAATAACGGCAATTCCAAGAAACTGCAGGCAGTTTGGTGTTACTGGGGGCCAGGTGCAGGTGATGGAGCAAGACAGGATCACAGAAACCTGAAAGCTGAGATTTTCCTCTCAATGCTCAAATCACCGGAGGCACCAAAGAAGGAGCCTGAAATTCAACATTTCAAATAGGTGACATTCTAAGTGTGCCTTGTTTAACTAATAATATACCTTTTTATATAGTTAGGTAAGAGGTGAAAAGACTCTCTTGACTTCCTACTGCATGAAAAAAGGCTCAATTATACAGATCTTAAATGGAGATTTTTCATAAGGCCTTTTATTTAACCTGCCTACCCCTATTCCACTTATCCTGGTGCCAAAGGATTAAGCCCAATTTTAAGGAGAAGACAAATATATTTATTTTTCGAGACAGGGTTTTTGCTCTGTCACCCAGGCTGGACTGTAGTCGTGCAATCACGGCTCACTGCTGCCTCAGCCTCCTAAGCTCAAGCAATTCTCTCACCTCTCAGCCTCCCGAGTAGCTGGGACTACAGGTGTGCACCACCACGCCCAGCTAATTTTAGTATTTTTTGTAGAGATGGGGTTTTCCCATCTTGCCCAGGCTGGTCTTGAACTCCTGGGCTCAAGTGATCCACCCGCCTCAGCCTCCCAAAATGCTGGGATTACAGGTGTGAGCCATCACACATGGCCGAGAATATCAATTTAAGGCGACATTTTTCACATAATCCCATCTACAACTGCAAATACTCTGATTGCTTAGTAGCTTCTGCTCATGCTTCAGAAGTGCCTTGGCCCAGACCTCCAGGGTAGAGCACTCTTGTCCCAAAGGCCATTTCTTAGTCTTCTCACTAAAAATTTTTATGAGTGAAGAGAGAAAATTTTGTGGGACATGAAACCGCCCTATAAAAATACAAATGAGCTCATGCCTGTAATCCCAGTACTTTTGGGAGGCAGAGGTAGGAGGATCGCTTGAGCCCAGGAGTTGAAGACCAGCCATTTCTTTCTCCCCTTTCCCCTTTCTCTCTCCTTCCTTCTCTTCTCTTTTCTTTTTGGGGAGACAGGGTCTTACTCTCACCGAAGCTGGAATGCATTGGCGTCATGTCGGCTCACTGCAACCTTTGCCTCCTAGGCTCAAGTGATCCTCCCACCTCAGCCTCCTGAGCAGCTGGGACTACAGGCATACACCACTATGGCCTGCTGATTTTTTGTAGATAGGGTGTCGCCATGTTGCCCAGGCTGGTCTCAAACACCTGGACTCAAGTGCTTCTTCTGCCTCAGCTTCCCAAAGTGATGGGATTACAGATGTGACCCACTGTGCCCAACCCAAAACCCTATTTCTACAAAAAAATAAAAAATTAGTTAGGCATGGTGAGGTGTGCATGTAGTCCCAGTTACTCAGGAGGCTGAGGTGGGAGGATCACCTCAGCCCAGGGAGGTCGAGGTTAGTAGGTCATGATTATGCCGTTGCACTCCAGCCCAGGCAACAGGGCAACAGAGTGAGACTTTGTCTCAAAAAAAAAAAAAAAAAAAAAAAAGGCTGGGCACAGTGGCTCATGCCTGTAATCCCAGCACTTTGGGAGGCCAAAGCGGGTGGATTACCTGAGGTTGGGAGTTTGGGACCAGCCTGACTAACATGGATAAACCCCATCTCTACTAAAAATATAAAATTAGCCAGGCGTGGTGGCACATGCCTGTAATCCCAGCTACTCAGGAGGCTGAGGCAGGAGAATCACTTGAACCCAGTAGGCAGAGGTTGCGGTGAGCCAAGATTGTGCCATTGCACTCCAGCCTGGACAACAAGAGTGAAACTCTATCTCAAAAAAAAAAAGAGTGACTGGTGCTGTGGTATGTGCTTGTAGTCCCAGATACTTGGGAGCCTGAGGTGGATCACTTGAGCCCAAGAGTTCCAGAATATAGGGTGCTATGATCGCACCTGTTAATAGCCACTGTACTCCAGCCCAAGCAACATAGCAAGACCCTGTCTCTCAAAATAAAAGAAAGAAAAAACATTTGGCACATTTCCTTTTTTAATCTAATTTTTCAATTTAATAGAAAGACATGCTTTTGGCCAAAAGTGGTAAGTCATATCTTCTCCCCTTTGAGAGTCCTCTAAAATTACAGAAATGGAATAAAAACACTAAAACCCCACAAAGACAAAGGAGAGAGCCTCTAGCAGAGAAGGAATTTTAATAATATTTTGAAGAAGAAAAGAGGCTGGAGGAGTGGTAACTACTTTAATTTGAAGGAGGGAAGCTGTTTTGCCTTGCAGAGCCCCAACGAGATAGAACCTGGAGGTGGCAGGTACTACAGAGGAGAAGTGAAATGTAGAACAGAAAACAGGAGAACTGGCTCAAAGCCTGTTTTTGTTTTGTTTTGTTTTTTGTTTTTGTTTTTGAGACAGAGTCTCGCTCTGTCACCCAAGCTGGATTACAGTGGTGTGATCTCAGCTCATTACAACCTCCACCTCCCGGGCTCAAGCTAATCTCCTGCCTCAGCCTCCCGAGTAGCTGGGATTACAGGCCCGCCACCATGCCTGGCTAATTTTTGTATTTTTAGCAGAGATAGGGTTTCACATGTTGGCTGGCCTGGCCTTGAACTCCTGACCTCAAGTGATCTGCCTGTCTTGGCCTCCCAAAGTGCTGGGATTACAGGCATGAGTCACCATGTCTGGCCTTTAAAGCCTGTATTTTCAGAATTATTTGTCCCTTCACACTGATTCCTGCACACAGACCATCAGCATCTGGCATCTGTCACATTTAGTATTCCCAAATCCTGAGCCTGTCACACTCAAGAAATAGTGTGACAGAGAATGGTGGTGGGAAAAGAGGATTAAATTTGTTCTGGGTAAGGGTTAAGGAAAGGGAGGTGGGGTGTTAAGATAACTAAATATGCACCTATACAAAAGAAAGTAATATAAAAGTCTAAAATTGATAAAGCAAGAGAGAACAGTGCAGTATTTAGAAATATGGAGGTTAGCTACCAAAGTGAATGGCTAAAAGAAAAAAGTGGTTGCCTGTGAATACTAGGGAGGATGGGGAATGAGAAGAGGTGGAATAGGAACCTCTGTTTTTCATTGTAAGCACAATGACCATGTAATTTATTATTCAAATCAGAACATTTCTGACAGTCAAAGGGAATATGGTTAATAACTAAGCCAAGGTGACAGGCATAAGCTGAGACTATGAGCACTCTAATTATAAGCCTCTAGGTACTCTTTGATTTCTAACAAAGTCAGCATTCTACTTTGATAAACCACTTAAACTTGAACTGGGAGGCAGAGGTTGCAGGGAGCCGAGACTGCACCACCGCATTCCAGCCTAGGTGACAGAGTAAGACTTCATCCCAAAAAAAAAAAAAAAAAAAAGAAAAAAAAAAGGTTGGTACTTTGTTTCAAAAATTTAGTACTTAAATTAAATTTAGTACTTAAAACATTTAGCACTGCAATATAGTATTAAGAAATTTTGAATTATTTTTAACTTCTTCCTCTCTCCAATCACCTAGAGCCACAAACTGTCCATAGTACACCTTCCATGGGCATGAAAGCTAGCCCAACTAGCTTCAATACAACTCAGTCACCTCATGGATGAAGTGGAAATAAAGCCTGCCTATTAAACAAGAATGTTGTGAAGATTTTTTAGAGGATTATGTAAAAGCCGCCCCCCCGCCCCAAATTTAGGCAACTAACTCCCACCCATTGATAACCTTTTAAATTGGAGTGTAAATGTTTTCAGATTACTTCATTCTAATCAGAGGTTAAAACTTTTTTGGGTCCTGGGTAACTGGTAACTTGGAGAATCTAAAGCTATGGAAAAAATACATTTCCTACAAAAATACATAAACTCTGAACATTCTATTTTCTGGGGGATTGTGGAACATCTGAGGCCTATCCACATGGTTAAGAAGTTCCACTCTGGCCTTTCATTTGGCTTCTGTGAAGGGAAAGAAAAGATCACGTGCGAGACCCAGAGCCTAGAAAATTTATCAGATGCAATTTAAGCAGATGGCTCTAATACTGGTAACCAGAAAAGTAAGGTCCACCAAATTTTGCAGCTGCTAACCCAGTTTTTCAGATGAAAATGTTTCCTACCAAATGCACTGATAACTGCCTTGTTGGCATAAATCTAAACTGATAGTGTTTTAAAAATGAAGATTGTAGCCAAGCATCTTTTACAGGCCAAATTTGAGCAGTAAATGACAAGATGACAAGTTGGTGAATAAATTCACAAGCACTAGAATTCCAGTAAGATGAAGCAGAGGAAAGCACTGGTTTGCCTTCTTAGGGCTTGTTAGAAATGGAAACACACACACACACTCTTTACTGATAGGGTAGAACAGCTTTAAGGTAAGTAATGTAAATAACTGTAAGGTTTGTCTTCCTAATGTAGGGCTTGTTAAATATGGAAACACACACACACACACTCTTTTCTAATAGGGTAGAACAGCTTTAAGGTAAATAAGGTAAATAACTGTAAGGTTTGTCTTCCTAATTTAGGGCTCGTTAAATATGGAAACACACACACACACACAACACTTCACTAATAGAGTGGAACACCTTTAAGGTAAATAAACCTAGGGACTGTTTATGGTTTCATGAGCAACAAAATGCAATGAAACTCAAAACTAGGAATAACAGGAATAAATGAAAATAATCTATTGGCTTCTGTGTTTATCCTCAGGTAAATTCTTTCTCTCCCTTGGATATAGCATGCCTCAAATACCTGTTAATCTTTTTATTTATCTCTTAAGTAAGCAAATAGAGAACACTCCCTTTAGCTACAAGCTTGGCCAAACCCCAAAGTTTGAATGATCAAGAACTGAAAAAACATACAAAGTGTTTTGGAGTGATATATCAAGAAGGAATGCCGTCTTAAATAATGTGTCTGGCACATTCTCTAAACTTAACACTTGGAATAAGCTGTGTTTTCTTTTCTATCTCCTGACTCTTACATAAACTAAGGGGCTTTTTGATACCCGCGAGATGCCCAATTGAATTACTGTGAAAAACTGGCAGCTGACAAGAAAGTAACAGGCATAATTTATAAAGACTTCACAAAGATTTACACATCAACTGAGGTGAACCTACCTTTCGGTGCCTGCTCTCAGCAGCAGCCAGCTGGGACAGCATGCGCTCCTGCATGTTCTTGCACTGCTTCATCACCACCTTAAGAATAGAGAGTGGGTTTGTGCAGACTGGTTGCTTTTCGCCATCATTTTTCTCCTTCAGTGTTTCAAAATCTCTCTGTAGAGCCATTAAAGGATCACTGATGTTATATTTTCCATAGCGTTCTTCAATGAAAGTATCTCTGTTTTGGGCCTGGGAAAGAGGAAAAAAAAAATAAGCATCTTGTTTTTTAAAACTACTGAGAAGGGGGTATTTGCTATCCAGTGGTTATACATTAAAGGTTGTGGTATTAGTATAAATGTAACCTGCTAATTACAAGTCAGATTGAGCCATCTAAAGAGACAGCATTAGAAAGGTGGCATGGTATATTAACAAGAACAAATACTTATAAAGCACTGGGTATTAGACATTGTTCTAAATATTTATAGTCATATTAACTCGTTTAAAATGTACAACCCTGTAAGGTAGTGCTATCATCTCGATTTTGCTGATGAGAAAACTATTCCTGGTTACTCATCTAGCAAGTTGTCTGAATTGGCATTTAAACCCAGGCAGCCCGGCTCCAAAATCTGTGTCCTTAACCTCTGTGCTTACTGCCTCTGCTTGTATCTGCTTATGAATGCTTATATTACCAGCAGATACATCTTATTTTTTTCCCATGTTATGGCACTAGCATTCCTAAAATATGTTAAGCACGACAATTTTATGAGTTTATATATTTAGAGACCTAACAAAATGCCAGCAGATATATAAAGTGTGCAAAATGTAAGTAGGATCACATTACAATCTAGGACGACTTGTGATCTGTACATATGAACCATTACTCAGTTGTTGATGGGTCAAGGAGGATGGAGGCACCTCACAACCAGAAATGCACACAAAATCTCTTCCACCTGCTGCCAAATTCCACCCCCTCTTCTTGTCTCTGTTTGGTTGTTACTTTCCATTCTCTTTTCTGTCTCTTTCAAGGCTTGATGAGCCTTGGGGATGTGCATGTAAGAAGGGGATGCAAGGTGGTGCTTGGAGTCTGGTCAAGGGCTTTAGCCCTGGGTACCCAGTTGGAAGTATAAGGATCAGGAGGTGGGTGGAAAGATATTCCTAGGCTTCCTTCCCTCTTTCCTTATCTCTGTAGCAAGACCTTGAAGAACTTCATATGAGCATCACATATTACACGCACATTACTTTTTACTTATTACACAGATATTTAAAAGTTTCTTGAGATATTTTGCAATGAAAAATGAAGTGTTAACAGGGTTGAAGAAACTAAAAAATTACAGCAAAGTACTATGTAATTTAAGCTTTCAAATTAAATCTATTCATGAAAACTATTATTATTTATCCATTTTTAAAAACTGTTTAATCAGTAGTTATGTTAGCACCGCCATCCACAAATAGGAGCCTGTTTAAAAAGAAACGGAAATTTGCAATTCAATGGCTATGCTTTAATTTAAAAGAATCTTTAAGAAAATAATGCAAACATGGGGTTTCTTTAACACAGAAGTATTTCAGTGCTGAAAATCTGAAGACTTCTTCATTGACTGTTCAATTTAGGCCCCAGGAATCACTTAGCCTTATGGTAAAATTTTATGTTGTTATTAGCTGGCAAATATTCAAAGCAGTTAGAAGTTCGGGGTTTTACTTCTGGCTCGACTACAGCCATCTTACTTTATGACATTACTGGAGTATTTGGATGGTATTTGTATACTGGAAACATGAATAGAGAAATCCATTTCTTTAAGTTACTAATAACCATCTTTCTAGCCTTATTGTGTGTATATGTGTGTGTGTGTGAATTAAAGTGGGGGAGGTATAAAACACAGATTCTAAGACGAAACCTGACTTTTTTCAGCTCCAAGTTAAAAAGGAAATTCACAGTAAAATTTCAAAATAACCTCTAGTCCATTTAGGATGCAGAAAGAAAAGATCAACTCCTGAACCAGTCATTCTTTTTCTTATTTTAAAACATGGCGAATGGCCAGGTGCAGTGGCTCACATCTGTAATCCCAGCACTTTGGGAGGCAGAGGCAGGAGAATCACTTGAGCCCAGGAGTTTAAGACCAAACTTGGCAAAATAGGGAGACCTTGTCTCTACAAAAAACAAAAAATTAGCTGGGCATGATGGTATGTGCCTGTAGCCCCAGCTACTTGGGAGGCTGAGGCAGGAGGATTGGTTGAGCCCAGGATCTAGGCTGCTATGAGCTCTGATTATACCACTGCATTCCAGCCTGGTTAACAGAAGGAGAACCTGTTTCAATCAATCAATCAATCAATCAATCAATCAATCAATCAATCAAACATAGTGAAAATAAAACGAAAAAGCTAGTTATATTTTAAAAGCAACAGTGCCAAACAACATGGGACTCATCAATGTTTCCCTTTTACCATGTTTCTTTTAATGTCTTTAAATTCAGCTAAAAAACCTGAAATTGATTACCTATAACTCACTGAAAGCAAATTTTTTTTTTTTTTTAAGACAGGGTCTGGCTCTGTCAACCAGGCTGCAGTGTAGTGGTGCAAGCTCACTGCAGCCTTGACCTCCTGGGCTCAAGTGATCCTCCCAACTCAGCCTCTTGAGTAGCTGGGACTAAAGGCACATACCACTTCACCCAGCTATGTTTTTTTTTTCCCCACTTTTTTAGGCCATGTTTAGAAAAATAGAAAAGTTTAGAAAAAGAAGCAAAAGAAAAAATAATCTCTTTATGCAGCAGAAATACTACTTTTCTGTCACATTTCTTATCCATGATAGCCATTTCAGTAATGGTTAGTGATGGTAAAGGAATAATTATTGGCATTGTTGGTTTAGTAGGGCAAAAAGGAAATAGAAAAAGTACACCCAAATATTTTTAATAACCTTTTCCTTTTCAGAGCACCATGAAGAAAGTGGGATGGAAGAGTAGGAGCTAGACTACAATTCATGACCTTGACATCAGATCTGCTGAGAAGCTGTCTCTCTGGTCTGAGTAGTATATAGTTAACTAATCCCCAAAATATGACTTTTAAAACCCACACTGTGATTACCCTGTATAATTAATAAGCACCACAGAGTTATGAGTAATAGACAAAGAGCTTCTTTGGTGAGGTCTCAGCCTTAGAACAGTTGTTTGGCTGTCTGCTTTCTCTTGCAGTACTTCATAGTAATTCCATAATCACTTACATAGTAATTACAAGTTGTATAATACAGACAGCTTTGCCTGTAAAGGAAAAGGATCTGTGGAATAACCTAAAAAAGACTCCTTGTCAGAGAGCGATTCTCTTAAGTACATTCTAACATGGGATCAAATATAGGAAAGGTGAATTCAAAGTCTATATTTATTATATCAAACACTGAACTGGAACACGGAAGACAGAACATGGTATTTTTCAATCAACTTAATGATTCAATCAGGTGAACTATATGGATTACAGGTTTAATAGTATAAATAATAATAAAACCCCAAAACAGACATTAAGATTTGAAGAATGAAGAAATTTAATGGGGGTGTGTAATGATCTATTCCTGCACACCAATCACCCCCAAAGTAGGCAGCCTAAATAATAAACATAAAAAAAAAATCTCACAGTTTTGGAGGGTCAGGAATCTGGGGCTTAGCTGGGTGGTTCTGGTTCAGGGTCTCATGAGGTTGCAATCAAACTGTTGGTCAGGGCTGTAGTCATCTGAAACCATGACTGTGACTGGTGGACCCACTTCCATGCTTACTTACTCACATGACTGTTGGCATAGGCCTTGGCTCCTTACAAGTGCCAGCTTCCCACAGAGCAAGTGACCCCCAGACCCCTAAAAGAGACAGAGACCAAGATGCAAGTCCCAATGTCTTTTATAATCTAATCTTGGAAGTGACACACCATCATTTCTGATGTATTCTATCAGTCACACAGACCAACTCTGGTAAATTTGGGGGCAGACTACCCAAGGGTGTGAATATCAGGAGGTAGAGATCATTGGGAGCCATCTTGGAGGCTGGCTACAAGGTCAATGACTAGATGTGCTACTACTGTCATTTATATCTCATGTCAAAATTTGAAGACCAAACACCTATATTCAAAACTATCAAAGCTGGGTTTTAATATATTAATGATATTTCAGTTATTTTATAAGAAATTTTAAATGATCTTAGATTTATGTTTTGGGGGGGTTTAGTAATAAAAATAAAGTAAATTCAATTTTATTATTTTTAATCCAGTAACAACATACACTTTAACTGAACAGAAATTCCTACATTGTCAGAAAACATGATGGTCTTTAATTGCAGACAACAGAAAAATAAATGGCTGGTTAGACAGATTCAATAATAGAGGGTATTATCACAGCAGCCAGAGCACACTAGTCATCTATTACTCATTTATTTTTACTGTCACAGGCTGAATGAAACACACCACTACTGAAAGCTTAAAATCAAATCACATAATATTCTTAGAGTCGGCCATACTTGCTCTCCAGAAGTTTCAGTTGTGTTATTCCTAACTTCAAAACGAAATATGAAGTAGTCATCTCCACCCCACTTCCCAGGATAGCGTGTGTGTATATTCCAATCTTAAAGTAGGAAATCAATTTCTTTTTATTCTTTGGCACCAACATGAAAAATGGTTCAAAATCCAATAGTGAAGAATTAAGGCCCATTTAATTGGAAGTTTATATTCGACTATAAGGTTTTATTTTCAAGACTAAGGCTGGTACCATAACTGGATTAGGATGCATTTTTGCCACTAATGAGACAATTCTGAAGTGATATTTTAAAAAGTAATCAGCAATATGAACATCATAGGTCTTCAAAGAAATCTGAATACTTCATGTCAGGGACCAGAACAAGAATATGATTCCAAGCATTTGGTTAATGCTACCAAAAGCACGTTAAAAGGAATCATTTTCACATGCACATTGAACCTATTTATTGTCAAGTAATTCACACTATAGATAAGCTATAAATAGTTTATAGCAACCTGAGCAACTGGAAATAAAGCAAACATTCTGGATAAAGATGATAACAATATTGTAAGAAAATCTGGTTCTGGAAATTCCTTTACAATTGCTGAACAAGAGCTGATTTAGCCTCATTTAAATTAAACTTTAATTTTTGGAAAATAGTATAAAAATTTAACATGACAGTAAAGGGAGAAAATTTTCACGATTTAAAAATATTTCAGCTCAGGTTCAGTGGCTCACACCTATAATACCAGCACTTTGGGAGGCCAAGGCAGGCAGATCACTTGAGGTCAGGAGTTCAAGAACAGCCTGGCCAATGTGGGGAAACCCTGTTGCTACTGAAAATACAAAAATTAGCCAGGTGTAGTGATTCACACCTGTAATCCCAGCACTTTGGGAGGCCAAGGTGGGCAGATCACTTGAGGTGAGGAGTTCAAGACTAGTCTGGCCAACATGGTGAAACCCCGTTTCTACTAAAAATACAAAAATTAGCTGGGCATGGTGGCGCACGCCTGTAATCCCAGCTACTCAGGAGGCTGAGGCATGAGAATCGCTTGAACCTGGGAGGGGAAGGTTGCAGTGAGCCAAGATCGCACCACTGCACTCCAGCCTGGGTGACAGAGTGAGACTCTGTCTCAAAAATATTTTAACTAACTGTGAAATAGAATGAACTTCAAATATTCCCTTTGGAGTCAATCTGCAACCATAAATATTTATAAGAGCAATTATTTACATAAGGACTGATGACCATTTATTATTATTTGACTGAAGTGTACTAAATTCAAGACTAAAAATAGTTTTGTATAAATAGGTACAAGTGTGGCACTTCTAGCCCCTAGGCTGCTTGTTGATAGCATGAGAATATGAGTAAACAGGCTGGGCACGATGGCTCACGCCTGTCTGTAATCCTAGCACTTTGGGAGGCCGAGGCAGGTGATCACCTGAGGTAAGAAGTTCGAGCGAGAGCAGCCTGGCCAACATGGCGAAACCTCGTCTCTACTAAAAATACAAAAATTAGCTGGGCGTCATGGCGGGTGCCTGTAATCCCAGCTACTTAGGAGGCTGAGGCAGGAGAATTGCTTGAACCTGGGAGGCGGAGGTTGCAGTGAGCTGAGACTGCTCCACTGCACTCCGACCTGGGTGACAGAGCGAGACTCTGTCTCTTAAAAAAAAAAAAGAAAAAAAAAAAAGGAATATGAGTAAACAGCATAATGTAGCTGCTTCAACATTCAATTTCCAGAGTCCTGTGAAATGTTCTAATGAAACTGAAATCAAACGTGTTGAGATTTTTTTTTTTCTTTTTTTTCTTACTTGTTCGGTGTAGGTAGGTGGTTGAAACAAATTATATGTACATTCTGAACTGAGTCCATAATAATAACCTTTTGAGGTGGGGAAGAAAATGAGTTTAGGAATTCAACAAGTACCGAACAGATTAATGAACTAATAAAGGGAGAATGCTCTGAATATAAATTAAGAATTTTGAAGTATAATTTAAAAATAAATTATTTTTCGCCGAGGTGGGCAGATCACCAGAAGTTAAGAGTTTGAGATCAGTCTGGCCAACATGGTGAAACTCTGTCTCTACTAAAAATATAAAAATTAGTATGGCAGCACATGCCTGTAGTCCCCACTCAGGAGGCTGAGGCAGGAGAACTGCTTGAACCTGGGAGGCAGAGGCTGCAGTGAGCTAAGATCACACCACTATACTCCAGCCTGGGCTACAGAGTGAGACACTATCTCAAAACAAAACAAAACAAAACAAAAACCAAACAACTTTATTTTTTAGAGCACTTTTGGGTTCACCGCACAATGCAGTAGAAGATACAGAGATCTCCCATATATCCCCTGCCCCACACAGGCACAGCCGCCCCCATTATCAGTATCATCACCAAAGTGGTACATTTGTTCCAACTGAAAAAAGTATTATTTCAAATGATACATTAGATCCTAATGTCTTTTTTCAGGAGACTGTACATTTCTGAAAATACAATGAGAAGATGCATACCTTACACCATATACAAAAATAGAAATGCATCACATACCTAAAGAGAAAATTGCAATAGGCAAAAGTATATGAAAAAGTGCTCAAGTCATTAGGGATCAGGGAGGTATAAGTTAAAAAAATAAGAAGATACCACTATACAGCCACTAGAATGGCTAATATTATAGACTGACAACATCAAATGTTGGAAAGAATATAGAGTAACTAGAACACTCACACATTGCTAGTGAGAGTATAAAATAGTACAGTTACTTTGGAAACTGATCTGGAAATGTCTCATAAAGTTAGACAAATCCTACCTGTAATTCTACTTCTAAGTATTAAATATTAATCCAAAAGATATAAAAAGACATATCTACAAAACAGTTTTATACAATTACCTATAGCAGCTCTATTCATAACAGCCCCAAACTAGAAATAATCAGATATCAATCAACAGGAGAATAAACAGAATGTGGTGCATTCATAAAATGGAATACTAGACAGCAATAAAAAGGAACAAAGTGCCAGGCACAGTGGCTCAAGCCTGTAATCCCAGCACTTTCGGAGGCTGAGACGGGCGGATCACGAGGTCAGGAGATTTAGACCATCCTGGCTAACACAGTAAAAACCCCGTCTCTACTAAAAAATACAAAAAACTAGCCAGGCGTGGTGGCAGGCGCCTGTATTCCCAGCTACTTGGGAGGCTGAGGCAGGAGAATGGCGTAAACCTGGGAGGCAGAGCTTGCAGTGAGCTGAGATCCGACCACTGTACTCCAGCCTGGGCGACAGAGCGAGACTCCATTTCAGAAAAAAAAAAAAAAAAAAAAAAGGAACAAAGTGCTGATACATACAGTGACACTGATGAACCTGAACATCATACTGAACAAAAAAAAAGAGGCCAAGAATACAGATGTGTACCCTGTATTCTTATGCTAGAAGTACCCTGCAAAGTCTACTTTTTAATACGTGTTACTGTCCAAAAACTTTGAGAAACACTAGAATGGAATGAAGAATGCAAGAAATCTGAATCCTGAATCTATCATTTTAAACAATTTAAGCTATATAAACATGGAAATTCTAACAGAAATGATAATTAATCAGTATTATTGTTTTATTTTAAACTAACAAATGTTATAAAGTCTATAAACCAGGAGAGGTTTAGTCTAACATCAAATATACACAATGTAACAAAAAACAAACAACACAACACATTTCTGTGTTATCAGGGTTAAACAACCAAAATATTATTGGAGAAATCTGGGAAAGTTTTCTGGACTTGTGTGTGATTTGCAGAGTCTAGGCTTTGAATGGTTTGATTGAATACTTAATGTTTGCTGGGTGCTGTGTATTATAAGTGACGTGAGTAATGACATGGGAATAGAGAGGTGACTATGTAAGATGTAGTCCACTGCCCTCAAGGAGCTTAAAATTTGCTAGACAAGTATAAGGCCTAACATCAGCAATGAACAAATAGCCGCTCTGTTTAAATGTTTTCTAAACGATATCATTAATGTTTAGAAGAACACCAAGTACAATTTATTTGAGATCGGAATTTTCTAAGACTTCGACTTTACATTCAGAAGGAATAGGAAGGAAAAGGCCAACCCTGGAAGTGGGTGGGTTCTGGCAGATAAATGGAGCAATCGGCAATTTAATGAATTACAGGAAACACCATGAGGTTGGCGGGGTTCGGGTAGGGGGCCCACACAACCCAAAACTCTCTCTGAAGTATTACACAATGAAGCCCAGCCTACAGACTATAGCTGTGTGTGACACTTTAAATTAACCCTATGAACTTGAAAAACCTTTGTTGGAGATGTGCTGGGCTCTTTCATTCACTATTAACAGAGAGTGAAGAAAACTTCAAGGTTAATACATTTTAAAAGAGCTCAGTAAACAAGATGTTAAAGGATATCTTCATTTCCTCTCGTTACAAGTACTCTATGGGAGAGAGATCTGAAGCTGCATAACTGTGAGATGGGTCTTAACTCTAAAAATTTATTTGAAGCAAGTTTCTTAAATTATGAACAGACTGATATCACACAGAAACATGCCAAGAAACAAGCTGCTCAAAAATAAGGTCCTGGGAAGAGGGCCTTATCGTGGTTAAGAAGTAGAAACTATTCATATTTAGAAGTAATCAAGTAACAGGAATAAGAAATTTGTGGGGGAAGTGGAGGTGGAGGTGTGAAAAGAGACAGGGCAGAATGAAAAAGGGGATAGTAATACTTTAAGATCCCCAGCATGGTGAGAGCAGGATGCCAGGGCAGGCAAACAGAAGCAAGGACAGTGTAATCATACATCCTAATGACAGAAGACGGAATAGAGTATCTAAGTAACATATTAAGAGAAAGAACAAGCCCTATGTCACAAGTCAGCAGATGGAAAGGGAGCAATTTCGGCTGTCACTGTAGCCTTACGTAGAGAGAAGTAGCTAGCTAGCTATTTGGTTTCAACCAGCAGTCAAATAGATAGATTGGGACTCAAATTAAGGAAGGATCATTCTTCTTTAGAGAACAAAATGGGGAAAGAGTAAAAAGGTCAAAACTAAAAAGTAAAAGGTGGGCTATCATTGCATTGCAGGGTGTTTAGTGATAATTTTGAATATGACCTGGCAATGGTCATCACTGCAATAAGGCACAAACATATGGTGAAATCGTGCATGCTAAAGTTGACCACTGCAACTATTAAGTCCAAGTAATCCCAACCTAAGACTGCCTTTATCTTCTGTTCATAACAGAAGTATACAACAAACCCACAACCAACATCATACTGAATATGCAAAAGTTGGAAGCATTCCCCTTGAAAGCTGGCAAAAGACAAGGATGCCCTCTCTCACCACTCCTAATGGAAGTCCTGGCCAGGGCAATCAGGCATGATAAATAAATAAAGGGCATCCAAATAAGAAGAGAGGAAGTCAAACTATTCCTGTTTGCAGATGACATGATTCTATATCTAGAATAGACACAGAAATATAGACTACAGAAAATCCCATAGTCTCAGTCCAAAAACTCCTTCAGCTGATAAACAACTTTAGCAAAGTCTAGGATACAAAATCAACATACAAAAATCACCAGCATTCCTACACACCAACAACAGCCAGGCTGAGAGCCAAATCAGGAACGTAATCCCATTCACAGTTGCCACACTCAGAATAAAATAGCTAGGAATACAACTAACCAGGGAGGTGAAAGAGCTCTACGATGAGAATTACAAAACAATGCTCAAAAAAATCAGAGACGACACAAACAAATGGAAAAACACTCCATGCTCATGAACTATAGAATCAATATCATTAAAATGGCCATAATGACCAAAGCAATTTACAGGTTCAATGTATTCCCATCAAACCACCAATGACATTCTTCACAGAACTAGAATAAACTATTTAAAAATTCATACAGAACCAAAAAAGAGCCTGAACAGCCAAGGCAATCCTAAGCAAAAGAACAAAGCTGGAGGTATCATGCTACCCAACTTTGGACTATACTACAGGGCTACAGTAACCAAAACAGCATGGTACTGGTACAAAAACAAACACATAGACCAATGCAACAGAATAGAGAGCCCAGAAATAAGGCAACACACCTACAACCAACTGCTCTTCAACAAAGCTGACAAAAACAATGGGGGAAAGGACTCCTTATTCAATAAGTGTTGCTGGGATAACTGGCTAACCATATGCAGAAAATTAAAACTGGACCCTTTCCTTACACCATATACAAAAATTAACTCAAGATGGATTACAGACTTAAATGTAAACCCAAAACTACAAAAACCCTGGAAGACAACCTAGACAATACCATTCTGGACATGGGAACTGGCAAAGATTTCACGACAAAGACAACAAATCCAATTGCAACGGAAGCAAAAATTGATAAATGGGATCTAATTACTTAAGTGCTTCTGCACAGCCAAAGAAACTATCAACAGAGTAAACAGACAACCTACAGAATGGGAGAAAATGTTTGCAAACTATGCATCTGACAAACGTCTAATATCCAGCATCTATAAGGAAGGAACTTGGCCAGGTGCGGTGGCTCACGCCTGTAATCCCAGTACTTTGGGAGGCTGAGGCAGGTGGATCACGAGCTCAGGAGATCGAGACCATCCTGGCTAACACGGTGAAACCCCGTCTCTACTAAAAATACAAAAAATTAGCTGTGTGTGGTGGCGCATGCCTGTAGTCCCAGCTACTCGGGAGGCTGGGGCAGGAGAATCGCTTGAACCCAGGCGGTGGAGGTTGCAGTGAGCCAAGATCACGCCACTGCACTCCAGCCTGGGCAACAGAGTGAGACTCCGTCTCACAACAAAAACAAACAAAGAAACCCTGAAGGAACTCAAACAACTTTACAAGAAAAAAAACCAAGCAATTCTATTAAAAAGTGGGCAAAGGACATGAATAGACACTGTTCAAAAGAAAACATACATGTGGCCAACAAGCAGGTTTTAAAATGCTCAATATCACCGATCATTAGAGAAATGCAAATCAAAACCACAATGAGATACCATCTCATACCAGTCAGAATGGCTATTATTAAAAAGTCAAAAAATAACAAATGGTGAGGTTGCTGACAAAAGGGAACACTTATATACTATTAGTGGGAGTGTAAACTGGTTCAACCATTGTGGAAAGTAGTATGGCAATTCCTCAAAGACCTAAAAACAGAACTACCAGCACTCCCATTACTCAATATACACCCAGAGGAATATAAGTCATTCTACCACAAAGACATGCACATGAATGTTCACTGCAGACTATTCACAATAGCAAAGACACAGAATCAACCTAAGTGCCTATAGTGGTAGAATGAATAAAGAAAATGTGGTACATATACACCACGGAATACCACACAGCCATAAAAAAAATGAGATCATGTCCTTTGCAGAAACATGGATGGAGCTAGAAGCCATCATCCTTACCAAACGCAGGAAGCAAATACCACATGTTCTCACTTATAAGCGGGAGCTAAATGATGAGAACACATGGACATAAAGAGAGGAACAACAGACACTGGGGCCTATTTGACAGTGGAGGGTAGGATGAGGGAGAAGACCAGAAAAAATAACTACTGGGTACTAGGGGTGATAAAATAATCTGTACAACAACCTCCCATGACATTAGTTTACCTATATAATAAACCTGCATATGTACCCTGAACTTAAAATAAAAGTTTAAAAAAAAGTATACTAAAGGGAGCTAGACACAGTGGCTCATGCCTATAATTCCAGCTACTTGGCAGGTTGAAGGAGGAAGATCACTTGAGGCCAGACATGTGAGACCAGCCTGGGCAACATAGTGAGATCTATCTCTAAGAAAAAAAAGAAGTGTGCTAAAGAGGATTGGGATACGGATGGATAAGAAGAACAGGAGTGACCTTTGGTGGCATGAGCTCTTCTTTTCATTCTGAAGGGTGGCAACGCCATATGGAAACTTCAAATGTCACCAGATAAGAATAGAATAACCAAGACCCCCTTTTCCATTTTAATCCTATAATAGGAAAACTGGCTCTAGTCTAGGCCTCTTAGACTCTGTTTTGGCACCTTCTTCCTTTAATAATTTCTAGGTCTGTTGTGAAGATGTCAGTCATTTGTCCTATGACAGATATTCATAGAAAAGGATGGACGAGAGCCTGAAAAAGACATTTTAAAGGTTAAAGAACTAAAAGTTATCAATTTGGAAAGCAAACAGACAAAGGGGGATGATAAAGATTTTGTGAAAGCCAAAGAAACAAACAAACAACAACAGTAAAACGGGACAAAAAATAAATAAAAAAGCAAATCTCAAAAAAAAAAAAAAAAAATCACAGCGAAATGGAGGATCAGTCGATACATTCTGAAAGATAGAGAACCTGCATAATTTAGACAGATGACCACAAAGGCCCTTAGCTAAAAAGTCTGGGAAATAATATTTTTGTATGTATCCAGATGAAGAAAAACAAGCAACACCGTACTCTTTTTTTTCATACTGAACTATTTTATCTGATAAAATAACCAGTCAGGGAATGCAGATGATCACATCGCAGTTTGATAGGAAAGGATACCAAGATTAAATGTCAGTTGAAAATTAACAAATAATAGGAAATAATTTCCAAATGATTTTTTCTTTAGATGAATACAAAATAGTGAGCAAAAGTACATATTCCAATTATGTGGTATCCTTCACTACCAATAAAGAAACAAACACAACGCAATGATTTCCTGTCTGAAGAACAAATTGTTCCTTCTTAGTACAGGGTAAGATGTAAATAATGTCACTAAATGGAAATTATCAACAACAGTAAAAGTTATAAAACTGTATTACTAAAGTTAAGCTTCTTTTCTGAGAAATATGAATTAATAATTAGCAATCTATTTTGAGCCTTGAATACATTCAAAGTAGACTTACAGGGCCTGAACTCATTCTCTTGTATGACAAATACTTATGAAGTACTTACTTGGGTCGAGATACCTGGGATATAGTGGCAAATAAGATTAAGGACCTGCCCCCCCCTCCACGAGGAGCTTACATTTAGTGAAAAAAAAAAAAAAGTAAACATAAAGTAGACAAATCCCTATAATCTGTGATGCTTATCAGCACAAATATATAAATTTTCCTAATATCACTAATTCAGTGTAGACAACAGAAAAAGAGAAACCATGTTACGTATGATTCAATTTTATGAACATTTATTGGGTACACTTTTTTTTTTTTTTTTGAGACAGAGTCTTCCTCTGTTGCCCAGGCTGGAGTGCAATGGCATGCATCTCGGTTCACTGCAACCTCTGCCTCCCGGGTTCAAGTGATTCTCATGCCTCAGCCTCCCGAGTAGCTGGGATTACAAGTGTGTGCCACCACGCGCGGCTAATTTTTATATTTTTAGTAGAGATGGGGTTTCACCATGTTGGCCAGGCTAGTCTTGAACTCCTGACCTCAGATGATCCACCTGCCTTGGCCTCCCAAAGTGCTGGGATTACCAGCGTGAGCCACCACACCCAGCTGGATACACTTTTTATATGAAAAGTTCTAGGTGTGAAGAAGAAGGAAAGGAAAATGGTATTCCAAGCAAGGGAACAGTTCAAGCAAGGTTATGGAAGAATGAAAATGCATAATTTGGCTACAGAGGTCAGATTTATAGCTAGTAGACTGGCAGGAAATGAGACTAGGTTCCAGCCAGTCTGTAAATATCTTGAATGTAATGTCTTTAAAGCTTAATTTTCTAGGCAGCAAGGAGTCACGAGAAGTTTTCAAAGAGAAAAATGACAAGATCAACTTGATACTAACGATGGTTAGGCTACAGATCTAGGATATAAGATGAGTAGCTGAGTGTCAGATAGGAGGCTGGATCCAGACACCATTTGGATCTAAAGTCAAAATGTAAGAGGGAAAGAGATACCACATTTAAGGGGTATTCTGGAGGAAGAGCCTACAGGTTTTGGCACCTGGTTAGACATGAAAAGGGAAGACACACAGATACTTTGAAGTATTTAGGTTGGGTGAGTGGATGGTTGGTGATACCTTTAACCAAAACAGAGAACAAAGGCAGAACACACAGGCTTTTAGGGAAGGATGCAGAGACTGTGATATGGGATATTTAGGTTCACATGTCAAAAAGGCACTTGGATATATAGGTCTAGGTATAAGAAAATAACAAATCTGGGTGTTAACAACCCATAGAAACCAATAAAACAGATGAAATCATCCACTGAGGAAAAGAGTAAATAGGTTACGATGTGACAGGGCTAAGAACAAAGTATCAGGAAACATCTGTTTATGTATTATTCATTCAGCTAACATATCCTACATACCACTGTGCTATGCTAGGTGTAGACCTGAAGTCACACAGGAGGCCAGGTATGGTGGCTCACGCCTGCAACACCAGCATTTTGGGGGGCCAAGACGGAAGGATTGCCTGAGCCCAGGAGTTCAGGACTAGCCTGGACAACATGGCAAGACCCCGTCTCTTTAAAAAAAAAAAAAAGCCACATAGGAGACTCAGTAAAATAAGTGTATACTATGGAGTATGACACAGCAGATAGAGGCAACAGATCATGTGAAGACATGGCAACATGATGGACTGCAAAGGCACAGTAATTATAAAAAGTAAGAAACAGAATGAGCTAGATAACACAATACCATTTATGCAAATTGATACACACAAGGCAATACATTTCACAAGAATATATACAAATAAAAAATGTATAAGAATAGTTGCTTATGGAGACCAAGAAGGGCATGGGAGTAGAAACTGAGGATACAGGGAATTTTATTATTATTATGTTTTTCTTTTTTGAGATGGAGTCTTGCTCTGTTGCCCGGGCTGCAGTGCAGGGGCACAAATCTTGCCTCACTGCAACCTCTGCCTCCCGGGTTTAAGCCATTCTCCCACCTCAGCCTCCTGAGTAGTGGGATTACAGGCATGCACCACTGTGCCTGGCTAATTTTTGTATTTTAGTAGAGACAGGGTTTTGCCATTTTGGCCAGGCTGGTTTCGAACTCCTGACCTCAAGTGATCCACCCGCCTTGGCCTCCCCAAGTGCTGGGATTACAGGTGTGAGCCACTGCGCCCAGCCATGGGGAATTTTAAAACAAAACAAACACACACACAACCACAGAAAAATGAGTAACATTTCGGCTTCTACCCTTTAGGATCTTAAAAGTCTATAGGGCAAGAGACAATGCTATTTCAATATAGTTACGAAAAGTGCTATAGTAGATTTTGAACAGTATGCGATGGGAACTACAGGAAAGGACATTTTATCTAGTCACAGAAGATATCAAATTTAAGAGGAATATGGAAGAAAAAAACACAAAGGAGTCTGAGAAGGACCAAGACAAGAATATCACAGAAGCCAAGGAAAGAAGTTTAACAAGGAGAATGGTCAATGCCGTTGAATGCTGAGTTAGGTAACTGTAATCTAATTAAAAGAGGCCATCAGAGGTTACTTTTAACTTCAAAATGTAAAATTCATTAGAGTAGTAGAAACAAAAGGCAAATGAGTAATGAGGAATGAGAAACTAGAAGCAGGAGTACAAATTACATTTAAATATTTCAGTGCAAAGAGAGAAAGAGAAATACGGTGATAACTCAGAAGGACGGCAAGATTGAGAAAGTGTCTTCTTTTTTTTTTTTTTTTTTAATATAGAATGGAAAGTTTCAAACAGGCTTTAGCCAAAGATAAGTAGTAGTATTAAAAGAAGAAACTGGGTCACTAAGCGAGAAGGCAAGGTGTAACTGATGGAGTAAGGTCATGAAGAAACAGGGTAAAGATAAGATCAAGAGGACAGGTGGCATTACTCTTAGAATAGGGTGGTGTAAGAAAAGAAGAATGTGTTATTAAATGGATGAAAAAAATCTCTAGACATTTCCAATCAGTAAGAACAGAGACTTAAAATAATACAATCATATACTCATTTCTACCAATGAATCCAGTCTCCTTGACATCCCATTGTGCATACTGTATTTCTTAAAAATTTTTATTTTAATTCCATCATCAGTAAATATTTTCTCATAAAAATTCAAACTATAGGCCAGGTGCGGTGGCTCACACCTGTAATCCCAGCACTTTGGGAGGCCAAGGCGGGCGGATCACGAGGTCAGGAGATCGAGACCATCCTGGCTAACATGGTGAAACCTTGTCTCTACTAAAAATACAAAACATTAGCCGGGCGTGGTGGCGGGCGCCTGTAGTCCCAGCTACTCAGGAGGCTGAGGCAGGAGAATGGTGTGAACCCGGGAGGCGGAGCTTGCAGTGAGCTGAGATCATACCACTGCACTCCAGCCTGGGTGACAGAGCGAGACTCTGTCTCAAAAAAAAAAAAAGAAAAAAAAAATCAAACTATATAGATAAAGCTGAAGCTGTTCCTGACCATAACCCCCTTTCACTTTCCTCCCTAAAAGTTCTTAGTATGTTAGGTATCCTCCCAGACCATTTCTTCTTCTAATTTAAGTTTTTTAATTTAATTATTTGTAGAGACAGGGTCTTGCTTTGTTTCCCAGGCTGGTCTCAAACTTCTGGTTTCAAGTGATCCTCTGTGCCCAGCCTCCATTTCCAAGAATATATATACATTCACATGTGTGTGGTGTCTGTGTGTATAAAACCTAATTACATAGATATTATTGTGTAAAACCGTTCTGCAATTTGTTTTCACTGTCTGAAAGAGATCTTTTTAAGTCAGTACGTAGCTTTTTTTCTCATTAAAAAAATTATATAATATTCCATACTAAGGATGCACCAGTTTTTGCAGCCATTGATGGAACTTAGTGATGAACATTTATGTTGTTTACAGTTTCCAATACTGTATTAAACAATGCTGCAATAAGCAAACTTGTGCATATGTGAGAGGACTGTTTTGTAGAATAGTTATATTACTATGCTTTTCTAACAAAACAATTTTACATAATAAAACTCCCAGTTCATTCTATAAATGCCTCCTTTCCATAAAGATTTTCAGCAAACATACAAGATGGTTTTCTCCTATCTTCCAAATTATTCTTACAACTGGCTAACTGGAATACTAAATGATACATCATGGGTTTTAGTTTTAGAAGCAACCTCTTTGTCTTCCTTTGCTTCTCTTCTCTTTATGGGGACAACTAGAAATAACCCCTGATTAATCTCAAATCACAAGGCTAACACATGCAAGGAAGATACAATAAGAGGAAGTCAAAATAGGAATAAGCTATTTCCCTTTTTTATTTGTTTTAGTTACAGGCTGAATAAATGCAATGAAATTCCTCACTGCTGTAATCTTTCCTGAGCTCCTCCATAACTGCTGGAAAACTATATGTTCTCTAAATAGGTACTGATTTATGAATTGAATTTCCCCTTTCTTCAAAAACATTAAAACAGCAACAACAGCAACAAAACGAAACACAGAACCCACAGGAAGACATCAGTTAAACGAGAAATTTGTTTACTCTTCTGGCATCTTCATTCTTGAACCCCTAAATGCCACAATTTGTAATATGAATGATGACATGATAAAAAGTTATACAGCGAACAGCTGATGCCAGACAATAATTTTTAAGAGCTAGCTGGTCAGGCACACTGGCTCATGCCTGTAATCCCAGCACTTTGGGAGGCAGAGGCAGGCAGATCACAAGGTCAAGAGATGGAGACCATCCTGGCCAACATGGTGAAACATGTATTTTAGTCTCTACAAACACGTATTCTAGTCTCTACTAACATGTATTTCAGTCTCTACTAAAAATACAAAAAAATTAGTTGGACGTGGTGGCGTGCACTTGTAGTTCCTGCTATTTGGAAGGCTGAGGCAGGAGAATCGCTTGAACCTGGGAAGCAGGGGTTGCAGTGAGCCGGGATCATGCCACTGCACTCCAGCCTGGGCAACAGAGTAAGACTCTGTCTCAAAAAAAAAAAAAAAAAAAAAAGAGCTAGCTATGGCCTGGTGTGCTGGCTCGTGCCTGTAATCCCAGCACTCTGGAAGGCCGAGGTGGGTGGATCACTTGAGGTCAGGAGTTGGAGATCAGCCTGGGCAAAATGGAGAAACCCCATCTCTACAAAAAAGTACAACAACAACAAATTAGCCAGGTGGGTGTGGTGGTGCATGCCTATAGTCCCAGCTACTTAAGAGGCTGAGGTGGGAGGATCACTTGAGCCCAGAAGGCGGAGGTTGTAGTGAGCTGAGATCACGCCACTGCACTCCAGCATGGGTGACAGAGTGAGACCCTGTCTCAAAAAAGGAAGAAAAGAGAAGAGAAGAGAAGAGAAGAGAATAGAAGAGAAGAGAGGAGAAAAGAGAGAGAGAGAGAGAGAGAAAGAAAAAGAAAGAAAGAAAGAAGGAAAGAAAGAAAGAAAGAGAAAGAGAGAAAGAAAGAAAAGAGCTAGCTGTTATACATGGGGTTTGATGTTTTTCTGAATGGAGCAAAGACATTTACTCGCTTAAGAATGCAGTCCTTTTTTTAATAAATAGCCAATTTATGAACAACCAACACATATGAATAGCCTGTCCTGTACCTTTTGGCTCTTTTCTGCTAGAGTACTCTACCATTGAATCTGGCACCTTCCTCTTACTAATTTCATGCTCTTCCTAGAACAGATCATTAGAGGAGTTCTTACCATTCTCAAGAGAACCAAGCTAAAAGGAAGGAAGGAAGGAAGAGGCTTTGTGAGATGTATTTCTGGCTTCACCAGTGGCAACTTAATACTGTCTTTTTTTAAGAATTTAGTACACAGCTCTGTGACTTTATTATATATAAAGATCTTTCATTTTAACAGTTTCACAGTATTTTATTCTACAATCATACCATAATTTACTGACCAGAACCCTAATAAGAGACACTAAATTGTTTCTAGCATTTTGTTTCTATGAATTATGCTGCAATGAGTATCTTTACACATATACTTTATTGTGTAAAGATGAGGTCTAAGAACATCTGTACTGTAAAGGCTTAAGAACATCTGTAGCAGAAATTCCTAGAAATGAAATTTCTTCTAGATACATGCATTTTTTTAAGAAAGAGGTAGGGTCTTGCTATGTTGCCCAGGCTGAAGTACAACAGCTATTCACAGGCAAAATCATTTTACACTATAGCCTGGAACTTCTGGCCTCAAATGATCCTCCCACCTCAGCCTCCCAAGTAGCTGGGACTATAGGCGAGTACCACCATGCCTGGCTCTGCAACCAGTTGAGGACAACAATATAGGAGAGTGCCAGTTGCTCCTCACCTTTACAGGTACAGTTTGTAATGAAACATATTTTCTCTCTTATGGTCAGATTCTATAGTTCATTTAGCTGAGCACAGTTAATCTGAAAATAATATGTTAAATTACAAGAGATGAGCTCCAGGATCTGCATCTAGAATATCAACTTCACATGGGTATAAAGATTTCAGCAACATATCACACATAGAAACACTATGAAAACTATAGAGGACTATATACAATGCTAGTTCTTGTTAAAGGAATTAACTTTGGGAATAGCTTATGATTCCATAGCTCAGCAAAATTCTTTTAGAATTTTATAAGAAACATACCTAAATAAATCTTATTTCTAGTCTCAGGACCTGGCAAGATGAAACAAAGTACAATTTTGCCACTATAAAACAAATTAAGACATTACAAGAAGTGCTTTAGACTAATGTTTTTCAAACTTTGGATCACAGCTCATTAGTGGATCATAAAACTAGTCTAGTGGGGTCATAATCAGCATTTAAAGAAAAATGAAGTATAACAGAAAATATTACAGTACAGTATGGTATAGTGCAAATATTATAGTAGAGTAAAACACAAAGTAAATTCTAGTGAAATTTTGGTTTTAGTTAATATAAGTATATGGGTGTGTATATATGTCCTGGATTATGGTGAAATGTGAAATGTATTTCAAAAATGTTTAAAAGACAACTCTTTAGACTGTGGTACAATAAAAGGTATCTTTATTCCAGTCTTCTTTTTTCTTCCCCCAAACTCTGCAATCTTTTTACTGGATAGTTTGGAAATTTAGGTTGGTTTTTTAGGCAGAGACAGGTGAGTTATTTCAGGTGGGTTGGAAAGAAATAACATTAACTTAATATCAGGAACAACAAAAAAAGAAGAATTTAATGGTAGGTCTGATTAGCTCTAACGTATTTTCCTACAAAGTGAATAATAGAAGGCTAAAGTATCTTCTTTGGGCAAGAATGTTAATAAACTGAGAGTTGAGAAAAAAAATGTGTTGTACAAGATTATTGTTACTTAAAAAAATCAACATTTCTGAAATAAAAGTAATTAAGATATAAAGCAGAAGTTCTGAAGAAAAAATTGAAATATGCATGTGATTCTACTACCTAGGGCCAACCACTATTAACACTCAAACTACAAATTTCAGTGTATTTGCTTGAGTCTTTTATGTGTGTGTATATGTGTGTTTGTGTGTGTGTATATATATATTATATATATATAAAATACTTATAATTGAGATTAAAGGATATATTTAATTTTGTCCTAGGAACACTACTATGTCATTAAAAATTCTTCATATGCATCTTATCATAAAATGGCTTCATAATGTTCTATCATGTGGATATACCACCCAATTCATGTAGCTATTAATAAAGGATTTACTTTTTTTTTTTTTTTTTGAGACAGAGTCTTGCTGTGTTGCCCAGGCTGGGGTGCAGTGGCGTGATCTTGTCTCACTGCAACTTCCGCCTCCTGGGTTCAAGTGATTCTCCTGCCTCAGCCTCCCAACTAGCTGGGACTACAGGCGTGTGCCACCACGTCCAGCTAATTTTTTTGTAGTTTTAGTAGAGATGGGGTTTCACCATGTCAGCCAGGATGGTCTCGATCTCCTGACCTCGTGATCCGCCTGCCTCGGCCTCCCAAAGTGCTGGGATTACAGGCGTGAGCCACTGCACCCAGCAGGATTTACTTTTTCTGAAGACTTAATTGCCAGATCAATATAACTATGTTATCATGGGTTGTTTGAGGGGTAATTGGAAGTAACTTATACAAAATGTTGTTTCGTAAATGGATTTTTAAGTAAAATCATGTCGACTACAGCAACTCTCCTCAATAGGTGTCTTAAGATTAGTAAATTCAGTAAAAGAAACCAACCCTGAATTTTTTTACCCAAAAGTAAAACAGATACTATGTTTACTTATTCTGCAACAACTGACTTTGGAGCAGCATTCAGATATAGAGGATGTCACCTATAAACACAATCCCCTTTAAAATGCATGCTCTTGTCCTCCCAGATTAACGATGACAAAAAATGCCTTCGGAAAAATACTAAAGGAATGGTACATTTTGATGTCTATTTCCTGACTGATCCACTAAAAATCAATTTAAATGGTTTACCATAAAAGGAGCCTTTAAGATTGTTTCAAATAGATTATTTCTGTTATTCTTGGGAAAGGGGTAATAATATTCTATCAGGTATAAAAATTCACACTTTGTATTTTTGTCTTTGGAAAAATGATCATAAACAGCCAATAAAATATTAAAACTAATAAAAGACAAAGGAAAGTTGCTTTAAAGGAGAGGAGTTCACAAAAGCAGTAGAGTTATTCTTTGTTTCTTCTGTTGAAATGTTTATGATTTTTAAATTATTAAGTTTTGCCATTCGGAGGCCAGGTGTGGTGGCTCACTCTTGTAATCCCAGAACGCTGGGAGGTTGAGGTGGGCAGATCACTTGAGGTCAGGAGATTGAGACCAGTCTGGCCAATATGGTGAAACCTCGTCTCTCCTAAAAATACAAAATTAGCTGGATGTGGTGGTGGGCAACTGTAATCCCAGTTACTCAGGAGGCTGAGGCAGGAGAATTGTTTGAATCCAGGAGGCAGAGGCAGCAGTGAGCCAAGATCATGCCACTGCACTCCAACCTCATTGAAGGGCAAGACTCTGTCTCAAAAACAAAACAAAACAAAAAAGTTTTGTGATAGGGAAAATGATTTAATTACTGGACTCTACTCAGCAAAATTTTACTTTCTTTTCTTTTTTCTTTTCTTTAGAGATGGGGTCTTGCTATATTGCCCAGGCTAGTCTTCAAGTCCTGGCTTCAAGTGATCCTCCTGCCTTGACCTCCTAAAGTTCTGGGATTACAGGTGTGAGCCAGTGTGCCCAGCACAGCAACATTTTAAAAATTAAATTACAGAATTTAGTTTCTAAAAAGCAGCAGAATAAATCTGAAAAAGCTACCCCACATCACTCTACTTGATCTCAGAGAAGGTCAATAAAAAAGGGGATGAAGCTCTCTTTCACACAATACTTCAGACACACAACAAGGACATAAAAATTTTTATGCTTTTAATAGGTACAGAAAGAGCAGGACAAAATCCAGCATCCATTCCTGATAAAAATTCCCTGCAAATTAAAAATAGAAATTTCCTCAATCTGATAAAGAGCATTTGCGAAAAACCTACAGCTAACAACTTGACAGACTGAATGCTTTCTGGGAAGAAGACACAGATACCCCCATCATTTCTACCTGACATTGTACTAGAGGTTCTAGTCAATGTAGTAAGACAGAGAGACAGACAGACAGACAGACACACACACACACACACTCACACACACACACACACACACACACACGGCATCCAGATTAGAAAGAAATAAGTAAAACTGTCCTTATTTGCAGACATAATTGTCTGTAGAAAATCCAATGAAAATGACTGACTGATTATTGATTGAACCAGGGTCTTATGCTGTCTCCCAAGCTGCAGTGCAGTGGTGCAATTATATATAACTCATTGCAGTCTCAATCTCACTGATTCAATCAAGTCTCCTACCTCAGCCTCCCTAGTAGCTGGGGCTACAGATGCAGGCTACCACCCCTAGCTGATTTTTTTTTTTTTTTTTGACAAGGGGTTTCACCATGTTGCCCATTCTGGTCTTGAACTCCTGGACTCCAATGATCCACTTACCTAGGCCCCAAAATACTGGGATTATAGGCATGAGCTACTGTGGCAGGCCCCCATGGAATTTATTTTAAAAGCTACTAGAATTAATAAGTGAGTTTATTGGCATGGTTGCAGGATATAAAATCAATGTATACAAAAATCAATTTTGTTTCTTTTTTGGAGGGGACGGAGTCTTGCTCTCCCACCCAGGCTGGAGTGTGGTGGCATGATCTCAGCTCACTGCAAGCTTTGCCTCCCAGGTTCAAATGATTCTCCTATCTCAGCCTCCTGAGTGGCTGGGACTACAGGCATGTGCCACCTCGCCCGGCTAGTTTTTGTACTTTTAGTAGAGATGGGGTTTCATCATGTTAACCAGGCTAGTCTTGAACTCCTGACCTCGGGTGATCTGCCTGCCTCAGCCTCCCAAAGTGCTGGGATTACAGGTGTAAGCCACCCCACCTGGCCAATTTTATTTCTGTAAAACAGCAATAAACAATCAGAAATTAACATTTAACAAACAATACTGGCTGGGTGCAGTGGCTCATGCTTGTAATCCCAGCACTTTGGGAGGCTGAGATGGGAAGATCACTTGGGTCCAGGAGTTCGAGACCAACTTAGGCAACATAGTGGGATCCTATCTCTCTAAAAAAAAAAAAATTTACCTGGGCATGGTGGTGTGTGTCTGTAGTCCCAGGTACTTGGGAGGCTAAGGCAGGAGGATCACTTGAGCATGGAGACTTGAGGCTGCAGTGAGCCATGATCACGCCACTGCACTCAGCCTGGGTGACAGTGAGACCCTGTCTCAAGAAAACAAACCAAACCAAAACAACAACAACAAAACCCAATACCATTTACAGTATCATCAAAAGCATGAAACACTTAAGGGTAAATCCGACAAAAAAATGTGAAAAAGTTATACACTAAAAGCTACAAAGCACTGCTGAGAGAAATTAAAGACAACCTAAATAAATGATGAGATATAGCATATTCATGGATCGAAAAACACAATGTTAAGATATGAATTCTCCCCAAATTGATCTCTAGATTAAATACAATCCCAATCAAAATCCCAACAAGATTTTTAGAGAAATTGGCGAGCTGATTCTATTCATATGGAAATGCAAAGGACCATAAATAAGAAAAACAAGTTTCAAAAAGAATATAAGTTGGAGGACTAACACTAACTGATTTTAAGTTACTACAAGGCCACGATAATCAAAACAGTGTGATACTGGCATCAAGGTAGACAAATAGATCAAAAGAACAGAACAGAGGGTCTAGAAATAAACACATGAATATAGGGATAACTGACTGACGAAGATGCAAAGACCATTCTAAAGAGGAAGGATAATCTCAGCAATTGGTGCTAGAATAACTGGAGAGCTATATGCAAAAAAACCCAAAAAACAAAAAACAAAAAAAGGGTCCACGCATTGTACTACATAACATTAACTGAAGATATATCATAGACCTAAGTGTAAAACTTAAAACTATGAGACTTATAAGAAAAACAACAAAAACCAAAAAAAACAGGAGAAAACAGGAGAAAAACAGGCAAAGATTTCCTAGATATAACATTAAAAACAAAATCCATAAAAGAAAAATTGATAGGCCGGGCGCAGGGGCTCACGCCTGTAATCCCAGCACTTTGGGAGGCTGGGATGACCTGAGGTCAGGAGTCCAAGACCAGCCTGACCAACATGGTGAAACCCTGTCTCTACTAGACACAAAAAATTAGCCGGGTATGATGGCATGTGCCTGTAATCCCAGCTAGTTGGGAGGCTGAGGCAGGAGAATCACTTGAACCCAGGAGCCAAAGGTTGCAGTGAGCCAAGATCGCGTCATTGCACTACAGCCTTGGCGATACAGCGAGACTCCATCTCAAAAAACAAAACAAAACAAAATTGATAAATTGGACTTCATGGAAATGAAAAACTTTTGCTCTTCAAAAGATATAGTTGAGAATGAAATGAGACAAGGTTAAGTATCTTTTCTTAAGATACAGTTAAGAGAATGAAATGAGACACAGTTAGGTATCTTTTCTTTTTTCCTGTCTACAAAAGATGCACTTTTTTTTCCTGGTCTAGATTATGGCTGGGTTTTTATTTATTTAAAATTTATTTTTTAATTGATAAAAAATTGTAAATATTTATAGTGCATCACATGATGTTTTGAAATATGTATACACTATGGAACAGCAAAATGGAGCTAATTAACATATGTATTATCTTACATACTTATCATTTTTGTGTAGTGAGATCATTTAAAATCTACTCTTAGTGATTTTTCAAGTATACAATACATTGTTATTGACTGTAACAGTTAAGTATCTTAACTGTAAAAAAAACAGTTAAGAGAATGAAATAAGTCACAGACTGGGAGAAAATATTTGCAAGACATATATTTGATAAAGGACTTGCATCCAGATATATAAGAAACTCTCAAAACTAAATAACGAGAAAACAAATAACTTAAAAAAATGGGCAAAAGATTTTAACAGACACTGCGCCAAAGAAAACAACATAGGCTGGGCTGGTGACTATCCCTACAAGCCCAACACTTTGGGAAGCCAAGGTGGGAAGATCACTTAGGGTGAGGAGTTTGAGACCAGCCTGAGCAACATAGTGAGACCTCATTTCTACTAAAAATTTTAAAACTTAGCCAGGCATGGTGGTGTGTGCCTGTAGTTCCAGCTACTGGGGAGGCTGAGGTTGGAGGATTGCTGGAGTCCAGGAGGTTGAGGCTGCAGTGAGCCATGACTGCACTACTGCACTCCAGCTTGGGCAACAAAGTGACATCCCATCTCTAAAACAAACAAACAAACAAACAAACAAAAAAAAACCCCACAATACAGAGAACAAATTAGTAGGTACATGAAATGATACTCAACAACAGCCAACAATATGGAAATTATAACTATAATGAGATATTACACACCTATAAGCATGGCTAAAATGAAAAAGACTGGCTATACCAAGTTTTGGTGAGGATATGCAGCAACTGGATATATCTGTGGAATGTAAAATGGTACAATCGCTTTGAAAAACACTTGGGCAGATTCTTAAAATTAAATATACGTCTATCATATGATATAGCCATTCAATTTCTAGCTATTTATTCAAAAGAAATGAAAGCATATATCCACACAAAGTCTTGTACATGAATGTTCACAGCAACTTTAAAGTCCCAAATTAGAAACAATACAAATATTTATCGACAGATAAGTGGATAAAACCAACTGTGGTAATATATATATAATGCCAACACTATTAAGTAACAAAGAAGAAATGAGCTATCAGTATACACAACAACATGAATAAATCTCAAAGTAATTATGCTGAGTGACAGAAGCCAGGCAAAAATGGGGTATGTTCTGTATGATTCCACTTATATAAAATTTCCGAAAAAGTAAACTAATTTCTAATAACAGAAAGCAGATCAGTGGTTTGGGGTAAGGGGCAGGGAGTAGTGGGGAAAGTTGGGCAGGAGAGGTCACAAAGGGGCATAAAAATTTTGGGGAGCAATTTTGGATATGTTTGTTATCTTGATTGTGATAATGGTTTCATGGGGAAATACATATCAAAACATCAATTTGCACATATCAAATAATACAGTTTATCATATGTCAATTATACTTCAATGAAGCTGTTTCAAAAAAACAAAATAAGCTGAATCAAACAATGGAAGAATAAACAAATCAACGAAAAAAAAGATCTGCTACAAAGCCTTCTGCATTATCCCTGTATTTCCTGTTTTCATCATAAAGAGAAGGAACTATAACATCTGCTCCATGCCCCAGAGTACGCCCTTAACCTTTGCTGTCTCAAAATACATGCTTTTCGGTGTGTGGATGGGAATGTGTCAACTCAAAACTGTCAATTACAATAAGAAAAACAAGATAATGGCCAAGCGCCACTAATAACAACAAAGATTTAATTGAGAAGAACTGTCATTCTCCTTACGAAGGACAGCATATTATCAGTATTTCTTTCTTCTTCTTCTCTCTCTCTCTCTGTTTTTTTGTTTGTTTGTTTGTTTGTTTTGTAGAAAAGGGGGTCTCATTATGTTGCCAAGGCTAGACTCAGACTCTCAGCACTTCAGGCTAGGAGTCTGAGTCTAGCCTTGGCAACATAATGCCTCCTGCCTCGGCCTCCTAAAGTGCTGGGATTATAGGCATAAGCAACAGTGCCTGGCCTTATTAGTATTTCTTGCTTTATGGAATGTATCTTTGTCCCTAAATGGATGGCTGGACTTTGAACCTATGTTCTAATAATAATAACTAACAGTAAATGAGCACTGAGCTCTTCAATTAGCATTTGCTATCTCATCTGGTCCTCATAATAACCATAACATTTTACAGATAAAACTTACAAGGTAAAATAATTTGTCTAAGATCACACTACAATTGAGTGGCAGAGCTCAAACCCTAAGTCCATCTCACTTCAAAGCTCACGTTCCTAACAGCTAAACTTAATTGAATGTTCTGGTTGATAGTTTTGAAGAGTGCCTAGTAATTACCTTTATGTTTCTTTTTTGAAAAGCCAGGAATCCATGTATAAACTTTACTCAGAGAGAGCAGGAACTGGCTGGCACGGTGGCTCGTGCCTGTAATCCTAGCACTTTGGGAGGCTGGGACAGCAGAATTGCTTGAGCAGGTGTTCGAGACCAGCCTGGGTAACATGGCAAAACCCTATCTCTACAAAAAATACAAAACTTAGCCAGGTATAGTGGCATGCCCCTGTAGTCCCAGTTACTCAGGAGGCTGAGGTGGGAGGATTACTGAAGCCCAGCAGGTTGAGGCTGCACTGAGCTGTGCACTCCAGCCACCGCACTCTAGCCTAGATGACAGAGTAAGACTCTGTCTCCAGAAGAAGAAAGAGAGAGCGCATAGGAATAAAAATAGCCACTCCAGGCCGGGTGTGGTGGCTCACGCATGTAATCCCAGCACTTTGGGAGGCTGAGGCGGGTGGATCAGGAGTCAGGAGTTCAAGACCAGCCGGGCCAACACGGTGAAACCCCATCGCGGCTCAAGCCTGTAATCCCAGCACTTTGGGAGGCCGAGACGGGTGGATCACGAGGTCAGGAGATCGAGACCACCCTGGCTAACACGGTGAAACCCCGTCTCTACTAAAAAATACAAAAAACTAGCCGGGCGAGGTGGCGGGCACCTGTAGTCCCAGCTACTCGGGAGGCTAAGACAGGAGAATGGCGGGAACCCGGGAGGCGGAGCTTGCAGTGAGCTGAGATCCGGCCACAGCACTCCAGCCTGGGCAACAGAGCGAGACTCCGTCTCAAAAAAAAAAAAAAAAAAAAAAAAAAAATTAGCTGGGCATGGTGGCGCATGCCTGTAATCCCAGCTACTCGGAGGCTGAGATAGGAGAATTGCTTGAACTCAGGAAGCGGAGACTGCAGTGAACTGAAATCATGCCATTGTACTCCAGCCTGGGCAACAGAGCGAGACTTCATCTCAAAAAAAAAAAAAAAAAGAAGCCACTCCAACTCTAAAAAACACATTAAAATACGGCCACAAATGGTCACTGATTAATTCATTAACATGTTTTATAATAAAGGTCATGAATGTAAATATAAAAACCTTATAACTCAGTAACCTAAATAAAGTTCTGTTTTCACCCTATATCCCAGTTGGGAACTAGACAGAAATTGGACTTCTGTCAGTTATAGCCTATGTTCATGTGTTCAGGTGATCTTTCTCAATGATCGAAACCACCCATCCCAATCTTAAAAGCTCTTCCTAAAAACCATCTATTAAAATGGGATTATTTTTGGCCAAAGAATTGTTAGGTCCAGGCTTATGGGTGCCAAAGAATGTTTCAACTTGAGTCCATTTAAGACTTTCAAAGATCTGTTATCAAGCAAGCTAATATTTGATTTTTTAAAAAAATGCAAACTCCCTTCATAGGCTTATTAGTATAGGACAATGTATGGTGATTGCTAAGTTCAATTTTACCTTTTTCCATTTCAGACCAGTCTTTATAATAATCTGCTTCCATAATAAGTACAAGGCCATGACCAAAAGCAGATGTTAGACTATGGACTTACAGTGAACTTGAGATGTTATCTTTTTTTAATTTTTGGTGCCACAATTTGGATCCAAACTGAGGTTGCTGCAGGCACAACACAGAGTACTAACCACTATATGATCGTAGCTGTGATGTTCTTAAGCCACAGCACCTTCCATGGTAACTTTTACTTTGTTTTCTGTATCTGGCACTGTCATTAGATCCTTATGATTATTTTTTCAAGAATATTTTCAGTGAAAGTAAATTATTTGTTTCAACACAGACATAACATTTAGATTTTTTCATTTTAACCTTTGTGGCTGAAAAAACTCACAAAGTTAAACCTATAGAATGATGTATTACATAATCTCGTACTCTAAATATACTTCTAACTTTGTCATGTCTGCAACATTTTTGCCCGTAAATCTTCTTGCTTTGGGAATTTTGCAACAGCCTTTGGCCAAACACAACAAAGTTCTATCCTCAGTTTTAAAAGAGTTATACCTGTTTTATGATCGAGGCATCAGTGAAAAGGAATTCAAGACTCCTTAAGTTAATTCCACATGAAAGCTGTAATATTTCACCATTTATCATTGTATAGATGATTTAAAGAATGCTTTAAAATAAAGTGATACCAATAAATGCAAGGTGGATTCTATTTAGTCACAGAAGCCATTTAGTGCAGCTTTGCATCAGATCTAAGATGTGCAGATGTAATATACCTGATGTGGAATATTCAGAAATAAACTATTTAATCTAAATTTTATTAGCAGCCAAATCTGTTTTTCAGGTTTTTAAAAATGATCATTGATTAACCTTCCTTTATTCTCCTCTGGAGCAATCACAGACTATGGTAGGAAGCCATTTACTAGATTTGCTTGGAATTAATGAACTGAGGCTTTCCTGCTGAACTGTATGGTTCCACTCTCTGCTTCCCCCAGACAGTTCATGAGCAATGTAATTTTCTTTCTTTGTAGAGGGTATTCCTTTAGTGTTCTTATTCATGAAATTAAAGTAATAAAAGGGAAAGATGTTCATAAAGAAGGTTTTTTTTTCTGACATGATTCCTTCTAAATCAGAAAACCACTTTAAATAAAATTTAATTAGGACCAAATATAGTATAGGTCCCCTCTGTAACAATTAGATTTGAAATACACAAGACACTGAATAATTTGTTAAATTATTTTCTACTGGCTTTCCCTGGTTCTATGCCAAACATGTCTTGGCTGCAACAGAGAGTGAGTGAGGAGGCTTCTGGGAAGAAAAAGAACATAATTATGGGGGCTCTAGAAGAGCATAGCTGCAATCTGGCACTTTGCAGAAATTTTGGAATAGGAATATAGCTCTTTTACAATTCTAACTCTACAGGTAAGGTCAACTTATAGCCTATGGGAGCTTTACAACATATCCCGAAAGAAACTCAAGCCTTGCCAGAGAAGTGACAGTAAGCCATATGGTTTTGTTTAGAGATATAAGGTTAAAGAATAGATTTTATGTACAGACAAAAATCTATTTTGAAGCTAGGGAGAAAATAAAAAGATGTTTTTTTTTTTTTTTTACTGGAAGCAAAACAGAAAAGAAAAACAAATCATAGCTATTTAGAACAAAGACCAAAACCTTTTCAACCCACTAAGCATCATTTAGGAACCAATATTAAAAGGAAGAAAATTAGTAAGTTGCCATATTAGTTCATAAAGTCCAACAAGTGTTTATTGTTAAGCAAAAGCTATACAAATAATGCAGTAAAATCATGATATATTGGAGAACCAAAACAAATAACAATAAAAAAATCCCCAAAACTCCATAGATAAAATGACATTCAGTTTAAAGAATGCTATGGCAGTTACTTTTCTCAAAGGATTGAAACAATTTTAATCCCAGCTGCCCCCTATTTTATCTAACAATAGATTGTTTAAATATGTGTCACTTCTGGTGAAGCTATTCATTTCACCTAAACTGCACAGAGTTAAGCCTCAGAATAATTTTATCACCTACAGACCATATGCAGACTAAATACAACACTTGTGCCTGATTCTGAATGGTATCTTATATCAAAATGCTCCCTTAATTTTAGCTCTTGCTTCTCAGGCTTCTCTTTCAACTTATCAGAACTGCCTATAGTAACCAAAATTGGATTCATGCAGAAAAAAATATATTTTAGGAAAACATGTGCAAAAAGCATCTAAGCATCTGTTAACATTAAAACCAGAAGGCAGTGTATGCTGCAGAGCACATAAGAAGAGGCTTTAAAATTTAGTAATTCACAACATCCACTTAGAAGTATTATGGTAGTCTTTTAAAGTAACACACCACAATGGTGCAATCATTTCATTTGTTCAACAAACATTTACTGAGCATCTACATGCCTGGCACTAAGCTGGGTACTGAGGATACAGTGATTAGTAAACAGAGATATAAACCACTACAGGTTTGTACAGTTTCTAAGGCTGAAAAGCAGAGACGTTATCTTGGTAAAACTATAAAAGAGAAAACAAGGTCATCCTCTGATTTTTCCATTAGAGGCAGCTGTCACCCCCACTCCTATCCTAATTATGAAGGGATTGAGACAGACGATAAATGGGGGAAAGAAGTGAGAATAACAATAGGCAATTAGTGGTGAGAATTAGAAATGGGCTAAAACTACCAAAAGTAAGAATTCTTAATCTGGGGTCCAAGGAATCCATGGATGTTTTCATGGGATCCTTGATCTCTCAGATAACTATATTTCAAATTCTGATATATGGATGTATATACATTTATTAGGAAGTTGGTCTTATCAAATCTAAAAGGGGTAGCATTCAAAAACAGCTAAGGGCCACTAAACTAAAAGAATGAAGTTCTGCCGGGCGCGGTGGCTCACGCCTGTGATCTCAGCACTTTGGGAGGCCGAGGGTGGGGGTGGATCACCAGGTCAAGATATCGAGACCATCCTAGCCAACATGGTGAAACCCTGTCTCTACTAAAAATACAAAAATTAGCTGGGCGTGGTGGTGTGTGCCTGTAGTCCCAGCCACTCGGGAGGCTGGCGCAGGCACTTGAACGCAGGAGGCAGAAGTTGCAGTGAGCCAAGACAGCACCACTGTACCCCAGCCTGGTGACAGAGTGACATTCGGTCTCAAAAAGAATGAAGTTCAAGGTCTAGACATTGGATCGAGAAACTAAGGCAACTATTTTGAAAACAAAAAGGTTTCACCAGTGTCCCTAATATCACACCATGTAGGTGGCTACCTATCCAAGTATCTGTCCTCCATTCAACTTCAATGGAAACTACAGAAATACCTTATAAATAAATTACAACCAATGAATGACTTTCACAATGTATGATGACCTCTCTTTTTTTTTTTTTTTTTTTTTTTTTTTAACATACCTTTAAGGCTTCTATAACAAGGTCCCTTGCTTCAAGCTCTCCTTCAAGAATACTAAATAGTGTCAGGAGTTCAGGCTTGCTGAGTTTTTCCAGATTCATCTTGAAAGCCTAAAACAAAGGTAACAATCAGACAATCTCCAAAGACATCGTTAATTTGATACAATTAAAGAAAAAATAAAGTGAGAGATAAGGGCAATTATAGTATCAAATGCCTTAATAAAGGAAATAGTTGCAATTAAATAGAAATATAAGTTTTCTGATGTTAATCACAAACTGAGCAGCAACAGAAAATAAAATTCACTTTAATTATTGATTTCACTACCACTCACAAAGATCAATTTTTCGTATTTCCTCCAGACATGTTTACAAACAAACATCCTAGAAAATCTCAGAAAGAATTAGCCGCTAGGGCTGGTTGCGGTGGTGCACGCCTGTAATCCTAGCACTTTGGGAGGCTGAGGTGGGCGGATCACGAAGTCAGGAGATGGAGACCATCCTGGCCAACATGGTGAAACCCTGTCTCTACTGAAATACAAAACATTAGCTGGGCATGGTGGTGAGCGCCTGTAGCCCCAGTTACTCAGGAGGCTGAGGCAGGGGAATCACTTGAACCCAGGAGGCGAAGATTGGAGTGAGCCAAGACCATGCCACTGTACTCCAGCCTGGGCAACAGAGTGAGACTCTGTCTCAAAAAAAAAAAAAAAAAATTAGCCACTAATTTTTCAGGTAAAATTGTGTTATAATGAATACCATTTCTCTGAAAAATGGTTAGACCATCAAAAGATTTCCCAGTTTTAGATAATCAATTTCCAAAACTGTATATAAAACATTCTGATATTCCTCTTCAATTGGTTAAAATAAAATTTGGGCAAAGAGATAATGTTGCTGGGAGTACGGGAGAAATTTTTCTTTTAAATTGTCTACCTTCACAGACAATAGCTATCACAATATTTATATTTTGTATAGTAAAATAGACTTAATTCAACTATATGCAAACTTACTTTCAAATGAATTCTCAAAGTATAATGTTTAAACATTTTTTTTTTTTTTAAGACAGGGTCTTGCTCTGTCACCCAGGCTGGAGTGTAGTGGTGCAAACATGGCTCACTGTAGCCTCAACCTCCTGGGCTCAAGCGATTCTCCTGCCTCAGCTTCCCAAGCAGCTAGGATCACTGATACATGCCACCATGTCTGGTTAATTTATTTTTTATTGTTTGTAGAAATGGGGACTTCCTGTGTTGCCCAGACTGGACTCAAACTCCTGGGCTCAAGCGGTCCTCCCACCTTATCCTCCCAAAGTGCAGGAATTACAGGCATAAGCCACTGTGTCAGGCCTATTTAAACATCTTAATTGGCTAGGCTACTACAAACTGAATTTATCTGACTTAATAAGTTCACATTTCTCTGAGAATCTGCATGTTCCAAAGTATGTTAAATGGCAAATTGCATGGCACAAGCTCAATCCTTTCTACAAGACTAATTCTCATAAAACACATAAAGATAGAAGTTAGACTGCTGTACAATCTTGGAAGGGCCTTCTGACCAGTGTGTACGGTTAAGATATACTTTATAATTTCCAAAGTAGAACAAATATTTCTCTCTCCACTTTTTATTTCCAAATTGCCACTCTTAAGGAAAATGAATCACAACATGACCAGTTCACACATCCTCCAGTAATTTATCACTCTTACTAAATCTCAGGGGCCACACAAAAAAAGAAGTGATTCCTTCCAGAGCTACTGCTTTTAAGTGAACATGTATAAAATGCATACTTCACTTTGTTGTTAGATTGTGTTCCAAGACATGCTGCACAAGCCTTTTAAAGCGCAGTAAAACATCTTCAATGTAACCTCAGCTCTAATTGCTAATTTTCTTTTTTTGAAACGGAGTCTTAGTTGCCCAGGCTGGAATGCAGTGGGGTGATTTCGGCTCACTGCAACCACCGTCTTCCACGTTCAAGTAATTCTCCAGTCTCAGCCTCTGAGTAGCTGGGATTACAGGTACCCGCCATCATACATGGCTAATTTTTGTATTTTAGTAGAGACGGGGTTTCACCATGTTGGCAAGGCTCATCTTGAACTCCTGATCTCAGGTGACCCATCCACCTCAGTCTCCCAAAGTGCTAGGATTACAGGCGTGAGCCACTACACCTGGCCTTTTTATTTATTTATTTATTTATTTATTTATTTATTTATTTATTTATTTTGAGACAGAGTTTCGCTTTTGTTGCCCAGGCTGGAGAGCAATGGTGCAGTTTCGGCTCACTGCAACCTCTGCCTCCCGGGTTCAAGCGATTCTCCTGCCTCAGCCTCCGAAGTAGCTGGGATTACAGGCACATGCCACCATGCCCAGCTAATTTTTGTATTTTTAGTAGAGATGGAGTTTCACCATGTTGGCCAAGCTGGTCTCCAACTCCTGACCGCAGATGATCTGCCCACCTCGGCCTCCCAAAGCACTGAGATTAAAGGTGTGAGCCACCGCGCCGGCCTCAATTTTCTAACAAGTGAATTTTAGCAACTAGTAAATGATGTTCATTTTAGTATCAGGGATATATCTCATAACATTTATTTTAAAACTAAAAACTAAAAATTAAACAAAAAAATTCTAACAAACCTAATAAAGCTACACTTTATAAGAGGTTATATTGGAAAGAACATGTAGCTTGGTAGTCAGATGCCACATCTGCATCTTCCTAGTTGTGTGACTGGGCAAGTTATCTGACTCTGTTTTCTAATCTGTGAAAGGGGGATGATAATATTTAACTCACAGGGCTGCTATGAAGATTGAGTTAATAAATGTAGAACATCTTACCACATTGCTGATACCTGGTTTCATTATTAATGGTTTCATTATTAGTAACTATTAGCCTGTCTCATTTTTCAAAAGAATTTAAGAAAGGCACTATCAAAAATTGCAGACAGCCAAGATCAATGACCTCAGAAATAACTTCAGCTCCCCTTTTGCAATTGGGAAGTCCTTCTTGGTTCCATTTTAAGCTTCTAAGTAAAAATCAAGTATTATTTGTTAGAGTCTAATTAAATAAAAATAAGAGGTACATATACAAAGAACTAAATTACATTGTACCTAAAGTCTTTGACATGTAAAATGAAAAAAGTCTTTAATCTGTTATGATAAATATACATCCTTGTAAAAAAGTAAAATTAAAACAATCTTCAGAGTCACTTTAATTACAAAACAGTTCAGCCCAGGCAAGAAAAAGTTCTATTCCTTGTCAATGACAAAGAATTCTTTTATTATCTCTGTGTTTACAAATCACTTCTGCACACAAATGTTAATAACTGGAACATTTCACTAATATGTCCCAACTTGGGTGGGCATGGTTACTCGTGCCTGTAATCCCATCCCAGCACTTTGGGAGGTAGAGGCAGGCAGATTACTTGAGGTCAGGAGTTTAAGATCAGCCTGGCCAACATGGTGAAACCCTGTCTCTACTTAAAATACAAAAAATTAGCTGGATGTGGTGGTGTACACCTGTAGTCCCAGCTACTCGAGAGGCTGAGGCAGGAGAATAGCTTGAACCTGGGAGGTGGCGATGGCAATGAGCCGAAATCATGCTACTGCATTCTAGCCTGGTCAACAGAGTGAGACTCTGTCTCAAAAAAAAAAAAAAAAAAAAAAACCAACTCAGCTTAGTGTCTACATGAATACAATACAAATATTACACAGAAGGAAAGAAAGGCCACTGCTGTGTAATGTAAGAACCAACAGATCTGTTTTTGCATATTCCAATAACCACTATTTATAAGTATTAAAATTTAACAATTCCTTCTGTTCTATGCATTTGAATGTAATCTCAATATATAGGACAATGCAATAAATTTTTGCCTGAAATATAAAAGAATGGATAGTAAAACTGCATTAGATTTTAGGAGAGCGGTGATATTCTTGGAGGTGGGGGTGATACTGACCTGACAATCAGCAGAATCACACTTCAGTCCTCAAGTATAAACTCTTCAAGTTTTCTTCAGTAAAAAATTGGGAAAATTGCCAAATACATTTAAAATGCCATTAGCATGGTGGAAATGTGTCCAATGCTGCAAAATAAGGAGAAATTTATTGTTCATGTGATTATACTACAAACAATTTGGTAAATCCCATTAATGTCAACTGTTATCACTGATGAGGTCTGACAGCTGTAGGTTGATAATGACAAGAAAGAAGAAAATAGCCAGTTCTTCAAGTTGAAGTTGAATAATATATGAAAAATACCAGGAATCTGACTTCCCTTTGGTAACTAAAATAAGGAAAGGTAGAGGCTTTTGAGATCTTTCCTACTTTAAGATGTCCACTGCCATTTTAACTTCTGACTTTTCTCTTTCTGAAATGACAAAAACCTATTTGCTTGAATCACCATGACTTAAGCACAATGCACTTAGATTTAGCTGGGTGTAATGGCGGGTGCCTGTGGTCCCAGCTACTCCTGAGGCTAAGGCAGGAGAATGGCGTGAACCTGGAAGGCAGAGCTTGCAGTGAGCTGAGATCACGCCACTGCACTCCAGCCTGGGCAACAGAGTGAGACTCCGTCTCAAAAAAAAAAAAAAAGAAAAGAAAAAAAAAAAAGAAAAAAATAATAATTACAATGGAAATTTTTAAACTGCCAAATTCATATAAGGAAAATTCTCATCTCCTCACCTCCCAACAATCCATAAACAAACAAATCAGCCTCTTAGCATCTCGACTTTGTCTATAAGGTTGATTACACATCCTCAGCTTCTACTCTTTCACATTTATGATCAGATGTTAAATGTTAAATTATACGTAATTTTTTTGTTTATGATTTCCTAACAGTGTATTAGGCCCAAAAAATTTTATTAAAAATGATAGGCCTTCACTTTTATTTGATAAAATGTAATCTTTGTTTTGTATTTTAAGGCACTAAGTCTGAAAGCCCATTTGAGTTGCTGAAACCTAACAGTCAAATGGGGACAGTGTCAAAGGAAGAAATAATGCTGCAATAAGTCCTTGGTTGCTTCATTAAAACAAGAATCAGTAATTAAACTAATTACAAATCTCTCAAGTTAGGACAGGAAGTATGAGTTTGTTAAACAGTCAAGAATATAGACCCAACAACATATACACAAACCACTGAATAAGCTATTCCAGCAATTTCTGCCCAATATATGGCAGAATTATGTGGCCAAGGATATTCAGAAAAAGCGTATTTCTAGCCCCATATTCATTATCAGAAATATGATTGACGGATATTTGGTATGCCACATTGTGTCTATAGACTCATTCCCTACTCGTGTTCTAAGTAAGCTGTCACTTGTCATTTTCATCATCAGTGACTGAGGGATAAGATCAGTTCAACTAGATGCTCAGCTCATTCCTTCCAAGACCCAAATTACCTTAGAGTTTAGACACAGATATTTCTATGAGTCTATGGACTCATTTCCTACTTATTTTCTAAGTAAGCTGTCACTTGTCATTTTCATCATCAGTGACACTGAAGGACAAGATCATTTCAACTAAATGCTCAGCTCATTCCTTCCAAGACCCAACTTTCCTCAGAGTTTAGATAGATATTTCTAAGGAATGCTACAGTCTATAAATCTGAAATAAAAACCACCTGTAGACAAATTGTCTGGATACATTACCATACACTGTGGTATAGCCAGCTATAGCTATATTAAGCTTTATAGTTTTCTCAATAAAAAATACACATATAAATATATACAATAAAAAAGATAAAGATATTTATCTTTAAAAAAGATACTTTAATAGTCTGGAAAAATAAACCCATTTAAGGGCTAAGTATAACACTTTTTTTTTTTTGAGATGGAGTTTCGCTCTCGTTGCCCAGGCTGGAGTGCAATGGCACAATCTTGATCACCACAACCTCCGCCTCCCAGGTTCAAGTGATTCTCCTACCTCAGCCTTCTGAGTTGCTGAGTTTATAGGCATGCGCCACCACGCCCAGCTAATTTTGCATTTTTAGTAGAGATGGGGTTTCTCCATGTTGGTCAGGCTGGTCTCAAACTCCTGACCTCAGGTGATCCACCTGCCTCGGCCGCCCAAAGTGCTCGGATTACAGGTGTGAGCCACTGTGCCCGGCCTACACTTATTTTTATGTTATCAATAAGTGATTTCAAATGAGCCTGCCCAGCATACCATTTGGTCTATTCACAGGTTTCATCCCACGATGAAACCTTAGGCCAATAGCCAGGAGAGCATGAGTCTTTTCTAGATGAACTTTATTGTGCCAATAGTCAGAAGTTATGGGTATTAAAAACTGCATCCCCCCGACTACCCCACTGTGCCTCCTTAATTGTAGTACTGATTTTGCCTAGAAGTATGTTGATAGGGCTTGGGCTCTGTTCATTTTATTCTGATATTTTCCCCTTTCTGGATACTATCCAAGCTCCACTCATTCTGGTTTCGGTTATGCTTTTTTTTTTTTTCCTTGAAGAAGTCCCAGTTTCTGCTCTGGAATTCTGACTTAATTCCATAAGATAACAAGCACTGCTGCCATTTTATCATATAGAGACTGAGTGGCAGAAAAAGAAACACCCCAAACAGCTTCTATAGCTATGTAAACAGTAGGACAGGGCAGGACAGGGCAGGGCAGGGTGGAGTACAAGCAAGATGTTTGTCTCTCTATTATCTGGGTGTGAGCATATCTACATAGAACTAAGGCTTTCTTTCTTTCCAAGTGGTAGGTTTTTCCACATAAGGTAGGAAAACAACATTTTTAGATGAGGCTTTACATAGTTCCTGACATAGAAATGCCTCAAAAAAATCTATATAGATCTATTTAAATAAATCAACTGGACTAATTTTTTTAATCAGTAACTTAACCTAGGAGATCATTCTTGCCACACTGGATAAAAATCACTTTTTAATTATATACTCAGATATCAAACTTAAGAAATTTATACTCAGCTATCAAATTTAAGAAATTTATATTTGGACTACAAATAACTCAGATTAAGGTAATTCAGTGAGTTTTTAGTATTGGTGAGCAAAGTGATTAGTGATCAGTGAGCAAAGATATAAAGGAGATTGACTCCAATTATGTAAAGATTCTTTTCTTTTCTTTTCTTTTCTTTTGAGATACAGCCTCACTCGGTTGCCCAGGCTGGAGTGCAGTGGCGCAATCTTGGCTCACTGCAACCTCTGCCTCTGCAGTTTAAGTGATTCTCCTGCCTCAGCCTCCTAAGTAACTGGGACTACAGGTGCATGCTATCATGCCTGGCTAACTTTTGTATTTTTAGTAGAGACGGTGTCTCAACATGTGGCCAGGCTGGTCTTGAACTCCTGACCTCAAGTGATTCGCCCGCCTCAGCCTCCCAAAGTGCTGGGATTATAGGTGTGACCATCACACCCAGCCCGTAAAGACTCTTTCAATACATATAAGCCAAGCCAAAATATAGGGGGCCAGTAAATTCTTAAAACTCAAAGAGCCAAGATGGACAGGTGAAATGGGTGTTTTTGATAGTTTCCCACTAGATCATGCACTTTCTTAAAACCCAGTATACATGAAATAATAATAAAAAAGAAACTTGCCACATTTACAAACACTAAATCTGAATATGAACAGAAATGCACTGCTATTTTAAAAAATGCATTCAAAGCTTCAGTTAATCGGGTTGCTCCTTAACAAAAAATTAAAATGTATTCAAAACAACCTCATATTGGGGGTAGAAGGTGTTGACACACTACCTTGACTATCTCAAAATATTTAAGATTCTAATTTTTCAGAAGGATTATTTATTCATTTGGAATAAAAGAGTGACAACATTCTAAATGGTCCCTTTCATTCCTCTTTGGCATTTAAAGGTTAGGCTAGGAAGCAAAACATATCAACGTGCTACTAGAAAATAATTTTCTGGCTGGGTGCGGTGGCTTATGCCTATAATCTCAGCATTTTGGGAGGCCAAAGCAGGAGGATCAATTGAGGCCAGGAGTTCAAGGCCAGCCTGGGCAATAGCAAGGCCTCGTCTCTACAAAAAATAAAAAATAAATAAAATAAAAAAAGAATTTTCTGGTTAAGAAGAGCAGATCTTTTGTACATTTGTTAAAGAAAGCTGTTTTTGAAGGCCGTGGCTCACGCCTGTAATCCCAGCACTTTGGGAGGCTGAGGCTGGCAGATAACCTGAGCTCAGAAGTTTGAGACCAGCCTGGACAACATGGCAAAATCCTGTCCCTACAAAAAATACAAAAATTAGCCAGGCATGGTGGCATGTTCCTGTAGTCCCAGCTACTTGGTAGGCTGAGGCAGGAGAATTGCGGCGAGCCCAGGTGGTGGAGGTTGCAGTGAAGCAAGATTACGCCACTGCACTCCAGCCTGGGCAGTACAACGAGACCCTGTCTCAAAAAAAAAAACAAAAGAAAAGAAAAAAAAGAAAGCCGTTTTGTTACTATTTACAAAAGTTCTAAAATTAAGGTATGATAACTAATCTCATTTTATTCAATTCCAATATTAAACAGTATAAGATTTATTATATCTCAAATCAAGCTTCTCTCAGTTGAAGGTGAAAGATATTACTGGAATATTTGGATTACTACAATACATGTGTTAAATATACATAACACAGGCTGAATTGTACCTCCCAAAATTCGTATGTTGAAGTTCTAAGCCCAAGTACCTCAAAATGTGACTGAATTTGGAAACAGGATCTCTAAAGAGATAATTAAGTTAAAATGAGGTCATTAGGGTGGGCTCTAATCCAATATGACTGGTGTCTTATAAGAAGAGGAAACAGAGATATAGATGGGTCAGAGTGAAGACAATGTGAAGACAGACATCTTTATAAGCCAAGAAGAGATGCCTCAGAAGAAACCAATCTTGCCCACACATTGATCTCAGACTTCTAGGCTCCAGAATTGTGAAAAAATAAATTTCTATTTTTTAAGCCACCCCATCTGTGGTACTTTGTTATGGTAGCCCTAGCAAACTCACGCAACATGTTAACCACTAACTACTTTGACAGACTATTAGAACAACTAGATCTAATCTAATTGTAAGTAAGGGGGATCTAAGCCTTCCTCTTATCATGACAGCACTATAACATAGTATTTCTCAGAATGCCTTATTTTGCCTTATCAGTCTGTTTTTTCCCAGCCACACTATAGATAGCATTATATAAAACAGAATGGTTTGGGAACATTTTTAGAGAAAATCAATTTCGGGATCCCATGAGGAAGGATGTTTTGAGCTATCCTAAAATATAATATGAATAGTGCACTTACAAAGAAATTACAATGGTGCCAAGGGATCAAGATGCTTGTTTATTCAATACTGCCAACATAGACTTTGAAGTAGGCCTCAAGAGATCAGCTCTATAATTAAGCTAGTAATTTTTAGGGTCAACATTTATAACACTGTAGTACTCTATTCAAATACATAGTGCTCTATTTATATTAAAGCAAATTCCAGGTTACCAGATTATCTGGATCTATGCTTAATAGAGAAATTAATTATGATACACGATCAGCAATAATCATCACCACTTCAGAGTTCTATAGCATAGTTTTCTAAGAAGAATTTAAACAATAATAGTAATAATGAAAAAAAAATAAACATTTATTGAGCTAAACATTAATGTATGCCAGACAGTGTTCTAAGTACTTGACATGTACAGGTATTAACTAATTCAGTCTTCACAACAACCTTAGGTGATATGCTACAACCATCCCCAACAAATTCATCATTATCATCATCCTCCTCATTTAACAGATGAGAAACCTGAGGCACAGAGGCTAAAAAACTTGCTCAAAGCCTCACAGCTAGTATGTGGTAGAAATGGGATGTGAACCCAGGTAAACTGACTCCAGAGACTCCCTTGGTAACCACTGCTTACATCTGATCCTCTCATTTTATCAGCCTTAGGAATTGTATGGTGGAAAAACCTCAGCTAAAGAATGATCCACAAAGTTGGAAGGAGCCTCAGCAATAATCTAATTCAGCACTCTCATTTTACAGAGGCCAGAGTTGTTAATGTGAATACAGTTAAATAAAACTAGGTCTAACACACATGTCTTTTAAAGATCCAGTCTAATTTGCTTTCTGCGACAACATAATAGGTATCAGGTTTTTATTTTGCTTAGTTCTAAGACGCATGCAACTGTGCTGTATCTCTCTGTGAGTGTGAATGTGTAAGTGTGTGTGTGTACACATCTGTCTCTTTCTCTGTCTCTCATATATGGTGTCAGCAAGATTTATATATATATTGAAGAAAAGAAGGAAGTAGCCTTATGCCCATAAACAAACATTCAAATATCTTTTCCCTCAAATGAGAACATTAGCGCAAAGTTATTAAAAACAGGTCTGGGTTGGGTGCAGTGGCTCACGCTGGTAATCCCAGCACTTTGGAAGGCCGAGGCAGGCAGATCACCTGAGGTCAAGAGTTCAAGACCAGCCTGGCTAACATGGTGAAACCCCATCTCTACTAAAAATACAAAAATTAGCCGGGCGTGGTGGCACACACCTGTGATCCCAGATTCTCAGGTGGCTGAGGAATGAGAATTGCTTGAACCCGGGAGGTGGAGGTTGCAGTGAGCTGAGATTGCACCACTGCACCCCAGCCTGGGAGACACAGCAAGACTCCATCTTAAAACAAAAACAAAAATAAAAGGTCTGTCTACTTGGGTATCTGTTTACACCACCTCAAGTATTCTCATCTGAGACAAGGCCAAACTAGAACTACATTAGTTAAGCTACTGGAATGGATGTTAATGAAAATGAATAACAATTTTATATTAATAAATTTTTTATTATTGAACATTTAAAAAAAGAATGTCTTTTAACATCAGAATATTATTACCAGGAGACTGAATCATTTCATTTTTGTTTTTTTTGAGATGGAGTTTTGCTCTTGTTGCCCAGCCTGGAGTGCAATGGCACAATTTTGTCTCACCTCAACCTCCGCCTCCAGGGTTCAAGAGATTCTCCTGCCTCAGCCTCCCAAGTAGCTGGGATTACAGGCATGTGCCACCATGCCTGGCTAATTTTGTATTTTTAGTAGAGATGGGGTTTCTCCATTTTGGTCAGGCTGGTCTGGAACTCCTGACCTCAGGCGATCCGCTTGCCTCGGCCTCCCAAAGTGCTGGGATTACAGGCATGAGCCACTGCACCCAGCCGAATCATTTCTACATAATTTGTTAGATGGCTTTATTTCGTTTAAATGAAACTGTAACATGATTTCAATCAAGTATGTATCTGACCGTCTCTACTGTCTGTCCATCAGCCCCCTAAATTTTTGCTTTTCTGAAATAATGTCACCATAACTTGTAAAATACCACAACAAGGGAACAATAACACGTAGATTGATTATTTTCAGTAAGATGATTCATGGGCCACAATTCTAGAGGCAGCCTGGATCGCAAACCCTTCAAATGCTAATGTAGGATGATGACGTCACTGATTCCACTAAGATTCCACACTGGGAAGAAACTCCACAGAGTATGGTATGAAGGATTAACCATCAAACAGTTAAGGAATCTGTGTTTTAGCTATACCCAGAACCTGACTTTATCTGAACTGCAAAAAAATACTTCAAATAATCCTCTAACAGAAATATAACTGGTAACGTTGTTTTGTCTTCTAATCTTCTAAGTCAGATAACTGACTTAAAAAAACTTTAACAATTTAGTATCAGTTGAATACTACCAACAACAAGCCTGTCAATTTTTGTTCTATGGTTCTTCAGGGACAGCAATTCTGCCGGGAGACAATGTGTTATAGTGGAATGCACATGGATTTTGGAATCTGACAGAGCTGAGTTTGCATCCTGGCTCTGCCACTTGCTCTTTGATCAATTTAACCTTTGAACTTCAGTTCTTTATCTATAAAATGGACATAACAATACATACTGTAACAGGAGGCTGCATGGTTTAAATGAGTTAGTGACTGGTCAGTTTCTCATTTCTCATCCTTAAAGAGCATACTTTTGGTTTCATCTGCAAGGATAATGACCCTTTTCCAATGGGTCATCATTGTCTGTCATTCATATGTCTAATTTACAAACCAAAACAAGTTTACTTCTGACTTCTGGCAGGTTGATCTGCTCCAAAAAGAAAGAGATGGCCTGGCCAGTTCCTGGGAAAGTCAGTTTAGGGACATGTTCAAGCCAACTTTATCTGCACAATACTTGGGCAAAGAAAAGGCCATTCTTCTTAGATTAGTTTTTTGTGCTTTTAGCATACAGGTAAACGCATGCCTTTGTTTCTACTGAATTTTAACAGGTTTTAATCAAGTCACAACTTTAACTTGTAATGACTGAGAAATGGGTTTCCTAAAAATATCACAGCTCTTTTTTACATTAAATTAAATGCATAATGGACATGTATCTACATCCGTAATTCAAGAGCAGTTACCACATTCTATTACATCAATTCATCTGTTTACATATCTGTCTTCTGTCTCACAAGACTCTGAACTCATCTGAACAACTACTCTGTCTGTTCAACTTGATGACACTTAGCACTAGGAGTCTCTGGTTCAAAGAGATACTAAAAAAATGCTGGTTGGAAAGAAATGTACAGCACTTTCAATCTCAGCCAACACAACTGGACTTTACCTTTTAGAAAATGAGAAGCCACTCAACATTTTTAACCTGGTGAAAATCATCACAAAAGCATAGTTTCAGGAAGGTTAATGCTTACAGTATAGAGCTGACTTGACTGAAAGAAAAGGGAAACAGAAAGAGTAGTCGGGAGAAAAATTTAACAGCATAGGTATGAGGCAAAAATGTATGAACTAGGATGGTAGCAATAAGAATGGAAGAGACTGACAAAAGAGACATTAAAAAGAATTTACTTAGTTATTTAAGAATTTACTTACTGTAAATGACTGAATTTCATTTAGGGAGGTAAGAGGGGAAATAATCCCAGATCAGTTGAGGTTTTGAGACTGGGTGACTAGAACGATGATACCATTAGCAAAAACAGGGATGTCAGAAACGGAACTGCGTTTACTGGGGAAATGATGACTGTGATATGAGACAGGCCGAATGAGAAGTAATTCAACCCCCAAGAGGAACGTGTTAAGAGTCTGTTAGTGTGGTGACAGCTAAGGGTTTAGAAGTGAAGAAGTATTTGGGGATAGAGCCTTTTAAGGAAATTTATTCTGTGGCCTCAATTTAAGGACAAGAGGCAACAAGATGAAACTGATATATAGGGCTAGACCAGATCATTGTTATACCCTCAAACATTAAGTCAGTTAAGAACTAGATTGGTTCTGTTGTTACTTCTGTAGCACCTGCTACAACAGAAAGGACTATTTAGCAGAAACTAAGTAATGAGGGCCTCCCCCAAGCCCCCATTCTCCAACAAAAAAACCAGTTTGTGCTTCTTTCTTTTTCCTATAACCTACCTGTCAGTTATCCTTCATCCTTCTCTCCATTATCACTTACAATTCTTATCTCGTGTTAAAACAATTTATCCCCGCTTCTCCTTTCTGTTCTCCTTCCCTGGCTCTCACCTTTCTTTTTTTTTGAGACGGAGTTTCACTCTTGTTGCCTAGCCTGGAGTGCAATGGCGCAATCTCAGCTCACTGCAACCTCCGCCTTCTGGATTCAAACGATTCTCCTGTCTCAGCCTCCTGAGTAGCTGGGATTACAGGCATGTGCTACCACACCCAGCTAATTTTGTATTTTTAGTAGAGATGGGGTTTCTCCATATTGGTCAGGCTGGTATTGAACTCCCAGCCTCAGGTGATCCACCTGTCTCGGCCTCCCAGTGCTGGGATTACAGGCGTGAGCCACCATGCCTGGCCTGGCTCTCACCTTTCTATGGTGGGTAGACCCAGAGTACACTTCAGCTTCAGCCTAGTCTTTCCCAGCAGTTTTGCACATAGAATCTATGCAGATGCTCCCAAAGCTCAGGGTCAGGAATCTTTGTCTGTAGACACCATCATCCTGTGCTTTCCTATTTTCCTTTCTTGTTTCTACTAAACTCAGTAACAATTAAGGGTTGCATTCTTTAAATTCAGTAACAATTGAGAACTATATTCTTCGTGGCTCCAGAAGTTGGAAAGGATTCATTAAACAGCAAATGACACATTTAGATTGGAAGTTCTGGCTCTGTACCTGAAATGTAGAGTTTGGAAATAATTGGCAAAGATGAGCCATATTACAGCATATTGCATTATGTAGTTCGATGCCTCCTTGTAGTCTTGTTTTCTCTAACCCACAAACTCCCATCCTTCATGTTCCCCCACCTCTTCTCAACTCCCCTATCCATGTTTTCTTCTCACTCCAGTTTTGGTTGTTCCTATCGTCGCTCCTTACTTTGGGGACAGTGGGGGAGGTTGTCTTCAAAAGTAAGGTAAAAACCACTTTTAATCAAAATTACCATTAAAAGTTCCTTAAATTTCACAGAAGGTATAACTCTGCACAGTAATTACAGTATCCACGAAACCATTTATATGACATTCAGGATGGTGCTACTTAAAGAGAGTAGAGCTTGGAGTGGAGCAACTGACAATTCAGAAAGAAGACATCAGCTAGCTGAATCCCTTGCTTTTCTTTTTTCCTTGGACCAAAAAACTCAAGAAAGATAATTTGCATAACAAAATTATTAAATACACACACTCCAAGACAGATATACACTCTCTTAAAACTCCTTGGCTCAGATGCTTGAGATCATGACATATGCAAGCAAGCTTTCTTTCCCTCTATTTAGGACTTAGTCATATGTTGAAAAATTTAAAACAAAACCAATCAATAACTAAAATCCAACACTAAGTCTTCACCTTTGCTAAAATGCTGAAGGAGTAAAATAATGTTTAATATTAAATTCCTTAACTCACGCCAAGTGCTAATAATAATACCTGTCAATTACTAAGTGCTTCTTATATCCTGGGTACCTTGCTTTGTGATATGTGTGCGTGTGTATGTATATTCATGTAATCCTTTTTTTTTTTTTCTATTGGAGAGAGTATTGCTGTTACTCAGGCCGTAGTGCAGCGACACAATCTCAGCTCACTACAACCTCCGCCTCCTGGGTTCAAGCAATTCTCATGCCTCAGCTTCCTGAGTAGCTAGGACTACAGGCATGTGCCACCATACCTGGTTAATTTTTGTATTTTTTTTTTTTCTTTGAGACGGAGTTTGGCTCTTGTTGCCCAGGCTGGAGTGCAATGGCGCGATCTTGGCTCACTGCAACCTCCGTCTCGGGGTTCAAGCCATTCTCCTGCCTCAGCCTCCGGAGTAGCTGGGATTACAGGCATGCGCCGGTTAATCTTGTATTTTAGTAGAGACAGGGTTTCTCCATGGTGGTCAGGCTGGTCTCGAATGCCTGACCTCAGGTGATCTGCCCACCTTGGCCTCCCAAAGTGCTGGGATTACAGGCATGAGTCACTGCGCCTGGCAATTCTTGTATTTTTAGTAGAGATGGGGTTTTGCCATGTTGGCCAGGCTGGTCTTGAGTTCCTGGCCTCAAGTGATCCACCTGCTTCGGCCTCCAAAACTGCTGCGATTACAGGTGTGATCCTCTGCACCTGGCCTATTCGTGTAATCCTTAAAGAAACCTCTCCAAGTTACTTCTATCTCACAGCTGAGGAAACTGAGACTGAGCTATGGTGAAGACAGAAAATTTTTCTCTTGCCCTGGATCACACAGTGAACAGTAGCAGAGTTGGGATTTGAACCTAGGTTTGCCTTTAAAGTCTGTGTTGTAAATAACTACATTCTTGAGGCTCATAAAAAATAAGCCATTTTCTCACTAAAATGCTTTAAATTGAACTTTGGAAGATTTCATTTTTAGTTAATAGCAGCAAATATTCAGAAATTTTAATTTTGTTAATTTTTTATTTTTTGAGATGAAGGTTCTCTCTTGTCGCCCAGGTTGGCGTGCAATGTTGTGATCTCGGCTCACTGCAACCTCCGCCTCCCAGATTTAAGCCATTCTCCTGCCTCAGCCTCCCTAGTAGCTGGGATTACAAGTGCCCACCATCACACCTGGCTAATTTTTGTATTTTTAGTAGAGAAAGGGTTTCACCATGTTGGCCAGGCTGGTCTCGAACTCCTGACCTCAGGTGATCTGCCTGCCTGGACATCCCCACGTGCTGGAATTATAGGTGTGAACCACCATGCTCAGCCAAATGTTCAAAAATTTTAAAATGGCCTTTAGAAAACAGGCTAACAAGCCACTCCTGGGGCCAACCACCACAGACTGAACAAATTTCCTCTAGAAGCATATCTCTGCTTCCTGCTTCATGACGCCAAACACCAATTACATGGAAACCCCCAAGAAACACCATTCTGCTCCACTCAGAAAAACCAAGAATTCAAATTCTGTTCTGCAAACTAACTGGTAGCACTGCAAATGTGATTTTGCCAAGATACAAATCCAGAGAAGACCGATTGTATTATGCCCACCATAATCAATAATCAGCCTGTATAATTACACTTAGGGACCCAACGCTGTTCTGTGCCCCGTTCCTATTTTTAGTGTTACTTTAAAAACACAAAATCAACTAAAAATCCATTTTAAAAGTCCCAAAGTAGATCAGTAACTTGTTAAAACCAAACACTCAGGAACTATTCTTTTTTTTTTTTTGAGACAGAGTCTCACTTTGTTTCCCAGGCTGGAGTGCAGTGATGCAATCTTAGCTCACTGCAAACTCTGTCTCCCGGGTTCAAGCAATTCTCCTGCCTCAGCCTCCCGAGTAGCTAGGATTGCAGGTACGTGTCACCACACCCAGCTAATTCTTTACATTTTTGGTAGAGATGTGGTTTCATCATGTTGGCCAGGCTGGTCTCGAACTCCTGACCTCGTGATCCACCCGCCTCGGCTTCCCAAAGTGCTGGGATTACAGGTGTGAGCCACGGAGCCTGGCCTCAGAAACTATTCTTGAGCAAAAATCAGCAAACAATCAGTCCCTAGTGAGCTCTTCTAAATTCACTTCATTCCTATCGGGTCAGATATTTAAAACAATAAAATCCTGAAATGATTAGCACTCATTATGTTCTTAAGTCTGGTGCAAATTTCATGACAGTAAAAATAGTATTTTCTAACCAGTAGATTTTATATATATATATATATATATATATTTTTTTTTTAAACTGCTTTTTTTTTTTTTTTTTAAGAGACAGGGTCTCTTTCTGCTGCCCAGGCTGGAGAGTGCAGTGGCATGATCATAGCTCACTGTAACCTCAAACACCCGGGCTCAAGCAATCCTGCTGCCTCAGCCTCCCAAGTAGCTAGGATTACAGGGATGAGCCACCACATCCTGCCTCACAGATATTTCTTTATAAGAAATTCAAAATTTTAGTCACTTAAGACACTGGAATTTCATAAGACAGCAGATGGGGAAAATCAAGTTAAATGAAGACAACAAGTAGACAGTTTATACTAACAAGTTGTGCCACATCTAATCAGTGCATTGCCTTTCAGTCTACCCTAAGGTGACAGCTTCAAACTAAGTTAAACAAACACTCATTAAGTCATACTATATACTAGGAACTGTGAAAGAGACAAAGACGAAAAACAAAAAATACTACTATCTGCCCTCAAAGAATTTATAATTCAAGGAGAGAGATCAGACATATATCCCCTGCATACTATGCTTTTCTTCATCTGGCATGACCAAACAGGTGTTGAAAAGGTTAAAGGAAAGATTTTCAAGACCCAAAAGTGTAACAAACAGATCTTGCTTACTGTGCTAAATAATAAAAGAACATTATTTGCTTTTTCCTATTAAAGCTCAGCAATCACCACAACTTTGGTTTGCTTAGTCTCTTACTTTAGTTTATTTTCTGTTCTCTGCTGATGTAATACAACTTATCTTTTTGGGATCTTCTGTTCTACTTTTAGCTTTTTCTGCTGTTATTGCAGGGAGCCCATGTTTTACCCTTCTATTGCAGCACACATTGTGTTTGCTAGAGACACCCTCCAGTTTCTTCTTTGTGCTTTCTTATTGGAGATTTGGAAACGATCACTAAGAAGATCTGTGAGCACTCTGAAACCTTCAATTCTAACTATTCAAAAATAATTACCCTCAGGAAGTCTAATCAAGAAGGTAAAAGACAACAGTCATTACAATCACCCTCTGTGATTCCAACTCCTTGAATTTCATTGCCATCAGCTTTGGCTATAGCTGACAGCGGGGAGGTGGACTTGAGATTGAAAGCAAAAAAAAAAAAAACTATGCTAAAAATATGGTAAATTTTAATATATAAAAGTGCTAGCGATAGATGATTACTGGGGATTCAACGACATTAACTTGAGGTCAAAATCAACACTTTGCACCTGCTGAAATGAAGGCCACTTGACAAAAACCTTTAGGAGCACACTAGAGGCACTTTTTGGTAAACATGAATAGCTAGAATACCTTGCCTTTATTTACTCTTATCTCTGAGATTAAAAAATTGTTCTTACTTTTCATCGTCTAAATTTTGATAGATGATCGTAAAACCAATCAAAATATACATGAATGTTTCCTGGGGGCGGGGGGGACACTATAAAAAAGGGGTTAGAGAGTAACCAAAGGACACAGGACTAGATTAATCATAAGCCTAGATGACTGACCCTGAATTTTCTTCAAACACTTCCTGCCTTTTGTTTCAAACTGCAGTATACCTTCAAGGTTAACTGCAGTCTCCCTGAGCAATGGACCAGCCCATCCTAGACTGGGATATACTCATTCCTAATCCACTGCTATTTATTTACTTATGTATACTGTTTCATTTGAAAACATGGTGTTATTCATTGACTGTCAAGCAACATACACTGCATTCCTGCCCACACAAAGCCAACTCTGCAGATATCCAACACACCCACCTCACTGTGAAATATAAGATGGCTTTTCATCAAGTTCTCAGAGAAGAAATAGGGTGGAAAAGGAAAAATGAAACGCAATTCAAACCTAAGAAACCCTTAGAGGCTGGGTTCTCCCAGAAGGAACAGAAAGTAGAAGAAAGGTACAAAGGGCGAGGGAGAGGAGGTCCTAGTTCTCCCTCTTTCAGAGTCCAAAGAAGTCCCAAAACAGGAGAGCTCTCGACTCCTCACAAGAGGCCAGAGGATGCGAGGGGCGGCGGGAGGAAGACTGAGCATCAGAGAATGGGGGATGGGAAGAACTTAAGTGGGAGAAGCCGTTTCCTCGGTAAAGCTGGCTGTCTAGGTCGGTCTTTGATTTTTGCTTCGCCCCATCCCTCTTTTTTGGGAAACACTAATTTTATCTTACGGAGGAAAGCAGCTCCAGTCCCACCCTGGAGAGCAGAGACAGGTGTAGGGAGGGATGTCTGGCCTTCCGGGGGTGCAAAACGGGGTTGGGGGCGGCAGCCTAGAGAATCGGTAAGGTACCTGTGAGTCCTCTCCTCCAAGGCTGAGGTGCGGGGTGGGAAGAGCCTTTGAATGAGGGGTATCAGAGGGAAGCCCCTTCTGAGGAGCTGGGAATCGACGAGGGACAAAAAGTAGCTGTGAGGACCCTCAAAGGATGAGGAGCCGCCTCCTCGGGGAATACCGGGAGGTGGAGGAGACGGCCCCGCCCCCTCAGGGGATGGGCCCAGAGGCCGTTAGGACAGCGGCGGGAAGCTACCGGTGCCCCTATACTTGCTTTGCTCTTGAGAACCCGGCCTCTCAGCCATCATCAAGCCCCAGGGAGTGTGGTTCCTACCTTTCCACGACGCACCGGGATCCGCTCCCCTCCGCCTCCACTCCCCATCCACAGCGGCAGAGGCCCCGCCCCCTCAGCCGCCCGGCGAGGGCATTGGCATTCACCAGCGCCAATCGCCTCCTTGCTTCTCCAGCATCGTCCCCAATCCGCGCCGGCTGGAGGCGGAGCTTCTCCAATGTCATTCAGGCTCCTCCCGGGGCCCCAAGATCCCTTTTGTTTGGGAAGAGCAAGGCTGGGATTGAGCTCGCGTCACTTCCGGGAGGAAGCGTCGTCCTCGGTCCCGGGCTTCAGGATGGGCTCGTGCCCCTCCCGGCCCTTGGTCTGCAACTTTCCACCTCTGCGTGGTTTCTGGGCAGGACCGTGGCTAGTGCTTCGTGCTTTTCCCTGACTGTACGGGGAGTTTAGGAAAGGAGGGCTCTGGTGGCCTGATCGATTGGGATTTTTTCCAGAATGTTAATAAATGAAGTGGGCTTTGATGTCTGCATTAGAATGAATTAGTTGTTGAAAACCTGGCTTCCTTGCTCCCCCCCTTTTTTTTTCTTTTTTCTGGACGCGACTGTGGGCGTGGTGCTGCAAGCAAGGGTGCAAAGATGAAACACCTGGAGATCACCCTTCTCTCAACCACAGTTTGTACAGAAGAGAATACTAACTTTGGGGAACATAAATCCAGCCGACCTGCTTTCCAGGCAGAAGTCGAATAATTGCAAATTTGTGTGGCAGGTTTTTCCACACTATGCTTGCCAGCTGAGGCGACTTTTTTCTGTCCATGGCCTCATTATATTGCGGGGAATGGTGTTTGCCGTGAAGTTGAAACAATGGAGAGTACAGAGGATGCAAGGAATGTCTGCCTTGTGAACACAGGAATGCAGATCTTGGTGGCAGCAAGTCTTAGGCAGGACCAAGTAACTCAGAAAGGGGAGTGGATGTATAACTAGTTGTATCCCTACCTGAAGTCAAAGTTTCTGAATTCCATTTCCACAGAATGGCTGTCAGCTCACAGATTGATTCAGCTGGTTACATTTACGATAACCACATTATTTTAAATACAATATAGTAAATATTTGAGACAAATATTTATAATGCGCAAATAATGTAGTACACTTAATACATTATCCCTAAACTCAGCAATTATAATTCGCAAGACAGCATTAGGGACCTAGTACTTGCCTAGGCAAACAGTCCTCAAGGCAGATGCCGCCTGCCTCATGCAGTTTACAGTCTGACTGAGGGATGTGATCAGTCTGTGCGATTATAGTCTGAAAGAAGTAAACGAGTATTTATCATGTTATCACTGTGCCATGTACTTTCATTTAAATGGTATTTGATGTCATCTTCAGTACTGTATGAGAAATCTGTCCTACAGTGTAGGATAGACACCATTGTGTCCAATTTACAGATGAGAAGATAGAGATTCAGAGAAGTCAAATAAAGTCATAGAGCTAGTAAATAGTAAATAATTTCCAGTAAGGATGTATGACTCCAAACTTATGCCATATTCTGCTCACTTCACACTGGCTCTCACATGGTGGACTAAGAATGGGTGTGGATGATTGTAAAGCAAACATTAGAGCCAGAAGGAAAGCTCCATGCCTCCCCCTGTTGATTTTAGGCTTGGGAGGGTCATCTCTATACATGAAGGACAGCAAGACTATGTGTGGAGGTGCTCAATAGCAGCATAAGTGAATCTGGAGTAATGATGTAGGATATACCGAACTTCAGAAAGGCATCATGCCTTGTGTTCTGAAGACTGACAATCTGAAAGGTAAGATGAAGGGCCAGGCACAGAGTAGGTACTCAATAAATACTGACTGGAAATAAAATGTCTGAAATGATTACAAATATGGAGTGTTAGGTGCTGGAACAGGCAAAGGAACTTGAAAAATCCCATTTCCTCCTCCTGCCCTTTGCTCTGCCTATGGGTATGCAATGAGGAAGTGCCTCATCGCCTGACAATGAAGCAGATGTGGGAGAACAGGCTATTTTCTGCAGGCTTCTGAGTCACTCTAAGAGTTGTTCTAGTGAATCAGCTCCTCCCTTGTTTTTTTTTTTTTCGAGACAGAGTCTCGCTTCTTTTCGCAGACTGGAGTGCAATGGCGCAATCTCTCACTACAACCTCCGCCTCCTGCCTCCCGAGAAGCTGGGATTACAGGCACCTGTCACTGTGCCCCGCTAATTTTTGTATTTTTAGTAGAGATGGGGTTTTGCCATGTTGGCCAGGCTGATCTCGAACTCCTGACCTCAGGTGATCCACCCGCTTTGGCCTCCCAAAATGGCTGGGATTACAGGCATGAGCCACCATGCCCGGCAGGTCCTCCCTACTTTCCCTCATTCCCTTTGTAAGTGTTAACCCACCACCACCCATTCTTTTCCCTGGCTGAGTGGGTGGGAGCAGTGCCCTGTGACCTACTTCCTTCAGAGCAATGGGCAGCTCCCCTGATTTCCTAGCTTCCCTTCTGCATGTTCCTAAATGAGTGTAGATGGACTCAGCAAAAATGAAAACAGCCCTTGTAGGATTCAGAGTCCTAAGGCTGTTCAGATTGCTTTCCTTTTAATTTTTCACCCCTAGAAGTAGGGAACAGGCAGGACTTGTGAACCTCGTGTATCTTTCAGACGGTAGCAATGAGAGAGTTATGGAGCCTTGGGATTCTTCAATATACAAACCTTGTAAATAAATTTAGAGTCTGGTGCATAGATGTATGCAGAGGTAAAAAATGGTTCATAACAATATCTTATATTTGTATAACAAAATATAACATTTTAATGTCTATCATTTTATCAACTGGACAGTAAAATATTTATTAAATACCTATTGTGTGTCAGGCAACAACTTAAAGTGCTTAAAAATTATAGATTGTGTCGATTTTTTCCAAATAAGTAAACTTTCTAAGAAGGTATTCCATAAATGTTTGTTGCTGGCTTGGGGAGGCAGCAATGGAGTAAAAGAGGCCTAGACTAGAGGTTAAAAAATCTGGAGTCTAGTTCTCATTCTGTCATCAACTATAGTAGTTTCCAACTGAGTGGCTTAAAACAACAGAAATGTGTTCTGTCTCAGTTCTTGAGGCTAGAAGTACAAAATCAGGGTGTTGGCCAGGTGCAGTGGCTCAGCCCTGTAATGCCAGCACTTTGGGAGGCTGCAGTGGGCGGATCACCTGAGGTCAGGAGTTCCAGACCAGCCTGGCCAACATAGTGAAACCCCGTCTCTACTAAAAATACAAAAATTAGCTGGGCATGGTGGCAGGAGCCTGTAATCTCAGTTACTTGGAAGGCTGAGGCAGGAAAATTGCTTGAACCCAGGAGGTGGAGGTTGCAGTGAGCCAAGATCGTACCACTGCACTCCAGCCTGGGCAACAAAGAGCGAAGCTCCGTCTCAAAAAAAAAAAAAAAAAAAAAAAAAAAAAAAAAAAACCAAACAGGGTGTTGACAAGGTTGTTCCTTCTGGGGGCTCCGAGAGATGCTCCATCCCATGTCTCTCTCACCTGGCTTCTGGTGGTTCCCAGTGATCACTGGCTTGTAACTACATCATCCCAATCCCTGCCTCTGTCTTCACATGGCTTTCTTCTCTCTATGTCTCAGCGTTTCTGTATGTCCTCTCCTCTTCTTATAAAGGACCCACTCACGTCGTACTTAGAGCCCACTCTAATCCACCATGATCTCATCTGAACTCATGACATCTGCGAAGACCCTATTTCCAAATAAATTCACAGTCTGAGATGGGTGCACATGAATTTTGGGGGGACATCATTCGACCTGATACACAAACTTACTTGGCAAAGTAGCCTTCTCACTTAACTCCATTTAAGTTCATTGATAAAAGGCATGAAAGTAGTGGACTAATTCCTAAAGATCATTTCAGCCTATGATTTAATATAATGATATATGCTAGATGCATTAATCAAGCTATTCAATTATGTGCTAAGCATTATGCAATTTTTTATATGACATCTCATTTCATCCTTAAAAGAATTCCACAAGATAGATGTTAACAGTCCCCTTTTGCAGGTGAGGAAATTGAGGCACACAGAGGTCAAAGGTCATGGAATTCATAAGTGATGAACACAGAATATTTACTTAGATCTGATTCCAAAATGCACCCTCAAAATTACTATGCTCTATCATCTCTCCATCATGCTAAGTGGGTTAGGAAGATGGGGAATGCAACAAATATTTTCAAATTTGATATAGAATATTTGGAGCTGAGTAGCAATTTCCTGGAATTATGTGTATAGTTTGGACTTTATTTATTTATTTATTTATTTATTTATTTATTGAGACAGGGTCTCACTCTGTTGCCCAGACTGGAGCACAGTGGCCCAATCTCTGCACACCGCAAGCTATTCTCCGGCCTCAGCCTCCCAAATAGCTGGGATTACAGGCGCGCGCCTTACCGCCGGCTAATTTTTGTATTTTTAGTAGAGACAGGGTTTCACTATGTTGGCCAGGCTGGTCTCGAACTCCTGACCTCAAATGACACACCTGCCTCGGCCTCCCAAAGTGTTGAGATTACAGGTATGAGCCACCGCGTCCGGCCTGGACTGATTTTAAAACAAGGGAAAGCAAGGGAAGTGGGGATAGTGGGTGGCAATAAAGGCTTGGTAGCTTGGAGGAGAGCTATGGGCACTTACCTGAACTTGTTTCCTTATTTGTTAAATGAGGTAATAGCCTCTGTCTACATGACCAGGTGGTTGTCAGTATCCAAGCGACCTGATGTACATGAAAGTATAAACTACCTGGGAGATCTTGCTCAATCCTCTTCTCTGAGTTCCAGCCTCCAACTAAACATCTGCGGCTCCATAAGGCTCCTTCTAGCTGTGGCCCACTGGACTGGGACTTATTAAGATGCTGAGTGCTGAGTGAGCTAGACGTAGAAGTTGAAATGAGTGGGAAAAGTGATGAAAAGAAATGCTTGCTTTCTTCTGGCTTGTCTTCACTATCTCCGTTTCCTCACACTTCCCGGCCCCGCCCCTTCCCCTCGGGGTTGATGAGGAGGTCAAAATCTGAAAGCCAGACAGGGCTCTCCAGCCCGGGACCAGGGTGAAGCCGAAGGGAAGGTGTGCCCTCCACTGCCCCCTGCATTTCTGCATTTTCTCCCATCATTTGTTCCCACAAAGGCTTTTCTGGGCAGTTCTTAAACGTTCTCTTCTTGCTTGGATCTGCCCTATCTGGGGAGACTCGGGCACCGGGAAACGAGATTGCTGGGTGTGGCCCTAAAGTGTTCCTGAGCTTATTGTGCCCCCTAGTGTCGAGTAGTGAATCCTGCAGCCGTCGGCTTCCTTTCTGACCGTCCCTCTGATGCCTCCCGCCAACACAGTTTTTCCTTTTATGGGTGTGAGCTGACAGCACAGCAGGTGGGGACTCCAAGGACTGGCAGCTCAAAAATCCACCTCAGGGACAGACAGATTCTTTGGTTTTTGGCAAAATGTAGGAGCCAACTTGGCCATGATGGAAGCTTTAAACTCTCTATCTCTCTCTCCTTTTTTTTTTTTTTTGAGACGGAATCTCGCTCTGTTGCCCAGGCTGGAGTGGAGTGGTGTCAGTCTCGGCTCACTGCAACCTCCGCCTCCCGGGTTCAAGCGATTCTCCTGCCCCAGCCTCCCGAGTAGCTGGGATTACAGGCGCCTGCCACCAAGCCCCGCCAATTGTTTATTACTATTATTATTATTTTGTATTTTTAGTAGAGACAAGGTTTCACTATGTTGGCCAGGCTGGTCTCGAACTCCTGATCAGAAGTGATCTGCCCACCTAGTCCTCCCAAAGCACTGGGATTGCCAGCGTGAGCCACTGTGCCCAGTCGGAAGCTTTAAACTCTTATGCTAGGTTGCATTAGGGGAAGTCCAGAAGTGAGAGGCATAGAAATCTAACCTTGGGTGCTTACCAGGTACATATGTGACATAAATAATCCTTGTAACCTTTACATATATAATTATTGCTACAATCCTGAAAGGTAGTTTTTATTACTTCTAGGTTTTCAGAAAAGATCGCAAGTTCAGAGAGGTTAAGTGTCTTCCCCAAGGTCACATAATAGCAATAACAATATGAGAGCAACATTAGCCAATTATTTAGTGCCTACTCCACACCAGGCATATGATTTCTTTTACTCCCCACAGCAACACTTTAAAGTGGTGATCATAATCTTCATTTTAATGATGAGGTAACTGAGATTTGGACAGTGTAAGAAAGGAATAACTAAGAAGCTGCCTGAGGTCACACAGTGAGGTCCTCGTGTTTCCAGTCCCACACTGTTTCCATTCCGCCATGGCCTCATGGAGCTGGTGGGTGGTAGAGGTGGGACTCGAGCCCAGGCCTGTGTGACTCAATGTTCTTTCCATTACTGCTGCTGCTTGGCAGTTCTTCCTGAGGACCAGGAAATCAGGAAACCAGGGTCATGTGGTCTTTTGGAGTTCCCCACCTGAGATGATGGCAATGAAAACACCAAGGCAGAAGTCCAAAGGATCCTGGGGAAAATTTGCTCAGGGAAGCACGTGACCAGAGCAGCACTATGGGAACTGCACAACTATATTGCTGTCAGGGGCCCCGGGGAGGGTGTCAGAGGAGCTGAGTCCTGTCTCCCTTCAGTAATTCTGTTTCCCCTCACATGTTTCCCTGAAGCTGGTGGGCCAGGATGGGGAATGCAAAGCTCAAAGGGACCTAAAAGGAAAGGTAGATGGAATATTCCTGGCAGTAGATGAGAGAGAAAATTCCAGATACAAAATTACCAGAAATAAGCAGGGCACAGTGGTGTGTGCTTGTAGTCCCAGCTACCTGAGAGGCTGGGTCAGGAGGATTGTTTGAGTCCAGGGATCTAAGACCAGTCTGGGCACCATAGTGAGACTCCTTCTCAAAAAAGAAAAATTTACTGTAAATATATAAGCTATACCACAGAGTTCCCAAATCATCCAGCAAAGTTCCCCTCACACTCAAAATATAGATTAGTCATAAGTGCCTGGAATAATGCTTTATGTCCCTTTGGGTGAGTCACAAATTTTCTTTTTCACTTTTCTCTTTTAAATTATTAAACAATTATTAAATTGTCACCATCACATATGCCAGGTGGTAAGTTCGCAAACTGGTTGACGTTATGTTTGTTATTTCGAGGTGTAAATTTCATATAAATAGTCTGGTGGGAAAAGATATCAGTTGGGAACTATTTTTTAAAAGCTAATTTGTAAGTCACCTTATTTCATTAAGGAGTAACTCTTTTCCTCTCTTCCCACCCCTCCCCTTACTGCCTCTCTTCCTCTGTCCCAGGTCCCTTCCTCTCCAAAAGTGTGGAGCCAGATTCCTTTTCTGTCCTTGTTGGCTGTTAAGACAAAGCTCTGAGCAGCCTTGCCGGAAGGGCTGAAGCTGACCCAAAGGCTGGTCCTCTTTCTTTTTCTCCTCTATTCCCCCTTCTTTCCCACACGTAACCTCACAGTAAGCAGAAAATAATTTCTGTGCTAGGGCCAGAGACAGAGCTTCAGCTTGGCTAGGCTGCCTTACAGTTTCAATTTGATGAAAGCCAATTACACATTTCCTCTGGTCTGTTATTTCAGCTGAAGCCCCACACAGTTGGCTGAATGGGTCCTTGTTGCAAACAAAAGGGAGAAATATTTGTAGGGAAACTAATGACCCGGTTATGGCTGCACCGTCATTTCTAGGCAATTTCCTGGTAAATGGCTCTTTGGAACAGTCTGGTGCTGGAGGCTTCTGTGCCCTCATTTCCTGCTTCATGGTTCCTGCTGGGCTCCTGCAGGGTCAGTCTGCCCTGAACAAAGTGACCAGGTGACCTGCTTTCTTGGGAGGAGTTTATACATTTCCCATCCCCTTTTCCTTCTGCCACTTGCCTTTTTCTTGTCCTCCTTTTATTCCTAAAAATAACCATTAATGCCTGTTAACATTGCAGTGATAACTAACACAGGATTTGGACCTCAAGGCACTCAGTCTTGAATGGAGGTAGACTTGCGTAACTCCTTTCTGCAGCCGTACTTTCCAGATAAAATAACTCAAATCCCTATCTTACATCATCGTTGAGACTCCAGATGTAAGGGACAGAAATTGTTATCCAAAATGGAAAAAGGATTTTTATTGGAGCACACAATAAGAAAGTCCAGGAGTAGTCTGACCTCAGATGAGGCTTGATCAGTTTTCTCAAAAATGTTACCAAGACCACCAGGTTTCTTCCCTCCTTCCTTCCTCCCTCCCTCCCTCCCTCTCTCTCTCTCTTTCTTTCTTTTTCTTTCTTTCTTTCTTTCTTTCTCTTTCTTTCTTTCTTTCTTTCTTTCTTTCTTTCTTTCTTTCTTTCTCTTCCTTTCTTTCTCTCTCTCTTTCTTTCTCTTTCTTCTTTCCTTCTTCCCTTTCTTTCCCTTCCTTTCCCTTCCTCCCTCCTTCCTTCCCTCCCTTCCTTCCTTCCTTCCTCTCTCTTTCTCTCTTTCTGGTCTTGCTCTGTCACTCAGACTGGAGTGACAGAGCAAGTGGTGTGATCATAGCTCACTGCAGCCTTCAACTCCTGGGCTCAAGCAATCCTCCTGCCTCAGCCTCCCAGGTAGTGAGCCACCAGGCCTGGCTGATTTTTGAATTTTTTATAGAGATGGGGTTTTACTATGCTGCCCAGTTGGTCTTGAACTCCTGGCCTGAAGTGCTTCTTCCACCTCTACTTCCCAACGTGCTGGGATAACAGGGGCAAGCCACTGTGTCCAGCCAGGACCAGGTTTCTGTCCCTGTGTCTCTCAACTTTGCTTCCTCTGTGTTGGTTCTGTTTTAGACATGCGTTCTTCCTCAATTGGCAAAAGCACAGTAGCTCAGGCTTCATATTTTATCATATTCAATAGGAAAGAGCACCTGCTCTTTTCCAAAAGTGGGAGACATATCCCACTGTCTCCTTGGCTCTGCTTGGACCATGTGTTCATCCCTGAACCAGTCATTGTGGCCAGGGATAGGCTGCTTTTATTGGCTAGATCTAGGTCATGTGCCTGCAGACATGGATGAAGAGTAGGGGAAAGTTATCTATCTATCTATCTATCTATCTATCTATCTATCTATCTATCTATCTATCTATCCATCCATCCATCTATCTATCTCTATCTATTACCAGAAAAAGTGGGGATGGATGTTTGGGAGGAAAATAGTATCTGCTACATACTTGAGAGCTTGTTTCACATTTGCTCTCATTCGCAGGTCAGCTCGAGCTGTCATCTCTCCAGCTCTGGCTAAGCCTGGGGCTTTTATGGGCCTCAGAGGGGACGAAGTGCATGTCAGTTGGTCCATGGGCAGCCCAGAAAAGGCACCACAAGTTCTCACTCGGGTCAGAGGGACTAGCAACCTGGCCTCCAGGCTTCAGGCCCTCCCTGGCCTGAAGGTGGGGCCTCATCAGAGACCTGCCCCCTTCTACCCAGAAGCCTGTCTGCCTCCTATTGCCATCCATGGTGCCCAGGCTGCTCCCACCAAGGGGTACCTGCAGGCCAGCTCCAACCTGCCCTCTGCCCCACCTCAGCTCCCCCAACCCCATTGCCCCTGCAATCTGCCCCAGTCCTGCTCTGAGATTAGAGCGGGCACCAGGAGTGGGGAGAGGCCAGGCAGTGGGAGCAGACACCCTTGAGCCTGTGGAGGCAGCAGGGACTTTCCTGGGCCCCTGAGGGTGCAGAGCACAGAGATGCCCAGGTCCTGTGCCTGGGAGGGTGGGGCTCTCACCCAGTCCCTAGATCATGCACGCAGCTCCGGTGGCATCTCCTTGCAGTCTGGAGTGGGGGGCTCCAGGTCCTCACTGGGCCCCTCTCTGCCCACCCCTGCATGCCCAACCACCCTCTTCCCCTGCTAGTGGGTGGCTCGGCTGGCCTCACTGTGGCAGCCCCCACACAGTGGGCTCTGGGGGGTTCCCACTTGTCCTTGGCTCCTGCTGGCTCCCTTGGAGCACAGCAGTGTCCCAGGCGCAGCTATCTCTCCTCCCCGTACCCTCCCTGCAGGGGCACCACGCAAGAGCTGTGATGTGGTGCCAGGGTCCAGAGTGGTAGAGGCTCCGGGCCTGGGAGTGGGTCCCACTTGGCCATGCAAGGGTGGGGGCGGTGCAGTCAGCTGTCTCCAGACATGGGGCACAGGGGACGCACCACCATTGCTGCTCACACAGCTACTTCTGCCACCACCACTTTCACCTCCCTGCTGCAGCTGGCGCAGTGGCAGCGGCTGCTCCGGATGGCCCACCACTGCCATCAATATCACCCATAAGAAAGAATTTGCCTTTAATGTGTATCAGACAACTGTATAAACATTTGACCAGAAATTTACATGATTTATGTAATGCAAAGTTCTATTTCAGTCCAGTTTTATAACAATTTTTCTTTTAAAACAGAAAATTTAAAATTTAGTATCAGTTAATACTGTTTCTAGAAAGCCATGGACCATCCCATTTCAAGGAATTCCATTTGACTTCATCAGTCCTGTTTCTTTCTTTTTCTTTTTCTTTTCTTTTCTTCTTTTTTTTTTTTTTGAGATGGAGTCTCACTCTGTCACCCAGGCTGGAGTGCAGTGGCGTGATCTCGGCTCACTGCAACCTCTGCCTCCCTGGTTCAAGCAATTCTCCTGCCTCAGCCTCTCAAGTAGCTGGGACTACAGGCGCAGGCCACCACGCCCAGCCAATTTTTGTATTTTTAGTAGAGACGGAGCTTTCACCATGTTGGCCAGTCTGGTCTTGATCTCTTGACCTCAGGATCTGCCCTCCTTGGCCTCCCAAAGTGCTGGGATTACAGGTGTGACCCACCGTACCCAGTCACTCCTGTTTCTTCATTAATTTCCGTCCCTGCTTCTCTCCAGACCCTGCCTCCCATCTTCTGTTCCAGAGATAATCCCCTTCTTAAAGCAAATTCATTCAACAAAAATATGTTGAGTACCTGTGTGCTAGGCGCTAGGGTTACAGTGACGAGCATGATGGTTGTAGTTGTCCATTTTGCATTGCCATAAAGGAATACCTGTGACTGGGTAATTTGCACTGTAAAGAGGTTTATTTGACTCATGGTTCTGCAAGCTGTACAAGCATGGCAGCAGCATCTGCTCAGCTTCTGGTGAGGCTTCAGGAAGCTTTTACTAATGGTGGAAGGCAAAGGGGGAGCAGACATGTCACATCGCAAGAGAGGGAGCAGGAGAGAAGTGCAGGAGGTCTAGGCTCTTTTTAGCAACCAGATCTCATGGTAACTAATAGAATGAAACTTCAGTCATGACTGTGGGGAGGGCACCAAGCCATTCATGAGGCATCCATCCTTATGGCTCGAATACCTCCCATTAGGCCCCACCTCCAACATTGGAGATCATGTTCCAGCCTGAGATTTGGAGGGGACAAACATCCAAACTATATTAATGGGTATGGTTCTTTCTTCAACATTCCTGTAACTTTGTCATGCAGAGCAAGTTAACTTCTTTGCCCTAACCTTTCTTATCTCAGCTGTCTTCAGGGGCCTTCACTTTTCATAGCCAGATAAGCCCAAGAAGTCACTTTCTTCAGTAAAGGAATTGATTTTACTGTCCTTGGAGATCAGCTGGCTTAAGCTGTGGCCGGCTTCTGTGATAATATTCTTATTTATTTTCCTATTTTATAGGCAAACAGATAATGAGAATATTGTAGGTGAAGTACCATGCTATTAATAGAAGTATTGACTAGGTATAGCCTTCAGTGGTGCAAGAGGAAAGACAGCATTCTTCAAGGAAGAACTGCTTGACTGCTGTATAACATAGTGGAGGGGGGCATCACTTTATAGCCAGACCTACCAGCTGTGTGATCCGGTCATGTCACTCAAGTACTTTGAGTTTCAAATCCCTTATCCATAACATGGAGGAAATAATAATGTGTTTCACAGGGTTGTAGTAAAGATTAAATGAGATACCAAGCCATTTATTGATACCTTTTTCTCCCTACCACCACTCTATCACCGAGTCCTATCAGTTTCACCTTTTACATTTGTCAAATCCCTCTATGTCTGTTTCTACCACCACCATCACCTTGTTCTGCCCGTTTTCTTGTCTCTATCCATGATGATAGTACTGGCAATCTAACTAGTCTTCCAGCATTTCCTTCTCGCCCCCTCCAGCCCATTCTCCACACAGCAATCTGAGTAGATTTTGAGAAAACACAATCTGATGATGTCATATAACTTCCCTCCCAATTACAACTTCTCAGTGCTCTTAGGATAACTAGATTTGCAAAGCCTTGACTGCTGCTTGTCTCTCCAGGATAAGCCAGAGCAGATCTGCCTCCTCTCTCTCTGTGCCCCAGCCAACTGGTGACAAGGACTCTCTCCTTGACCAAACTTTAGACAGGCTGCTAAGTGAAATAAGCCAGTTATGGAAAGATAAATACTGCATGATTCCACCTGTATGAGGCACCTAAAATAGTCAAACTCTCCCAGGCTGTTGGAATGAAATAAAATAAAATAGTCAAACTCACAGAAGCAAAGAGTGGAATGCCAGGGGCTGAGAGGGGAGGCGGAGATGGGGAGTTACTAATCAATGTGCATGCATACAGTTTTGGTCCAGCAAGATGAATACACTCTAGATATCTGCTGTATGATATCATACCTATAGTCAACAGTAATGTATCATATACTTAAACATTTATTTAGAGGGTAGATCTCATTTTAAGTGTTCTTGCCACACATACACAAAAGCAGGGTGCTGGATGCCTCTGTTCTGGGACATGACTTCTACTTCGACCTCCCCCACAGTTCTCCCTGAGACACTGCCTGCTCCCCATTCCCACCTTGCAGTTTCTCTTCTTCCCTTTGCAGTCTCACTCCTGCCTGCAAGTGAAACTGCACCACTAAGATTTGCAAACACCATCTTGTTGATAAACTGTGTGGATATGCCTGGGCCCAAACTTGTGTCCCTTGAAGTCTTAGACACTGGTTTCCTTTTCCTTTTCTCTTGGCGGCCATGACGACATCAAGCTTTCTTGCTCGGTCTCCCTCATCTCTCCTCCTTCCAACTCTTTGTGGCCAGTTTTCTTCTTTTTTCTTTTCTCTCTCTTTTTTTTTTGAAATGGAGTCTCGCTGCTGCCCACGCTGGAGTGCAATGGCATAATCTCGGCTCACTGCAACCTCTGCCTCCTGGGTTCAAGCAATTCTCCTGCCTCAGCCTCCCGAGAGGCTGGGATTACAGGCATGCACCACCACTCCTGGCTAATTTATATATATATATATATATATATATTTATTTATTTATTTTTTCAGTAGAGATGGGGTTTCTCCATGTTGGTCAGGCTGGTCTTGAACTCCCAGCCTCAGGTGATGGACCCTCCTTGGCCTCCCAAAGTGCTGGGATTACAGGCATGAGCAGCCCCAACTGGAGCATGGCCAGGTTTTTTCTTTGTATTTTCTTGTTAGGAGAGACACTAACACTGGATGATGTGGCCAGTTCTTTTTTTCTTTTCTTTTCTTTTTTCTATTTTTTTGCTTTGAGGCATGGTCTTGCTCTGTCACTCAGGCTGGAATGTAATGGTGGAATCATAGCTCACTGCAGCCTTGATCTTCTGGGCTCAAGTGATCTTCCCACTTCAGCCTCCTAGTAGCTGGGACCACAGACGAGTGCGACCTTGCCCAGGTCATTGTTTTTTTTTTTGAGACGGAATTTTGCTCTTGCTGCCCAGGCTAGAGTGCGATGGCATGATCTCAGCTCACCGCAACATCTGCCTCCTGGGTTCAAGCAATTCTCCTGCCTCAGCCTCCTGAGTAGCTGGGATTACAGGCATGTGCCACCACACCCAGCTAATTTTGTATTTTTAGTAGAGATGGGGTTTCTCTGTGTTGGTCAGGCTGGTCTTGAACTCCCGACCTCAGGTGATCTGCCTGCCTTCGTTTCCCAAAGTTCTGTCATTACAGGCATGAGCCACTGCATCCGGCCCAGGCCATCTAATTAAAAATATTTTTTTCTACAGATGGGATCTCCCTACATTGCCCAAGCTGGTCTCAAACTCAGATCTTCCCACCTTGGCCACCCAAAGTGCTGGGATTACAGGCATGAGCCACTGTGCCTGGTCTTGCAAATTCTTTCACTTCGCACTCTACACACTCTCCTGGATAAGCCGCCTAACCAGCTGGCTTAGCTACCATCTGTATGTGGGTGATTCCCAAATGTGTGTCTCTTGCCCAGGTCTCTCTCCTGAGCTCCAGACTCAGATAGGACATCTCTCTGGCATCTGTAACCCTTCTTTCCCCTCACCCACCACATCTTCCCCATCACCAAATCCTGCCAGTTCTACCTCCTTGATCCACCAAGTCTTTCTGCATCTCTAGTCACCACCTTAGTTCAAGCCTGTTTCCTCCCTCTAATGGATCCTGGCAACAGCCTTCTGTCTGAGTTTCCTGTGTTTGCTCTGGCTCTTGCCTCTTCAAACCATTTCTGCATGGCAGCACTAATGATTTTTGTAAAGTGAAAATTTGATCAGGTCACTTATCTGCTTAATTTCCTAGTAAGCCATGTGCTTCCCATTAACTTCAGGACAAAGTGCAAATGTGAGCATGTCAGTCACATCTCCTCTTGATCTGGCCTTTCTGTATATTTCTAGCTCCAACTTTTGCTCCTTCCCTGACCCCAGGCAACACTAACCCTCCTGAACTATGTGGATTCATTGTGATTTCTTTGGCTTTAGGACCATCTGATTTGCTGTTCTGCCTGAACCACATTTTCCTGGTCTTTCCAGTCTAGATAAAATGCTCTTTCTTCAGCACTCTCCTCAGATGTCACTTCCTCCAGGAAACTTTCCACCATCTCTTAATGCCTGATTAGATGCCACCCCCACCTCTATCCCGATTGTTCTCCATGCACCCTGTGCCTGTACCCCTTGTCCTTTTAGTTGTATCTGTGTTTCCCTCAGACTGAAAGTTTCCTCAGGGCACATCCTCGGCCTGTTTCATGACTGTATTCCTAGTTAGTAGCATGGTGCCTGGCATATAGTAAGCATTAATTATACTTAGTAAATGAAAGAACACATGATTTCCTAAAGCTTTGTCATAGCTTACCACAATGGTTAAGGACAAGGACATTGAAGCCAGTTGCCTCTGTTGGCAAATCCTGGCTCAGATGCTGACTATATGTGTGCTCTTGGGCAAGCTACTCAACCTCTCCATGCTTTGGTTTGATTACTTTGAAAACGTTTCTTATCTCATGAGATTGCTTTGAGGATCAAATAGGTTAATGTTTATATGCCCAGCATAAAGTAAGTGCCATACAAATGGGATAACTTATTCTACTTTATGACCAAACATGATACTTTTGAGAGTGAAACAGATGCAATTAGTAATTATGCCAGGAAAATAGATGTTAATCGGGACCGTCTTGGGCTAACAGGGACATTTGGTTACCCTGTATATAAGAGGTCTTAGGTAAATAAACGTTTTCGTCTTTGTTGCTTTTGTTTTTCCGTGTCTATTTTCCTCTAGTGATTAGCAGTTAATTCTTCCAACCATAAAAGCTTGTGTGTTTGTCTTTAGAGACAACAGAGAAAAGGACTTGCGGGACAGCGTCCCAAGGTTCAGAGTTGGTAGGATACCATTAAAGAAATAGAAATGAAGTTGAATTTTTAGGCTCTGAGTATAGAAAAAAAGGGGAACTTTACATCCCACTGAAGCTGAGTAGGCTGTATGGGTTTGACAATAGGAGGCCACGTGGTTTCCTGATGGTAGTATGATTTCAAGGGGTCCAGCCTTTCCTGGAGCCTCATCTGGGGAAGATTTGTGAGTGAAGCAAACTGTGCCAATCTGCTTGACATGTTTTTGCTGTCTGGTCATTGAGTGTGATGTTTTCTTTCAAACTGTTTCAGAAACATGTAGTTCCATTTGCTTCCCCAACAGGGAGTTCTTTTCATTACTTCAAAACCGTTGTTTTTATGAACTGGGATAAAAACCTAGTGCGCAGAAGTTTTGCTGCACGGTCATTCCAATTTGAATTCTATTATTTCTCCTGCTTACCTGGGGAGGAGAAAAATATACCTTCTAAACACAGTTTTCCTTTTTCTGGTTTTCCAGACAGATGCACTATCAGATAACACACCTTGCAGCTGGCTACATCTGCCCAGAATACCAATTGCAGGCAGTTCTGGTGGTGACCACAATGTTGGAAGGGGGAAAGAAGGGGAAGAGGAGAGCAGCTTTTCTTATTTTGAAATACTGAAGCCTGTCAATCTGAGGAGGTGCCATTCAGAGATGTGTACCACCTCCATTCTCACCCTCTCTCCGTCTGGGGTGGGAGTGGAGGTAGTGGTGGGGAGGAGAAAGGAATAAGAGAATGAACTAACATTTGTGGAAATAATTTCCACAAAGCATGTTGGTCATGAGCTTAATAATATAGGTGCTCACCAGAGAATTGAAGACATATTTGACTGTTAGTTATTTCACATTTCATTCATTCAATGAATAATATATAAAGTGTTTACTATGTGTCAGCCACAGCGCATCAATGCATATGAAGAATATTGTATAGGGCCAGGCGTGATGGCTAATGCCTGTAATCCCAGCACTTTGGGAGGATGAGGCAGGTGGACGACTTGAGGCCAGGAGTTTGAGACCAGCCTGGCCAATATGGCAACACCTTGTCTCTACTAAAAATGCAAAAATTAGCCAGGGATGGTGGTGCATGCCTGTAATCCCAGCTACTTGGGAGGCTGAGGCACAAGAGTCACTTGAACCTGGGAGGTGGATGTTGCAGTGAGCCAAGGCTGCACCACTGCACTCTAGCCTGGGCAACAGAGGGTGACTCTGTCTCAAAAGAAAAATAAAAAAGAAAAGAAAAATAAAGAATATTGTATAAAAGGTAGGCTTAAAGTTGAGTGTGCTAATTTTTTTTTTTTAGAGATAGATAGACTCTTGATTTGTAACCCAGGCTGGAGTAGAGTGGCACAGTCATAGCGCACTGCAGCCTCGAGCTCCTGGGCTCAAGTAATCCTCCCACTTCAGCCTCCTGAGTAACTAAGACTACAGGCACATGCCACCATGCCTGGCTAATTAATTAATTAATTTTTTTTTTTTTGTAGAGATGGGGTCTTGCTATGTTTCCCAGGCTGGTCTTGAACTCCTGGGCTCAGGTTTTCTTCTTGCCTTGGCCTCCCAAAATGTTGGGATGACAGGCGTGAGCCACTGCTTCTGGCCTATGTATGGTAATTATCTTAGTTTTGGATATGTTGAGCTTGAGATACAGATTTTCCATTAAGCATTTGCATATAGCTCTCTGGGGCTAGTCTGTGCAAGGGAAAAGTCTGTGCAAGAAATATAGATTTGAAACGATCCTCAAATAGGTGGTAGTTGTAACACAAATACTGAGTGAAATAATTATGGTTATATGAGGGAGAAGAGCATCAAGAATGGAACATCAAGTAACCCCTGAGTTTCAAAGGGAAAAATGAAGAATTTATAAAGAAGATTAAGGAGGACTCTCCAGAGATATTGGTGGAGAATCAGGAGAGAGGGATTAATTTAATTAGATTTTTTCTATTTCCTTTTTAAAAATCAACTTTATTGAGATGTAATTTACATACAACCAATGCACCTATTTTGAATGTACAGTTCCCAGAGAGATGCCACCATCAGATGCTACCGCCTGAGCAGCCAACAGGCAGTTCTGGTGCAGTTTTGACAAGTATATACACTCATGTTGCCCCCGCTCAAGATGTAGAACATTTCCATTGTATTAAAAGCTCCCTCCAAAGTAACACCAATTATTTTCAGACTATTCCAAAAGGACAAATAGGAGAGAATTACTTCTAACTCATTCCATAAGATAAGCATTACTCTAATACCAAAACCAGATAAGGATACAACAACAACAAAAATAAAACTACAGGCCAATATTCCTGATGAACATGGATGCAAAAATTCTCAACAAAATACTAACAAACATAATCCAACAATGCATTAAAAAGATAACACACCAGAATCAAGTGGGATTTATTCCAGGGATGCAAGGATGGTTCAACATACACAAATCAATAAATGTGATATACCGCATTGTACAAAAGAATAAAGAGCAAAACTATATGATCATCTCAATAGATGCAGGAAACAGCATTTGATAAAATTCAACATCTCTTTATAATAAAAACTTACAACAAACTAGGTATAGAAGAAACATACTTCAAAACAATAAAGGCCATATATGGCAAACCCAAAGTTAACATCATGCTGAATTAAAAGCCGTTCCTCTAAGATCTGAAACAAGACAAAGATGCCCACTTTCACCACTTTTATTCAACACAGCACTGGAATTCTTAGCCAGAACAATTAGGCAGGAGAACAAAATAAGGGGAACTCAAACTGGAAAGGAAGAAGTAAAATTGTCCCTGTTTACAGATGACATGATCTTATATTTAGAAAAGCCTAAAGACTCCACAAAAAAACTGTTAGAATACATGAATTCAGTAAAGTTGCAGGATACAAAATCAACACACAAAAATCAGCAGCATTTCTATATGCCAACAGCAAACAATCTAAAAAAGGATACATCAAGAAAGCAATCTCATTTACAATAGCTAAAAAATTAATAATAAAATACCTAGGAATAAATTTAACCAAAGAAGTGAAAGATCTCTACAATTAAAACTATAAAACACTGATGAAAGACATTGAAGAGGAAACACACACAATGGAAAGATATCCCATGTTCATGGATTGGAAGAATTAGTATTGTTAAAATGCCCATACTACCCAAAGCAACCTATAGATTATATGCAGTTCCTACCAAAATGCCAATGACATTCTTTACAGAAATAGAAAAACAATCCTAAAATTTGGATGGACTCACAAAAGACATTGAATAGCCAAAGCAATCCTGAACAAAAATATCAAAGCTGGAGGCATCACATAACCTGACTTCAAATTACACCATAAAGCAATAGTAACCAAAACAGCATGGTACTGGCATAGAAACAGATACATACACCAGTGGAACAGAGTAGAGAACCCAGAAATAAATCCATACATTTACAGCCAACTCATTTTTGACAAAGACACCAGGAACATACACTGGGGAAAGGACAATCTCTTCAATGAATAATGCTGGGGACCAGGTGTAGTGGCTCAAACCTGTAATCCCAGCACTTTGGGAGGCCAAGGCAGGAGGAATGCCTGAGCCCAGGAGTTTGAGACCAGCCTTGGCAAGAAAGACTCTACAAAATAAAAAAAATTATCCACATGTGGTGGTGCATTCCCATGGTCCTACCTACTCAGAAGGCTGAGATGGGAAGATCACTTGAGCCTGGGAGGTTGAGGCTGCTGTGAGCTGTGGTTGCACCACTGCATTCCAGCCTGGGTGACAAAGAGGGACCTCTCTGTCAGAAAACTAAAAAAAAAAGAAAAGAAAAAAAAGAAATGGTGCTGGGAAAACTGAAGATCCATATGCAGAAGAACGAAATTAGATCCAGGTAAAAACTGAGCAAATGTTCTGAATAGACACTTCCCAAAAGAAGAAATACAAATGGCCAATAGGTATATGAAAAAATGCTGGACATCACTAATCATCAGTGAAATACAAGTCAAAACCACAATGAGATATTATCTCACCCCAATTAAAAAGACAAAAAATAACATGCTGGTGAAGAGGAGAAAGGGGGATGCTTGCACACAATTGGTGAGAATGTAAATTAGTACAGCCATTATGAAAAACAGTATGGAAATTCTTCAAAAAACTAAAACTAAAAGTACAACTACTATATGACTCAGCGATCCCACTGCTGGGTTTGAGAAAGGAAATTAGTATATCAAAGAGATATCTGCATTGCCATGTTTATTACAGCACTGTTTACAATAACCAAGATAAGGATTCAACTATTTTATACTGTCTTCAGTAATATATGAGATTTCTAGATGCGCTATTTTCTCACCAAACTTGGTATCACTACAATTTTTAATTTGTAGTCATTCTGGTAGGTGTGTGGTAGTACTTCATTGTGATTTTAATTTCTGTTTACCTGATGACTAATGATTAAACATCTTAGCATGTGCCTATTGGCCATGCATCAAGTCTATTTCTGGTCTATTTAGTTGTATTTGTGTATTTGTCTTTCCTTACCTTAATATTACACTGTATTACTTAGGGTCCTCTATAATAAGCCTTGAAGTGATATTATACAAGTCCTACAACTTTGTTACTCTTTATTTCAAAACTGTGTTGGGTATTCTAGGTCATTTGAACTTCCATATAAATTTTAAAATCAGTTTGCCAATTTATGTGAAATAAAGTCTGTAGGGTTTTTCACTGGAATTATATTGAATCTATCAATCATTTTGGTAAGAGTGGACAACAATATTGTGTCTTCCAATCCATGGACAAAATATATCTGTCAATTTATTTAGGTATTCTTTAATTTCTCTCAGCAATGTTTTCTAGTTTTTCACGTATGGATTTTGCACATATTTTGTTAAATTTATTCCTAAGCATATTATGTTTTTGATGCAATTTTATGATGTGCTTTGGTTTTTCATGTTTCTTGTGCCTGGGGTTTACTAAGTTTCTTAGGTTTCTGGACATCTAATTTTCATAACAATTGGAAAATTTCAGTTACTATTTCTTAGTATCTTTTTTTTCTGACCTCCCTTCTCACTCTCTCTGTCTCTTTCTTTTTCCCCCTTTGGAGTCTGATTGCCTCGTAGCTCACTAATGCTCTGGCCATTTTTTTTTCAGTCTTTATTCTTTCCATGTTTCATTTTGGATAGTTTCTATTGCTCTGTCTTAGACTTCACTAATTTTTTTCAATGTCTAATGTGTTGTTATTAATCTGAAATATTTTAATTTTTATCTTTACAAGTTCAATTTGGGCTTCTTATTTTTATTTATTTTTGAGACAGGGTCTCACTTTGTCACCCAGGCTGGAGTGCAGTAGCCCAGTCTTGGCTCACTGCAGCCTTGACTCCCCAGGCTCAAGCGATTCTCCCACCTCATCCCCAAATAGCTGGGACTATGGGTGCATACCACCATGCCCAACTAATTTCTTATTTATTTATTTTTTTATTATACTTTATGTTCTAGCATACATGTGCACAATGTGCAGGTTTGTTACATAAGTATACATGTGCCATATTGGTGTGCTGCACCCATTAATTCGTCATTTACATTAGGTATATCTCCTAATGCTATCCCTCCCCCCTTCTTCCTGCCCTCAACAGGCCCCGGTGTGTGATGTTCTCCTTCCTGTGTCCAAGTGATCTCATTGTTCAGTTCCCATCTATGAGTGAGAACATGTGGTGTTTGGTTTTCGGTTCTTGTGATAGTTTGCTGAGAATGATGGTTTCCAGCTGCATCCATGTCCCTACAAAGGACACGAACTCATCCTTTTTAATGGCTGCATAGTATTCCATGGTGTATATGTGCCACATTTTCTGTAAAAAATTCTTTTTGTACAGATGGGATCTTTTCTTATGGGATTTTTTCTGAAAAAAATTTTTTTGTACAGATGGGATCTTCCGATGTTCCCCAGGCTGGTCTCGAACTCCTAGACTCAAGTGATCTACCCACCTCAGCCTCCCAAAGTGCTGGGATTAGAAGCATGAGCCACGACAGTCAGTCCATTTGGTAATTTAAAAATATCTTTGATGTTTTTACTTAACATGCTCAATCTTTCCTTTACCTTCTTGAACACATGAATATAGCTTTAATAACCACTTAAATGTCTTTGTCTACTAATTCTATCATCCATGTCATTTCTAGATTAGTTCTCATTGATTTTTCTCTTCATTATGAATTGTATTTTCTTGCTTATTTGTGTGTCTTATAATGTTTTATTGAATTCCAAATACTATGTATTTTACCTTGTTGGGTGCTGAATACTTCTGTATTCTTATTAATATTCTTGAGTGTTGTTCTGTGATGTAGTTAAGTGACTTGAAAACTGTTTGGTCCTTCTGAGGCTTGCTTTGTTCGGCATGACCAGAATTCTTTGGTGTATGGTTAATATTGCCCACTACTACAGCAACGTCTTTCTGAATATTCTACCTGATGACCTGTTAATGATGAGGTTTTCTACTGTGGCTAGTAGGTGAACACCGAAGATTTTTCCCTGTACTTTTTTCAGGTTAATTTTTCTTAGCCTTTGGTAGTTTCCTCATGTGAATGTGCAGATCAGCCTTCAGCTGCAGACCTTCCGCAGATCCCTGGAGCTCTTTCTCTGTGCTGCTCTCTCAGCTCAGTTGCTCTCCCGGGTGAACTCTAGCTGGCTTGGCCTCCTCAGATTCCCAGCATGATCTCCGGAACTGAGGGAGACTTTTGGACTCTGCCTGCATTCCTCCTTCCTGTGATGAAGCCTGGAAACCCTTTCTTATCACAGACTGTGAAAATCATAGAACACACCTTGCTTGTTTCCTGAATTCACTGCCTGTGCTGCCTGATGCCTAATGTCTGAAAGCTGTTGTTTCATATGTTGTCTCTGGAGTTTTAATTGATCCCTGTTATTCCATGTTGATCAGAATTAGAAGTCCTGATGCTATTTTATTTAATTTTTTATTTTTATATATTTAGAGGGTAGAAGTACAGCTTTATTACATGCATATATTACATAAGTAAAAAAATCTGGGCTTTTAGTGTACCTATCACATTGTACCTAATAAAGAATTTTTCAGACCTCACCCTCTGATCTGGTTTGGCTCTGTGTCCCCACCCAAATCTCATCTTGAACTGTAATCCCCATGTATTCAGGGAGGAACCTGGTGGCAGGTGATTGGATCATAGGGGCAGTTTCCCCCATGCTGTTCTCATAGTAGTGAGTGAGTCCTCATGAGATCTGATAGTTTTATAAGTGTTTGGCAGGTTCCTTCTTCACTCACACGCTCTCCCTCTCACCTGCCACCACGTAAGTCATGCCTACTTCCCCTTCCGTCATGATTGTAAGTATCCTGAGGCCTCCTCAGTCATGTGGAACTGTAAGTCAGTTAAATCTCTTTCCTTTATAAATTACTCAGTCTCAGGAAGTTCTTTATAGAAGTGTGAAAATGAACTAATACACCCACCTCCCACCCTCCCACCTTTTGTAGTCTCCAATGTCTGCCCTTCTACTCTATATGTCCATGTGTACTCAATGTTTAGGTCCCACTTACAAGTGAGAACATGTGGTATTTGACTTCTTGTTTCTGAGTTATTTCGCTTAGGATAATGACCTCCAATTCCATCCATGTCACTGCAAAAGACATGATTTCCTTCTTTTTTTATGGTTGAGTAGTATTCCATGGTGCGTGTGTGTGTGTGTGTGTGTGTATAACATTTTCCTTACTTGATGCTATTTTAAATGGTATTAAAGTTTTTTAAAAATTCCAATTATTTATTCATAGTCTATGGAGAAATATTTTATTTTTGATATTTGACCTTGTATTTGGTAACCTTGTTACATTCACATATTAGTTTTCACTTAAATTTTTTTTTTTGGGACAGGGTCTCACTCTGTTTCCTGGGCTGGAGTACAGTAGCACAATTTTGGCTCACTGCAGCCTCTGACCTCCAGGCTCAGATGATCCTCCCACCTTGGGCTCCCAAGTAACTGGGACAACAGGTGCGTGTCCCCATGCCTAGCTAATTTTTTTGTGTTTTTTTGTAAAGACAGGGTTTCACCATGTTGTCCAGGCTGGTCTTGAATTCATGGGCTCAGGCAATCTGCCTGCCTTGACTTCCCAAAGTGCTGGAGTTACAGGCATGAGTCACTGTGCCTGACCAAAAATATTCATTTTCTAAATTTATATTTAATGTTTTTTTTTTTTTCGAGATGGCGTCTTGCTCTGTCACCCAGGCTGGAGTGCAGTGGCATGATCATGGCTCACTGCAGCCTTAACTTTCTGGGCTCAAACAATCACCCTACCTCAGTCTCTCAAGTAGCTAGGAATACAGATGTGCACTACCATGACCAACTAATTTTTTATTTTTTATTTTTATTATTATTTTATTATTTTATTTTATTTTTTATTATTATTATTTTATTTTTATTATTATTATTTTTTAAGACAGAGTCTCACTCTGTCACCCAGGCTGGAGTGCAGTGGTGCAATCTCGGCTCACTGCAAGCTCTGCCTCCTGGGTTCACGCCATTCTCCTGCCTCAGCCTCCTGAGTAGCTGGGAGTGCCCACCACCGTGCCTGGCTAATTTTTTGTATTTTTGGTAGAGATGGGGTTTTGCCATGTTAGCCAGGATGGTCTCGATCTCCTGACCTCGTGATCCAACAGCCTCGGCCTCCCAAAGTGCTGGGATTACAGGCGTGAGCCACCGTGCCCGGACTAATTTTTTATTTTTTGTAGAGACAGGGTCTCACTATGTTGCTCAGGCCAGTCTTGAACTTTTGGGCTAAAGTGATCCTCCCACCTCAGCCTCCTAACGTGCTGGGATTACAGGTGTGAGCCACCACGCCTGGCATTTTCACAATTTTTTGTGGTAGATTCCTTAGGAGTGTCCATGGGCACAATCACGCTATCTGTGACTACAGAACATTTTGCTTCTTCTTTTACAACTTGTATTATCTCCTTCACTCTCTTCTGTGCTGGAAATGCTATACATTGTTGAATAGAAGCTGAAAGAGCAGCTATCTTTTTGCCTTCTTGATCTTGGGAGGGAAAGCATTCATTCTTTCACCATGAAGTATGATGTAAGCACTAAGTTGCTTTTTTTACCTTTTTCTGAGACAGAGCCTTGCTCTGTTACCCAGGCTGGAGTGCAGTAGCGTGAATGTGGCTCACTGCAGCCTCAACTTTCTGGGCTCAAGGGATCCTCTTGTCTCAGCTTCCTGAGAAGCTGGGCCTATAGGAGTGCATCACCAGGCCCAGCTAATTTTTTATTTTTTGTAGGGCTGGGGTGTCATTATGTTGCCCAGGCAAAGCACTGTAGATGTGATTTATTTATTTATTTATTTATTTTTATAGAGACGGAGTCTCACTATGTTGCCCAGGCTGGTCTCGAACTCCTAGGCTCAAGTGGCCTCCCGAAGTGCAGGGATTACAGGCATGAGCCACTGTGCCCAGCCTGTAGATGTCTTTATTGGGTTCAAGAAGACTATGTGGTGGGTAATGCAAGTATATTTTTGAAAGAAGGGGATAAGTTGAGAGTTCTTGGACTTAATTTTCTCAGTGAAGCAGGAGGCCAGGCTATCTGATGAGGGGATGGGGAGAATGAGGTGGATTTCTAATAGTGCTTCATGAACCTCTGAAAACACAAATTTATGGCAGAGTGTACAGTTTTCTGTACCAGGACTCGGAGCTCCAGGTTTAGGACCAGGGTGGGCAACTGTAGAACTGGGTTCTGTAGGGTTTTCCAGGACTTACGAGTGGAGGGAAAAGGGAGCATGGGTATTGAGGGAGCTGGCGGGAAATAATTCAAGTTGTTGGCCAGAGGTCTAGCTTGGGTTTTAAAAGACTGAAGTCTGGGGATTGAGGGGAAGGGAAAGATAAACTGTGAGGCCACAAGGGGTTAAAGGGCTGGAACTCAGTGAGGCCAAGGAGTGGTGAAGCGGGAGGAACAGAATAGAGTTGGGAGGATTGTGGTTCAAGTGGGATGTTGAAGTTTCATGCTTTTCCACATCACAAGGGTAATGTGCCAATGTTGTAACAAGGTTTGAGGGAGGCACATCTTACGCATGAAAGTGAAAACCCAATCATCACGCTTATGAACTACGAAAGGATCCAAAGTTTTTTTTTTGAGAGGCAGTGGAGCTATGGTAGTAATGGTCTAATTGTGGCCTTGAAAAGTATAAGTAGAGCAGAAGGTTATTTGAAATGATTAGGAAAGTTAGGGGAAGGTTAGGGTGTGGGATGGATTGGGTTCGGCAGTTTGTCTCAGGATGATGGTGGAGGTTAATGTGTAAGGTAAATGGGGGAGTCTTCAGCTGCTGTGAGCCAGGGTCAGTGACAGCCAGAAGAAGTACAGGGCAATGAACAATTTGGTATGAGGGGGACTTTGACAAAGGTAGAAAAGTCATCATGTAGAACTGGCAGGGGAAGCTGGGAGACTGCTGACCCCAAGTGCCCCCTTCTTGGCTGGAAAATAGAACTCGCGGGAGGAAGAGCAGCTTTCCCTTAAGAGGGCTGCAAGGGAACCAGTGTTCTTGGGGCAAGGCCAGGCTTCCGTTACGGTAAGGAGGAGGAAGGTATAGTGAAAGTTCTTGCAGATTGTTATGGATATAGAAGAATTTGTTTTTAGTGGAACGAGGTTACCAAGAACACAGAAGGAAAACTGACAGGAAGATGGCTAGGAGAAAGGTGATGTCCGAGTGAAAGTGAAAGTCCCAGTGAAAAGACTTAAAGTGTGGAGACTGTTTCATCCATGTATCACAGTATCAGCCACATAGTAGGTGCTCATTTAATACAGCCAAGTGGAGGGCTGAATACAGTCCGTTTCTTGTGGCTTCTTACTTTGATTCTCTGAGACTTCATTTTTCCATGTTTCCTGGGGAATGCTGCTGCTTTTATGCCCCTAGTTCTGAAATTTATAGCAGTTTTCTCTCCAAAGTCCCAATTCTTTCCATCTGGCAGAGTCGATGCCTTATTATTCTATGGTGTAACACCCTAGGAGGGCCTGGAAAGCCAGAGGTGAAATCTCTCTCTGGTTACAACTTGGGAGAAGCTGAAGTTCAGAAAAAGCAAAGAGTTCGTTCAACAGAATAGATTAAGATTTACCATAGACTGTGAAAGAAATAAAGATGCTTCCCTCAGTCAAAGTTTGAGGCTACCAGCCTGTACTGTGGCCCCCAAACCAGCCCCAGCGGGGAGGCGTGTGGGACTCAGGGAGAGCAGTAGTCCAGGGCGGGCTGTGGACAGTTAGGCTGTGTGCAAGGCAGCCTCCAGCAGGTGGGGCTGTGGAGTCGCAGAAGGCTGGCCGCCTTGAGCGGAATGCGGCGCGGCTGCCACCGTCTGATTTGGATGGAATCATCCTTGCGGTATGTGGAGTCAAGCTCGGGAGATTGCTACCTTCTCACGGAGAGCCAAGCTTGGGAGATTGACTTTGCTACTTCCTCATTCTCCACCATTACTGCAGAGCCCTATTGCCTCGGGGGAGGAGAAGGTCTTGATGGGGAATGTCATCTAATGGAACGTTCACAGGGTTTATGAGTTTTAAGTCCCAGAGCACTCACATTCTAGCTGTGGGCACACAGGCCACTTGCTGGACCTCTGAGACTGAGTGATAATGGAAATATATGTGAAAGCCTTGATAGAGTGAAGACTAAAAATATAAGGATTTATTATTAATGCTTAATGGGTAGTTAAGAGCAAAAATATGTTCCTTGATCTGTTCTAGGGAAGACGAACTCTGGGGAAGCTATGGGCTGAAGATTTTCCTATTCGCAGAAGAATCGGTCCTTCTGACTATATGTTTTCACTTCTGTAAGGTCACATAGTGGGGTGAGGGGTAAGAATGCCAATTTGCCACAGAACATTCTAGGGAGGTTGTAAGCCCTCAGAAAACAGAATTCATAAAACTAATAGTAATAAACTACCATCTATATGACTACTATATACCAGGCACATTACCTGTGTTATTCAATTTAATCATCATAACAGTACAATAGGATAGATGTATTTATCTATTGTAACTAGAAATTGAACATCAGCATCTGAGAGATATGAATAGCAGAGGGTTACACAGATAATAAGCAGTGATGGCAGGATTTGAACCCAGGCCTTTTTGGCTGTAATGGCTTATGTCTTTCCCACCATAACGTGTGAACTCATCCTTTATTAAATCTCTAAGCCATTTCCAAGGACCTGTCTTAAGCTGATTGCTTAAAAATCGCTCAAGGAACTTGTTAAAATGCGTATTCTTGAACCCCACCCTGGGGGAGCCTCATGAATGATTTAGATTTTTCCTTTTCTCTCTCTCTTTTCATGCCGTATTCCCTTCCATTACTTTAGTTGTTGAACAGTCACAGTAATCAGGACTTCCGTTTTTTGAACGCCTTGTGCCTTACGCCTTTCCTTGAAAACAATGGCAAATGCAAACTCATTTTGTCAAGCCAAGGATCCCTGAGTTTCCCCACCAGAGGATTATACAATCAGCAACTCCTTTTTGTTTCAATAACACATTTTTATCTCCCTTATTTTGCTGGGGGTGCAGGAGTTATGTTTGGACACAGATAGTTCACTACTAGGGAGAAGTTTCTACTTGGGGAGGACTTAGCCCTGGAAGGGAGATAGGAGCAGAAACCAAGTGGATTCCTGGGGTTTTATTCACCTAGATCAATCAACAAGTATTTATTGAATACTCTGTGCCAGACACTAGGCCAGGTATTGGTGCTGGAGCAATGCATACAATAAAGTCCCTACAGTCATGGAGTTTTAGGTAGGTAGAGCGGGTATTCGTGCAGAGATTCAAATGATGTGGCAAAGCAAACCATGAACTTCTGGGGAGAAGCATACCTGGCAGAGGGAATAGCAAGTGCAAAGACTCCAAGCAGGAGTCTCCTGGGAGTGTCTGAGGAACAGCAAGAAGGCTAAGGTCCAGCAGAAAAGCAAGAGTGGAGCGTGCAAGGAGCAGCAAGGTAGGAGGTGGGAGGGGAGAGGCGCCACTGGTTGTATCATGACCTTCCAGGCCACTGGGAGGATTTTGGGTTTTGTTCCAAGTGAGACAAGGAGCCACTGGAGGGTTTTCTATAGGAAAGTGACACGATCCAATTTACATTTTAAAAGGATGACACCAGGTGCTGGGTTGAACATAGACTTCAAGGGGCAAGGGTGCGTGCTACCTGAATACCAAGGCAGCTCTGTCTTCTGCATCTCTTGAACAGTTTTGGCAGATTCTATTCCTCATCTCTCCACCATGGTCAACAGGCATTAGTCCATTTTGCATTGCTATAAAGGAATACCTGAGACTAGGTAATTTATAAAGAAAACAGGTTTATGTGGCTCGTGATTCTGCAGGCTGTGCAAGCATGGTGCTGGCATCTGCTTGGCTTCTGGTGAGGCCTCAGGAAGCTTTTACTTGCAGCAGAAGGCATGTCACATGGTGAGAGAGGGAGCAAGAGAGAGATGCCATGCTCTTTTAAACAACCAGCTCTCATGTGAACTAATAAAGTGAGAACTCACTTATTACCATGAGGACAGCATTAAGCCATTGGTGAGTGATCCACCCCCATGACCCAGACATCTCCACCATGCACCACCTCCAACATCAGGGACCACATTTCTACATGAGATTTGGAGGGGACATACATCCAACCATGTCAGAGGTCAAGCGTTGCCCCTCCATCAGTCCTCTCTGCTCCTTTTATTCACTCTCAATCATAGCACCATGTTTCTCAAAAGTTGCAAATTGGTTGCAGTAGTGGATTTGATAATTGTGAGAATGTTGGCCAGAATTAGTTATGTCTGAATACCAGACCAGCCAAGCCAAAATGCCGCCATTATACTAGAATAAAGCAATTTCTACTTTACGGACAAAGTGGCAGAGCCATAACTCATTTACTCACTGACTCCTTCACTCTCTTTCAGCTCTCATTGAGCATGTACCTTATGCACAAGGCACTGCATTAAGCCACTGGAGAACTAGATATTTTTGAAAAGCTCCCTAAGACATAAACTCTGCCCTTGAGCAAACTCTTAAACTAGTTACTAGCATTTATCAATCACTTTTGACGGGTCAGACACTGGTTTAAGTGCTTTTTATGTATTGCCATATTTAATCCTCAAAATTAATGTGATTAGTTAGGTACTATTTTAGTACTTTTTTTTTTTGAGATGGAGTCTTGCTCTGTTGCCCAGGCTGGAGTGCAGTGGTGCAATCTTGGCTCACTGAAAGCTCTGCCTCCCGGATTCACACCATTCTGCTACCTCAGCCTCCCAAGTAACTGGGACTACAGGCACCAGCCACCACGTCCAGCTAAGTTTTTGTATTTTTAGTAGACGGGGTTTCATTGTGTTGGCCAGGATGGTCTCGATCTCCTGACCTTGTGATCCGCCTGCCTTGGCCTCCCAAAGTGCTGAGATTACAGGCGTGAGCCACTGAGCCTGGCCTATTTTACCATTTTAAAGATGAGGAAATCAAGGCACCCAGAGGTTAAGCAATCTGTTCAAGTTGGTTATTAGGTGAACTGAGATCTGAGCACAGATGCTGTAGCTCTCGGGTGTAGATGACTGGTTCTTAGGCTGGAGGGATAGCTAAACACATGATTATAATGCAATGTGATGAGTATCCACCAGAGCTACTGGGAAATTTTAACATTATTGAGGGGCAAGGCCCAAAGCCTTTTCAAATTTCCAATCCTGTTAATTCCACTGTAGTATAGTATATAACTTCTCCCCATAAAATGCTGTGAAGTACAACTAAGATTTTTAAGTGATCCTTCCAGATTCTTAATAAAATATTAAAGTAATTTATAAAGCTATTTTCTGGCTAAGGACCATTCCATTTTTGGACTGTTTCACTCACTCATCATTTCCATCACCAGATGATAGTTTTTTTGTTGTTGTTGGTGGAGAGGTGGGGGGGGGGCAGTCCATTCTTCATAAAAGAAAAAATAAAATTTGTTTTTGTTAAGTAGATGCCAACCAAGTTGGTTTGGGTTATGAAGTCTTGGGGGTGGGTTGGGGCTTGTCTTACTCACTATTTCATCTACTCCTCCTCTGTAGGGACTTCATAGCTGGCTGGAATCAAATTTATGCCTCAGTAAAATGACAAATCAGTATAAGTTGGGGGACGTTTATGGTCTTTTGGGAACAGCTGAAACCACAAATCTTACATCCTAGAATATCAAGGGGGATATATTACTGGATTCCCAGTTGCTGAGAGAGCACAGACTGAGCCACAAACTAACTCTGCCTGGAGAAGACAACGAAAGCTTCAGGGAATAGTTTAGATTTGAGTTGGGCTTGAAAGACACATTGGTATTCAACAGCAATAAGGTGAAAGAAAGGTGTTCTAATAAAGGAAAAGTTTGTGTAAAAGATCTGGGGAAGCGTCAGCCAACTGGGCTTTCTGGGATTATTCCATCCTAAAACCCCAAGTCCTTTGGGTGGGACAGGATCTGAGCTGCAGTCTCTGTCACATTGTTTCCATTTTGTAGGATGTTATCATGATTTTTTTTTTTTTTTTTTGAGATGGGGTTTCGCTCTTTAGCCCAGGCTGAAGTGCAATGTCTCAATCTCGGCTCACTACAGCCTCCACCTCCCGGGGTTCAAGCGATTCTCCTGTCTCAGCCTCTCGAGTAGCTGGAATTACAGGCACCTGCCATTATGCCCTGCTAATTTTTTTTTTTTGGTATGTTAGTAGAGATGGGGTTTCACCATGTTGGCCACGATGGTCTTGAACTCCTGACCTCAGGTGATCTGCCCACCTCGGCTTCCCAAAGTGCTGGGATTACAGGTGTGAACCACTGTGCCCGGCCTAATGATACATTGTACATTTACTCATGAATTCTCTCTCTCTGTCTCTTTCTTTTTTTTTTTCCTGTCTTTTTTTTTTGTCTCTCTAGCTTTATTGAGATATAACTGACATGCAATAAACTACATATAAAGTTTACAATTTCATGAGTTTTAAACACATCCACAGAATCGTCTCCAGAATCAAGACAGTGAATATACCCATCATCCTCTGGAGTTTCTTTGTATCCCTTTGCCGTCTGTCTTTCCCACCCACTTTTGCCCCTTTCCCCCAGCCTTGGGCAACCACTGATATGCTTTCAGTCACTATACATTTGTTTGCATTTCTAAAAATTTTATGTAAATGGAATCATATAATACTTACATCTTTTTTCAAGAGTCTTTCACTTAGCATAATTATTTTGAGACTCATTCACATTGTCCTGCATAACAATAGTTCATGTTTTTTTAAATTGCTGAATAATACTCCATTGTATGGATACACCACAATTTGTTTCTCCATTTTACCATGAATGGGCAAATGGGTTGTTTCTGTTTTTTCGCTATTACAAATAAAGTTGCTATGATGAATCTTGTACAAGTCTTTTCTGAAATTATGCTATCTTTTCTTTCAGGTAACGATCTTGGGATATGTTTGGTATGTATTTAACTTTTACAGAAACTACTGAACTGTCTTCCAAAGTGGTTGTACCATGAAAGTTCCACCGATTCCACATTTTTGCCAATACTTGTATGGCCATTTAAAAAATTTTAGCCATTCCAATAGGTGTGTAGGGTGCCTCATTATGGTTTGAATTTGCATTTTCTTAATGACTAATTATATTGAGCATCTTTTCATGTTCTTACTTGCCATCTATCTTCTTTGTTGAAGTGTTGGTTCAAATCTTTAGCTCATTTGAAAAGTTGGTTGCTTTCTTTTGTTGGATTTTTAGAGTTTGTTGTATTTTTCTGGACATAAGACCTTTATCAGAAACGTCTTCTGCAAAGTCTCTCTTCAAATGTGTGGCTTGTCTTTTCATTCTCTTAGCAGTGTCTTTCAATGAGTAAAATTTTTAGTTTTGATGAAGTCCAATTTATTTTTTTTTCTTTAATGGATTGTATTTTTGGTGCCATAGCTGAGAAATTTTTACCTGAGACTCAAGTTAACACAAATTTTTCTTCTATTTTTTAAGAAGTTTTATAGTTTTAGGTTTTTCATTTAGATCTATGATCTATTTTGAATCAATTTTTGTGTGTAGTAAAATGTGTGGATTGAAGTTTATTTTTATTTATTTTTAATTTAATTTAATCTTTTTATCTTTGGGCAGCCTTTCCAGCCAGAGCATGCTCAGAGAGACTCCTTATCTTTATTTTTGATATGATATCCAATAACTTTAGCACCATTTGTTGAAAAGTTATTGTTTCTCCACTGAGTTGCCTTTGCACTTTTGTCAAAAATCAGTTGTCCATATATGTGTGGGTCATTAGTTCTTTTTTTTTTTTTTTAAAAGAAGACATGACCATTTCATAAACTTAATGAGCCATATCCGTTGTTCATTATGAAGACGTGATGCTTCATAGCCTTGGATCCTTTCTTGAGGTTTGTGGTTGAATCTAGTTTCACAACTTGGTCTAGGCACTGGCCTCAGATTAGGACAGAATTATTCCTATAAGGCCAGATAACTTTTTTGTTTGTTTGTTTTAAAGGGTAGAATTAATATTTGTTTGTCATTTATAATCAGATGGCAGTTGGGTATATAGTCTCCATACTTCATTATTTTTGGTAAATAAAAAACTACAAGTTTTAAATAGTTAATGGCTCCTTATGTTTTCAGAAAACATGATTAGACTATTTTATTAATGGTGGCTTCAAGTTTTCCCTCATTAGCTCCAAAAACTGGAGCCCACCCACCTTTCATTCCTTTTAAAAAAACTGGAAGATGGCATGCATTTCTTCATACTCTGAAGCGAACATCCCATCCTGACAGTTATCCACATCTGCTTTGAGGAACACCACGCTGGAATACTTTTCAGCAAGGGAATGAAAGAAGGGCTTGATCATTTTGCAAGGCCCACATCATGTGGCTGAGAAGTCAACTACAAGTTTATCCCCTGCAGCATCTGAGCCTTCCTGAAAAGCAAACTTGCTCTTTTGCTTCACCATTAAGACTGTTGGGGTCTGATGACTGACTGTAAGAACCGATGGAAATGGATTCAAAGTGCTGGACTGAGCTTTGGCCAGCGGACCTTTGTCTTTTGGATTGTCCTCTAAACCCTGATGTTGAACTCATTTTCTAACAGGAAGGACAGACTAGTATTTCTGTTTTCTGGTTGACTGATCAGTTTTCCTGATTGCCCCTAATGCCACATCTGGGTTTTCACCGGGTCCCAGCTAGCTCTCTTCTTTTCTCCCCTAAATGAAAACTTTAATGACTTTACTTAATCTAGTCTCTGCCCTTAAGTATCTGAAATATGAGCCTCTTAGACCAAAGATAGGCAGTTTAATTTTATCAAAGACCATGAGCCTGGGGGGAGGAAATCAGTCAAAGGTCACTTAATAAGCCAGCTTAATTGAAGTGGTTTGGTCTCCTTAGGGAAATGTAAAATATTCAACTCAGCAGCTTAAAAATGTTTTTATTGAGATATAACTCACATATCATAAAATTTACCCTTTAAAGTTGCACATTTCAGTGGTTTTTATTATATTCACAAAGTTGTGAACCATCATCACTATCTAACTCTACCCGAAAATAAACCTTATACCCATTAAGCAGTCACTTTTCATTTTTCCCTCCTCCCAGTCCCAGGCAACCACTAATCTACTTTCTGTCTCTATGAATTTGCCTATTCTGGATGTTTAACATAAGTGGCATCATACAATGTATGGGCTTTAATATCTGACTTCTTTATATAGCATAATGTTTTCAAGGTTCATCCATGTTGTGGCATGTATCAGTACTTCATTCTTTGTGGCTGAATAATATTTCATTGTGTGGATATACTTCATTTGGTTTATCCATTCATCAACTGATGGACATTTGGGTTATTTCTACTTTTTGGAAATTACGAATGATGCTTCTATGAACATTTGAGTATGAGTTTTTATGTGGACACATGTTTTCAATTCTCTTGGATATATACCTAGGAGTTGAATTGTTGGGTCATATGGTAACTCTTTATTTAACTTTTTGAGGAATTGCCAAACTGTCTCCCAAGGCAGCCATACTATTTTACAGTTTTACCAACAATGCATGAGAGTTCCAATTTCTGCACATTCTTTTCAACAACTGTTATTATCCATTTTAAAAATTATAGCCATACTCGTGGATATGAAGTGATATGTCATTCTGGTTTTGATTTGCATTACCCCAATGACTAATGATGTTGAACATCTTTTCATGTGCATGTTGGCTATTTGTATATTTTATCTGAAAAAATGTTTATTCAAATTCTTTGCCCATTTTTAATTGGGTTGTCTTTTTACTTTCTTTGTTATTATTATTATTTTAGAGATGGGGTCTTTCTGTGTTGCCCAGGCTGGCCTTGAGCTCCTGGGCTCAAGTGATCCTTCTCCCTCAGCCTCCTGAGTAGCTGGGATTATGGGTGCTGGCTTATTTTTGTACTTTCTTAATAGTGTGCTTTGAAGCACAAAATTTTTAGTTTTGATGAAGTCCAATTTATTTATTTTTTCTTTTGTTGCTATGACCATCTGTTTTTTAAATTAAACTCAGAAATCCTAAAGCTTTTCCATTAAGCACAACAAATAATAAAACTCCATATCTTAATTCCATGTTGTAGCAACTTAAGGGAGTGGAATTGATATCAGGGAAAGGGAGAAGATGGGGGTAGATTCTTTACTTGGACTTTAGACCCCAAAGTATGAATGTTAGCAACTGCTTTTGAGCATTGAGCACATAATCATCAAGGATAATTAACTCTTTGGGAACTGCCCTAATCATTAAACCTTTAGTAGCTTTCTTCTGGAAGGGGAGAAGCCCCTGCTACCAAGAGGGAGCTCACTTTCTGCACTGCAGCAATGTTACCTAAGGACAAGTGAAAATGAAGATAAAGTGTCAGAAAAAGGGAGAGCTTTGCAGTTAGGCTGTTGGGAGTCTCCATTGGGTTCTCTGCAACTAGATGCTGCAACAGAGGTAGAAGTGCAACGGGGAGGACATCTGTGAATGGAAAAGGGAGGAAGCAGTTTGGCCAGGAAGAGCTCTTGGCCTCTGATGCAGACTTGACAAAGCCTCTGCCAGTCTAATGGGGTACTCCGAGCAAAAATCGCTTGTTAGAGGAGTTCCACATTGGTAGAAGAGGGATGGGCCATTGTGCTACCACCTTGCTCAGCCATTGGCTGGGAGCTGCCTTAAGAAGAGAGTGACTGTGGCTTAAAAACTGAGGTGGTCCTTGAAGGAACTAATTGCTGGGGGCAAATAAAACCAACATTATTGGTGACAGGGGAGTGAGTCTTTTATTGAAGGGGCAATGTAAGCATGGAATCTCCATGTCTGCCATACAGACAAACATGAAGTTCAAATTCCAACAACATGTGACCTTAGGCAACCCCTCTTCTTCAGTTTTTCCATCTGTAAAATGGAGAAAATGCTTTCCTTACAGGGTTGTGAGAGGATTAAATAAGGCAAGAATGAACATAGTGTCTGATTCAGCACAGGCATTCGATAAGTATTAGTTCTTCCCTTTCCCCTAGATGAAAATAAGCCAAGGGAACATTCTGTTCTGCAAACCAGTTCCCACCCTGCTCTTTCTAAACTTCATCTTCTTTCAATTTCCAGGAGGGGACCAAGTCTCTGTGGCAGTTTCCTGATCTTCTGGATATGCTGCCATGCTGTCCCAAGGCTGGTGGTGTCCCCTGACTTGTCCCTCTCCTGACTTTCTCAGCCTGGAGACTGAAAGCTCTCTTTGACTGTTGGCCCTCCCAGGCAGAGTCCACCGGCTGTTAGGGTGAAATGGGGCTGATGCTTCCTGGAATCCACCAGAAGTATGCAAATTGCACCATCTCTTTCAGTTGCCTGCGCCTGCATTCCATCGAAGATTCCTGTAAGAAGAAACCATCCTGTTCCTCTTTGTAAGTGCCTCATTAAAGCTGGAGGACAAATTCCTCCTGCTTCACTTGCCCTGGGAGGTGAGATAGCACCTGAATGGGAAGAGGAGGATGTGCTCCGTGTGATGTCATCCTTCTTGGGGTATTCTGACCACAGGGACACTGGTGTCCAAGGCCTGGGTACTTCCTGTGTGCCTGATTCACTGGGGAGTCCCACCTCATTGGGGTATAACCATGAAATGATTTTATTTCTTCCAGTAACTGCCCTGGCTGTGCTGTGCCAGATCTCTCTTTCCTGCTGAGGAGCCGCTCCCTTAACGATGTCTTGGTCTGGTTCCATAACTTTTCAGCCACTTTCGGTTACTATAACAGTCTCATTCCAGTAATTAAGACTCAGCCTCTTATATTTTTAAAACTTTCATCGCAAACTCGATTCAGAGCTCTTCTCTCCCATTCCCTCCACGACAAGTGAGAGTTGGGTCCTGGCTGTTTGGAGCAGTGGAGGGGAAGTAGGGCCTGGCTTGAGGGTGCCTCACCTCCTCCCTCCTCGGGCCTCAGCATCTGTATGTGAGCAGAGGGGAGGGATGGAGAGTAAGAGACCTCTTTACAGGAGTGTCCTTTACCCTTTCCTGTTCTGTGTGGCTCTGTTAGATGCTGAAGATCTCACACCACCCTCCTCCATCACTGAAAACCACCCTTTCCCCCTCTTTCCCTTACACAGATGCACCTCCCTTTACCCTCAACAATAGTACAGGCTCCCAATGACCCTTTGTTGACTTGGCCATGGGTACCTGGGCAAACCCTCAGCTCCTGCCCTTCTACTGACTTTCGTGCATCTCCATGTAGAGCGGCCGGGCCTGTAGGGATCCTCTCCCATAATCCTTCAAGGGCCCCACAACCCCTGGGAAGGGAGAGCTGCCCCCATCTTCTTCCCAGTCATGCTGCCCCAGGATCCTTCAAGTCCTGCTAGAGGGGCTACTGTAGTGGGCCTCTTGCTTTCAGAATCTCCCGGACTCAGATGGGTACCAGTCTCTACATTCAAGTGCAGTCCCAGCCCTCAAAGTAAGTTCATCAGGCATCCCGCTTTTCCTTGTCACAGCTGGGGAGGGGAACAACAAGGGCACTGGGCTGCAGTTCTAGGCTCCCAGGATGACAAGGACTCTGACAGCGGTCTGTGCCTCTGAGGCATCAGGGAGAGTCTGGATTCCCTCTCCCTTCACACTGGGGCAGGAAAGCACCCCTATCATCTCCACAGGGGCGAGGAGGGTGACTCTCCCTTGTTCTCTCTCAGTTCTGCTCTTGACTGGAGATGGGCTGGGTGCCGGTCCATTTAGAGGTTGCTGCTGCCTTGAGCAGCGGTGTGTGGAGGTGGCTGGCTCCATCTGCTGGTGACTTGCTGGTAATTCTGTGGGGTTACTTGGCTCCTCTTGGCTGCGGGACTAGCATAATGGGGAAACACGCTAGGACATGTCCAGCTGCAGGCAGTGCTATCCTGTCTCTTCTCTTTTAACCTGTGTTGAAGTTGTCTTTCCTCCTGGAAGGATTTCTTGATTAATTCCTACCATTTGACGTGCTCCTTCACTGCTCACCCTCAGGACTCAGACTCTCAGTTGGTAGTAAGTTCATGTGCCCACAAATGAAATGTCTCTTGAGTAGTTTTCATGTGTTTTGAGGATAGCTAGTGTTTATTGAGCGCTTCCATGTGCCATCTACTGTCCCAAGCATGTCACATACTTCATCTCATCTCCTCACACCACAATCCAATGAGCTGGGTACTGTCACTGTCCCCATTTTACAAATGAGAAAACTGAGATAGAAATGTTAAATAGCATCTCTTAGGTTTACAGTCAGAAAGTGATGTAAAGAGGCACGCTGAACTCGGAGCTTCTACTGTCTACCGATATTCTGTTCTGCCTACTTGGTTTCATACTGTGATCCCTCTGCCTCCTCGCCTCTCCTCATCCCTTACCCCGAAAGCCTTAAATAAGTATATGTGGATCACAGTGAAGTACTCCCCATAATATTTTTTTTGTTTACACTAATAGAATCTTCCCAGTTGGGGCTTGTGCAAGAGCTGAACTAGCCCTGGTGAGATTGTGGTCAACAAATAAATGGGCCAAACTGTGTGGTCATGTTGAAATCATTAGCACAGAGCCTTTGGACACAAGGACAAATCCTGCTCTAATATCTTAGATTAATTTTTTCCCAGGGAGGCCTAGAATCCTGACTCTATACTCCTGAGAAATACTTTTCATTTGAAAAACGAGAATCTCTATTGTTTGCATAGTGCATGTACTTTCATCGTCTCCTAGATATATTTGCAACCGCTCCGAGCAGAAGGTGTTAATATCACTCTTGTTTCATGGGTGAGGGAATGGAGGCATGGAGGTTAGCAACTTGGCTGAGGTTACACAGCTTGTATGTGCTGAAACTGGGATCCAGAGCCAAATATTCTGCCTCCACCCTGTCATGCCAAAGGGGTATCCTTACTGCCATTTGCCAAGAGCCTCAGGCTCCTGACTCCTTTCTATGGGCTCTGTTTCTCCGTGGGCATTTCCTTCACTTTTAGCCATGTCCATGGCCCTTGATCCTGTCTCTTCTAGCCTCCCCACCCTGGTTTGACCCACATCCTCTTCACCTTTCTCAAGGGCTGGTAGTACCCGTTGGAGTGGGGGGACCCGATCTTGAAGCCTTCTCACCACGGCCCCCAAGGCCCTGAAGGGGCTGTTCATTGCCTTTATCGGCTCTAGTCATGGCGGATGTTATTTATTGTCAGATAAATGTATTTCCAAATAAAACAGAAAACGAACAAATAAACACAGTGACAGAGCTGTAAAAAACCCTGCCGGCTCGCTCACTTGTAGAAAAGCCTGCACAACTAATTAACCCGAGTAGACCTCCGTGGTGTTTGGAAACAAGCTTGGAATTAATATTGCCATTCTCAGCTGCTGGAACCAGCCTCTAAATCTTTATTGGGTAGTAGCAAGAGAGAGACACAGAGAGTTATAGAGACAGTAAGAGGCCAAGATGGAAGCAGATAGAGTGACAGAGGAAGATAAATGCAGCTAGCCATCTGCCTCCGTACCCATCCGTATCACCTTAGCTACACTCTGAATCCTAGAGAGACAGACAGAGAGACAGATAGACTGTGTTTTCTAAGAGCGAGAGATAGGAGAAAATAGAGCCTTTGTGAAGTTCAGAGTACATTTTGCTTCCATATCATTGAAGTCAGAGAATCAGAGGCTCCTGGACTGGAAGGGGCTTGTGAGAGGTCATCTAATTCAGTGGTTTAAGAATTATTTTTAGCAGCAAAACCTTTTCCTGAAATGAAATCATACACAGAAGGGCCATGTATAAAGCAGATGAAAGTGCACCTACCCCATTTGGAGCTTGCTGCTCCTCCAAGCCCCTCCCCTCTTCCGCTACAGGGCAGGCCCTGTGTCTTCTGGGTCTTCAGGGCTCAGGAGAGCACAGCTGGAAAATTAAAGCTGCTTGGCCTCTGGGTGGCAAGCCTTTGGGAGTGTTCCTGGTTCTTTTCTGGATTTAGGCTTAGCCCAATTTGAGAGTCCCCCAGAAAGGGGGTGTGGTAGAGTGGATACGCCAGTTGGTAAAAGAGGTGGGTTACCCAAGGGAACGCCTGCTCTCTTGCTCTGAACATGTTTGGTTCTTGAACTTTGATATTCACTTTCCCTGGAGATCTTTGTTGGCAGGAACTGAGGAACTGATTTGTTGACCTTGAGGTAAGGATGGCATCTCAGCTGGTAAGCTTCAAGAGCCAACCACCTGACCCAGACTTTGCCTGGAGGAGGCTTGTCATAGCTCCACATCAAGTTCAGGAGGGGAGGCCAAGAGTACAGGAAGAACATCTCCCTTCTCTTTAAATGTGGAAGGTGGCCAGGGGGGACTTCCCTATAGACCATTCAGCTATGCTCTACAGGGATGACTGGTGAGCTACCGGGAAATTGTACTTTGTACCTTTTTTCTTGCAGAGGAAGGAGGGGCAGTGGCCTGAGGCTGGGAAATCCCCCGGCTGAGTGGCACTGTGGGGATTAGTCTGGCCTCTGCTTCTGGAAGCCCTGTTCTCAGCCTCCAGAGTAGAGCCCTGAGGCTGGGTAGAAAGGCCCGTCTCTCGGAGTCAGCGGTGGATGGGGAAGGACAGGGGAGGAAGACCAGGCACTGTGTTAGGAGCCTTCCTGTCTCCTATTAACCCCGAGTGTCCTTGGCTCAGGCCTAGGCAACAAAGGGGGCACAGCAAGAGGAGAAACACAAATCAAGAAGTGATGCTTTTTTTGAAGGAGAAATTATAAATTGCAATTTAATCACATAATCACTTTGACACTCTCAAGCAAGCTAATTTCTTCCCTTGCCTCATTTCATCCACTGGGTGAGATGAATCTTAATGAATAATGTCCTATGAATATTTAATTTTTGATCAATTTGAATTTTCTCTGGCATACCTGCTGGAGACATAAATCAGCTCCTTTCTGCCCAACAGAGTGAATTTGGACAGCAGCCTGAGTAGATCTCTGCCCATGGCCACAGAAGATGCCAGCCTGAAGTTTTTGATGTTCTTGTTTGCCACCATCTCAACATTGTGACTTGGACCTCCGTCAGTACCATCCCTAAGCTGTGTTTTCTAATACTGCTCTATGAGCAGAAGTCTGAAGCCGTGGTTGTCTGGGCAGATAGGATGCATCTGAAACTGACTTTCCACAGGTGGCCCCTTTTCCTTCATCCTTTTTCTTCAATGACTTAAGCCTCCCTTCTGACACTAACTTTATCTTTCCTGGACTCTGGAGACAACTGTTATGGTTCAAAAGATGAAAAGAACCATTCTCAGTTGCTTGAAAAGGCTTCTTTCATGAGATAATACTTGATATTTGTATATTGTGTTACAGTTTGCAAAGTGACTTCACATACATGTTTTCTTTCCATGTTTTAAAACATCATTATGTTTGATCTTTCTTTCCTGACTGTGAGGTGAAGAAATAGGGCTGGGTAAGTTCTTTCTTACCCTGGGTCAAGAAGGGTTAGTACTGGAACTCACACGCTTGAAGAATGGCTAAATTCAAAGCCGGGACAATGGGTCCAAACTGAGCTGTGTATAAAGACAGATTTAGTAGCTGGGACTAGGGTCTGGAGGAAGAGGGAGGGTATCCTTAATAGGCAAGTTGGAGGTGACCTCAATGAAGAATTGATGACAATAATGGTACTTTTGGAGAAAATACTCCAATTGCTTAAGGCAATAGACAGAGATAGCATGTTTAAAATGTATTTTGGGTGTGTATCCGTATCCTGTACATTTTGTTTTCCTGGGGTTCTCCACCCATGAAAGCAATAGGTTTTAGTGCTTTAGGAAGGGCAGGAACCACCACAACACAAGGTTATTGTTCAGTTTAAATCTCAGAGCCAAGTTCTTGTTTTTGAGTCCATCAAGACAAAACAGTCTTGAAAGTAAGATTTTGTGTAGAAAGCAAATAAATTTCTAAATTCAGCAACCTCCCAATAATATGATCATAGAATTTCCCTGTAAACAATAGGGTAGAGATAATTCAGATTATGGTATGATGGAAGTCACTTGGGAAGCTCACCCCTTCTCACCTGAGGGGCGTGGAGAAAGAAGGGAGAGGTGGAGGAAGGACAATGGAGTCGGAGTGCTGGGTCCTCATTTTTATTCCTGTAGGCCAAATCACTGAACACAGCAGAAACTTTCAGATAGAGGCTGGGCCCAGTAGCTCACACCTGTAATCCCAGAACTTTGGGAGGCTGAGGTGGGCAGATCACCTGAGGTTAGGAGTTCGAGACCAGCCTGACCAACATGGAGAAATTCCATGTCTACTAAAAATACAAAATTAGCCAGGTGTGGTGGTGCATGCCTGTAATCCCAGCTACTCGGGAGGCTGAGGCAGGAGAATCGCTTGAATCCGCGAGGCAGAGGTGCGGTGAGCCGAGATCATGCCGTCACACTCCAGTGTGGGCAACAAGAGTGAAACTTCGTCTCAAAAAAAAAAAAAAAAAAAGAAAAAAGAAACATTCAGACAGATATGAAGGAAGCTAAGAACATGGGGTTGCTGTCTCCAGCCTTACATTCCCCTCAACATGGCACAGGAGCTAAAGTGAAAGGACGTGGGTAATTAGATGAGACTGAGGCAGTGCTCCTGTTCTCCATGGCCTGGAAATGTTGTACACTGGAACTTAGGAGTCCTAATGTGCTCTGGTTGAGGTGCTGAGAGAGCCTGTAGTCCAGCAGAGGCTTGGGGATGGAACACAGTGTTCACTGAACAGGGGACTTCGCAACTGGAGAGAAAGGACCGAAACTGTGGCTTTTAGTGGTGGGAGCTCATGCATCATTCTGACAAGTCATGATTGGTTATGAAAGAGTCTAGGAAACAAACTAAACAAATAACCCAGGCAGAGGTTAGCTTAGACCAGAGGTTAGTTCTCTCCCATTACCACAAGGTGAAGTAGGATCCATGATGTGCCTGCTACCAATAAGGAAGAGTCAGGGTAGTGGTGGAGTGTCTAGGGAGGAAATTTAGAAGTCTGAACATTTACCCTGGAGAAACTGAACAATCTGAAAATATGTTTATGTCTGTGCTAGTAATTTTCAAGTTTAGCTTATTGTCTTAATTCAGTTTTTAAGAACACAGAATTTGAGATAAAGATTATATGCTAAAGTTTTACTGAATGGTGCAGGCCTAGGGCAGCAAAAATAAGGGAAAAAACAAAAGTGAGGCAGGGAAGGAGAGAAGTAAGCCATAGTCTCACAAAAAGCCCATTTGGTTTCAGACATCTGGGACTTCCTCCAGATGGGCCATGAGGACCATCATACCTCAAAATAGTCTATGTGGGGAGGGGTGATTTGAATATATCTGTTGCATTCTCTTCTTTCTTGTCTTTCAATGATCACCATTTGCCCCATGGTATATTAACTCTACTACACTATGAGGTTATATTACCTGTTCCCTATGGTAGGATGCTGAAGAAGTTAGAGTTCCAATGCTCAAGTCATAGTCCTTTACGGTAGTTTAAAAATATGTCCACAAATGCTTTCATAATTCTCTCTTTAAGAGGTGGAGCTTAATGCCCCTCTACTTGAGTTTGGGCTGGTCTTAGAGACTTGCTTCTAACAAATAAAATAAAGTGAATGTGACATTGTGTGATTGCAGAGATTAGGTCATATAAGGCACTGTGTCTTCTTCCTTACTCTTAAACAACAGCTGACCCTTGAATAACATGGGGGTTAGGGGTGCCAACCCCTACGTAGTCAAAAATGCATGTATAATTTTGATTCCCTCCAAAACTTGACTACTAATAGCCTATTATTAATCAGAAGCCTTATAGCTAATATAAACAGTTAACACATATTTTATATGTTATATATAAGAAAATTGTAAGAAAGAGAAAATATATTTACTATTAATTAAGTGGAAGTATATCATTATAAAGTCTTCATCCTTGTAGTCTTCACCTTGAGTGGGCTGAGAAGGAGGAGGAAGAGGAGGGGTTGGTCTTGCTGTCTGAGGGGTGGCAGACATAGAAGAAAGTCCACATGTAAGTTTATCCTCTTGGTTCAAACCCATGCTGTTTAAGGGTAAACTGTCCTTGCTTTGGGAGAAGCCAGCTTCCATTGTGACGATACTAAAGCAGCCCATAGAGAGGCCTGCATGGTGAGGACCTAAAGCCTCCTGCCAACAGCCATGAGAGTGAGGCGTTTTGGCAGTAGATCTTTCAGGCTCTGTCAAACCTTCAGATGATTGCAGTTCTTGTCAACATCCTGACAGTCATTTCATGAGAGACCCTCAGCCAGAACCATCCTGTTAAGCCACTCCCAGATTCTTGACCCACTCAATCTGTGAGATAATGTTTATTGCTTAAGCCACAAGTTTTGAAGTAATTTGTTAAAAAGCAATAGGTAATAACATACCCTTTTTCTGAGTCTGGGAGTGGTGAGAGGAACTTGAACCTTCATAAGTCACGTTGAGTCAGACCTGAGCAATACAGCCTTGTCTTCTGCCATGGGAGACACGAGAGTACCTGCTGAAGCCCTCACCACGGAGAAGGCTGAGATAGATATGATGTCAGTAGATGCGGCTGTGGTGGTAGTTGCTGGGACTATCCATTGAGTATATGGTTGAGGGGAGAGGCAAGTGGAGCAAATCTGGCGAGACTCATACACTGTGTCTGGTACAGTAGACTCCTATTCCACAGTCCTGTACTTTTCACTAGGATGGAGACTCTAGAAGCACAAGTAAGCACGTTACAGAGAAACAAGCCATAAATGTTTTGTATATTTGCATAAAACATGAGTAGAATTGAGACAACGGGATTTGTTAAAATAATAAATTCCCATTACAAAAAAGTAAAACAATATGGAAAAATACAAAAACAAAGCAAGCATCACCTAACCCATAATACAAAGAGAACACTGTTATATTACTTGATTTTTTTACATTCGCTCCTTATATTGACATCTTCCCTTGCCAATAAATATAATTAAATGTATCTTTCCATGAAATATAGTAGACTAGATGTTCTATGAAACTCCTCCAGGGACAGTATGCCTCCAAATGATGGTATGTTTGTGTACACATACATGTATGTATATATAGAAAGACTAATACACGTGCACACACACACACACATATATATATTCCTGCCCCACCTTTAAAAATACATGAATGCATGGTTGAGTTGGCACAAAATTTTATTTATTTATTTATTTTAGAGACAGGATCTTGCTCTGTCACCCAGGCTTATTTATTTTTTTTAGAGACAGGGTCTAGCTCTGTCACCCAAGCTGGAGTGCGATCATAGCTCACTGCAGCCTCAAACTCCTGGATTCAAGTGCACCTCCCACCTCAGCCTCCTGAGTAGCTAGGACTACAGGTGCATAACAAAGAGCAGCATACTCTCATGCCTGGCTGATGTTATTATTTTTGTAGAGTTGAGTTCTTGCAGTGTTTCCTGGGCTGATCTTGAACTCCTGGGCTCAAGCGTTCCTTCTTCCTGGTGTTGGGATTATAGATGTGAGTCACTGCACCCAGTCAAAGGGAATAAGAAACAACAAAAAAACATTAAAAGAAAAGAATAAGTGAGTTGTTGAGCTAGTCTTTGTCTTGGGGTCTAACTGGGTGTCCGTAGGTAATGTGGGTCATATACATGAGAGATGAGAGATATAGTCCAGGGATCAAGCAGATTGAATCTATATACAAAGCTGGGATCCCTGAGGGGTGAAATTCTCAGTAGATGAACTAGACAAAACACACCCAGAGGGAGAAAGAGAGTTGGTGAAGATATTTGGTTGTCATCCTTGACTCTTGGTGGAATAGAAGAAAAAAACAAAGAAAAATCTTTCTTGGAGAATTTCTAATCTTAAACTTAGATATCTCTCAAAAATTTGAAGTTTTCTAGATTGGTGCTATCCCTAGGGCTCAAATAACAGCAGCAACACATTTTTCCGGATAGAACATTCTTTAAGCACTGGTCTCAGAGAATTCTCACAGATGAAGTTCCAGAGGACATGGACTTCACAATCAAAATTCAACAAACACATAAGAAAATAAATTACCCTGAGTGAGAACAGCATGTTTCTAGAAAATTGTAATGACCTTGATTTACTTATTTAATATCAAATACAAAAGAAATATATTTAATTTGTTTAGGAAATAAAAGAGAGTACTGGAAGTATAATGAGGAAACAAAAGACTGAGAGTAACCTAGTTAGATATAATAAAGAAATAAATAGAGCTTTTAGGAAAAAAATCATTGAAATTAGCAACTAAATAAATATGATGATAACTTAGGCACGGCTGAAAAGAGAATTGGCAATCTGGAAGCTGTTCTGAAGAATGACCTAGAATACAACAGAAAGAGAAAGATATGAAAGATTTAGGAGATATAAAAGACAGAGTGGGGAGATACGATATACATATAATTGGAATTTCAAAGAATGACAGTGAGAGTGGGAGAGAAGTGTTTGAAAAGATAATGACTGAAAAATGTCCAGTCCTAATGAAAGAACAGTTCTCAGCTCTAACAAGCTCAGTGAATCCTAAGTGGGATAAAGGAAAAGAAACCCACATTTTATAGAAAAGCTGAAAACATGGATTATAAATCATTCTACTATAAAGACACATGCACATGTATGTTTATTGCAGCACTATTCCCAATAGCAAAGACTTGGAACCAACACAAATGCCCATCAATAATAGACTGGATAAAGAAAATGTGGCACATATACACCATGGAATACTAGGCAGCCATAAAAAAGAATCAGTTCATGTCCTTTGCAGGGACATGGATGAAGCTGGAAATCATCATTCTCGGTAAACTAACACAGAAACAGGAAACCAAACACTGCATGTTCTCACTCATAAGTGGGAGTTGAACAATGAAAACATATGGGCACAGGGAGGGGAACATCACACACTGGGGCCTGTTGTGGGGTGGGGGGCAAGGGGAGGGATAGCATTAGGAGAAATACCTAATGTAGATGATGGGTTGATGGGTGCAGCAAACCACCATGGCACGTGTATACCTATGTGACAAACTTGCACGTTCTGCACATGTATCCCAGAACTTAAAGTATAATTAAAGACAAAGATAAACTGAAAACACTAAAGATAAAGAGAGGGTCCTAAAAGGAGTCAGAGAGAAAAGATAGATTATCTACAAAGCTGTAAAAATTCAATTCACTGCTTATTTCTCAACAGCAGCAATGGAAGCCAGAAGACTATGGAATGGTAGCTTTGAAATGTTAAGTGAAAATACCTATTACGTTGGAATTCTACTCCCACCAAAATTATCTCTCAAACATGAGGGCAAAATAAGGACAGTTTAAAAATGTTTTTACAAACACAATTGGTACAATATACACTAAGAGACACTTACTAAAGAAATGTATAAGGATACACACCAGGTAGAAGAAACGTGCTCCCAGAAGGAGGTTTGAAATGCAAGAAGAAATGGTGAAGAAAATAGTAAATGTTTATATGTATAAATAAATATTGATTATATAAAATAATAAAACTTAATTTATCATTATTAAACTGAAATTATAAAAGTAAAAATCAAGTTAGAACTAAAATCATGCACAAAAGTACACAAATTGACCATATTTGAATAGAGATCAAAACAGGAAAAATGAAACTTCTTTTTTAGATATATATAGATGTGTGATTAAACTATAGAGGAAAGAAAGGGAATGATTAGTATAAAATTCGGGGTAGTGGGCCAAGCGTGGTGGCTCATGCCTGTAATCCCAGCACTTTGGGAGGCCGAGGAAGGCGGATCACGAGGTCAGGAGATCAAGACCATCCTGGCCAACATGGTGAAACCCTGCCTCTACTAAAGTACAAAGAATTAGCCGGGTGTGGTGGTGCGTGCCTGTAGTCCCAGCTACTCGGGAGGCTGAGGGAGGGGAGTTTCTTGAACCCAGGAGGTGGAGGTGGCAGTGAGCTGAGATAGCGCCACTGCACTGCAGCCTGGCGACAGGGCAAGACTCCGTCTCAAAATAAATAAATAAATAAATAAATAAAATAAATAAATTTGGGGTAGTGGGTGACTAGATTGGGGAGGGAGGAGGAGGGAATAGGATAGGGGCATGCAGAGGGCTTAGCTTTGAGGTATCTTAAACATTCTGTGTCTTAAGGTGGGTCCTGGGTACTGGCTGCTTATTTTTTTCATTATGGGTATTCTTTTTTTTTTTGAGATGGAGTTTTGCTCTTGTTGCTCAGGCTGGAGTGCAATGGCATGGTCTTGGCTCACTGCTACCTCTTCCTCCTGGGTTCAAGAGATTCTCCTGCCTTAGCCTCCCAAATAGCTGGGATTACATGCATCCACCACCATGCCCAGCTAATTTTTGTATTTTTAGTAGAGATGGGTTTCACCATGTTGGCCAGGCTGGTCTCGAACTCCTGACTTCAGGTGATCCATCTGCTTCCGCCTCCCAAAGTGGTGGGATTACAGGCGTGAGCCAATGTGCCCAACCCATTACGGCTATTTTTTTTTTTTTTTTTTTTTGGAGACGGAGTCTTGCTCTGTCACCCAGGCTGGAGTGCAGTGGCCGGATCTCAGCTCACTGCAAGCTCCGCCTCCTGGGTTCACGCCATTCTCCTGCCTCAGCCTCCCGAGTAGCTGGGACTACAGGCGCCCGCCACCTCGCCCGGCTAGTTTTTTTGTACTTTTTTAGAGACGGGGTTTCACCATGTTAGCTAGGATGGTCTCGATCTCCTGACCTCGTGATCCGCCCGTCTCGGCCTCCCAAAGTGCTGGGATTATAGGCTTGAGCCACCGCGCCCGGCTTTTTTTTTTTTTTGAGATGGAATCTCGCTCCGTCACCCAGGCTGGAGTGCAATGCAGTGATCTCGACTCACTGCAACCTCTGCCTCCCGGGTTCAAGCGATTCTCCTGTCTCAGCCTCCCGAGTAGCTGGGATTACAGGCACACCACTACCCCCAGCTACTTTTTGTATTTTTAGTAGAGATGGGGTTTCACTATGTTGGTCAGGCTGGTCTCGAACTCCTGACCTCGTGATCCGCCCGCCTCTGCCAAAGTGTTGGGATTACAGGCGTGAGCCACCACGCCCGGCCTATGGCTATTCTTTAAAATGTAAATATCGATTACATGTACTTTTTCTATGGTATAATAAAAACAGACAAATTACAAATGATGTTGTGATGACCATTGTTGCAGCATGTATTATTTCACATACAAAGTAAATTCCTAGAAAGATTTTGAGGAAAAGGGTGAGTACAGTAAGTTTACTTTGAAACTTTGTCACCTATCTTCCCAAAGGGTGCACCAACTTATACTTCCACTGACAATGCCTAACAAGGCCCATTTACCTACACCCTTTCTGTGCATGTTTTCTAAAATGTCCTCCAGTCATGTATGCCAGCATGGTGAGCTAGGCTTGTTTGAAGAGAATGGAATGGGATGAACAATTTATGAAACAGGAGTTATAATTAATCCCACTTTATCTATAAGGAAACTGAAAATCACTGAGATTGAGTGACTTGTCCAGGCTCACACTGTGGTCCAGGCTCACATTGTGGTCCAGGCTTTTGCCTCTATGTTCAGTGCATGGTCTTTTTGCTATATCCCACTGCTGGCCAAACTCCATTGAACCTGTGTGTTGCCACAGTCTGCTGCTGCACATAAAAATCTTTCCTAGCCTAGCCATGTCAGAAAAGAAGGCAAGAAGAATGTGCACACTGTGGGTTGCTGGAGGTGGTAGAGTGGGTTGGGGAAGAAAGGTTTTCAACATTTATATCCTCAAATCTGAGGAGCATTCCCTTCCTTGGCCTTTGTTGCTTAAGCCCCTGATTATACACTTTGGAGACAGAATGTTGGAGGCCTATTTAATCAGCCTGGTGTCTGGCACGTGGCAAGTACTAAATATTTGCTGGCTGTTGAGTAAACTCTGGTTGATATTTTTGTCACCAAATATGGAGGGAAAACTGTCCCTTTGGCTCGGCCAAGCTTCTTTCGCTGCATGAAGTGAGTCTAGTCCAGGGCAGAAGAAGAGATGAATTGACCTTCCAAGGTCTCTTCCTGCTGAAAAGACAAGGATTTGTCAGCAGGCACTGCTGTGGAGAGCAGGCCCCCATTCCTGACTTCCTCAGAGGTACATTGGCTTTCTTTTCACCAAGTGATTAGCAGGGAGATTGGCAGGCAGTAGTGGCAATGGAAGTTTAATGTTCTGGAAACCCAGTCTTTTTCCCTTTTCTCCGAGGTTTTCCCTGGTGAGCCAGGGAAAGGTCTTGCAGCTTAACAGGCAGACAGGGATGGGGCCCTGGAGTTTTACCATCAGAGACTGAAATTTATCACTGTGACACCTACCCCAGGCATGACAGCATTTGTAGGGGAGAAGTGGCAGGTTAGGGGGAGGAAACTGCTGTCCTGCCCTGGGGATGCTGTCCCTGGCAGGGCACTGAGACCCTGTGGTGACCCTGAGATTTGACTGACCCATCCCTCCCTTGGGCCCGTTCTGCCCAAGGCAGGCCAGAATACTGTTGATTCATAGCCCCCCACACCCCCCACCCCACCGCAGCTAAATAAATCAATGGATCCTAAAGTTCTGAGCTGGTACCCAACACTTGGTGGATCCTGAGTTCTTATGCCTGTCTAACAGAGGATTCGATGTAGTGGGAAGAGCTGATAGCCCTGTCTGCCTCCCTGCCTCTTTCGTCTGCTGGAGGCTGCAATACATAATGTCTTCCTTTTTCTACACTTGACCTTAATATATTTGAAGAAAGCTGTCAGGTCCCTTTTTAGTTTTGTCATCTTCCAGCTAAATAGCCTCAACTGTTTGTTAAATCATATGACATTGTTTCCAGGCATCTCAACATGTTGGCCTCTCTTTTGTGTACGAACTGTTGGTTAATATCTCCCTGATGTGTTGCGTTCTGTATCTCAGGCTCAGTGCTTGGGATGTTATGAATCTCTTTTGGCGGTGTACTGCCATGATTTAAGAGCACAGGTTTTGCAGTTGGGCTGACCTGGGTTTAAATCCTGGCCGTGCCCAATTTAATAGCTGTGTGATTGTGGCAGACTGCATTTTCCAAAGATGGCTAGCACAATACATCCTATCCTGCATATTCTTCTTAAAGTGTGACAACACGCATCCCATCAAGTGGTAGAGTCTATGTCCCTTCCACTTGAACCTGGGCTGACCTTTGCGACTACATGGCCAGTAAGTGATGGCAGAAGTGCTGCTGTGAGGCTAGGTCACAGAAGTGCCATGCACGTCCACCTCGTCCTCTTTGGTTGTGTACTCTTGGCACTCAGTCACCATGCTGCGAGGAAGCCCAAGCTGACCCAGGTGGAAAGAACCAATGGAGAGCCACATGTGGGTGTTCTGGCTAATAGCTGAGCTGAACTCCTCATCTATAGCTAGTGTCAAGCACCGGACGTGTTGTGAGGAAGTCACTGAGATGGCTCCAGCCCTAGCTGCCATCTGACTGCAACATCATGAGTGAGCTCAGGCGAGAATCACCCAGCTAAGCCCAGTTAGACCCAGAATAAAATAATCATTTTAAGTCATTAAGTTTAGGAGTGATTTATTATGTGGCAATATATCATCAGAACAGTGATCTTAGGCTTTGCTGGAGCTCCCGAGCCTCAGTTTCCTTACCTGTGAAATGAGGACTATGAAGTCTACCCTAGAGGATTACTGTGAAAATTAAAAGACAATGCATAAAAAGTACTTAGCATGTGCTTGCCACACAATAATTAGGCAATAAATTATTAACTATGATTAATGACATCATGAGTGAGATAGGAGGGGTGATCTGGATTGAGACCTCAGGTCTAGGTAGTGACAGAAGGATGGGGAACTGAACTTGCAGTGGGACAGCCTCTGGGGAAATAAGCTGAGAGTCAAGCCACAGGTGCCAACTGTGCAGTGAGCTGCGACAAGATTCAGGCAGCATCCAGTGTGAGGAAGACCAGTCCAATCTGGGGAATCTTCTACTTCTTCGTCTGCATGAAGCATGCAAACTGTCGGTGTTAAGATGAGATGAAAGGCAAAACCTGGTAAATCCTGGAGGTGGCTGCTGGGAGAGTGTGGGCAGCACACAGGAAACCTATTGCTGAAAGATTAAGCAGTGTTGGGGACTTGGCCACTGGGGTGTGCCACAGAAAACTCTGGAGGTGAGAGGGATTGTGTGAATATCCCAGGAATCTGAGGTCACAGCTGGCAGAGTTAACAAAGCAACAAGGTGGGGAACCAGGGAGGATGCCTGATTACATTCTTCTGCATGACGTTTTCTTGTGGTTTGGTTCCCTGCTTCAGAGGGTCTCAGGATGTGAAAGGTGTAGTTTGCTGAAGTAGGTGTCTGCACAATTCAGGCAGCCATGAGCCGTTAAATCTTACAAACCAAAACTAACCACATCTTCTGCAAAGAAATCTATCATCACAGAACCCTATATTCTACCTCCACAAACAATACATATGCTCATTTTAGAAAGATTAAATACTATGAGAAGGAAAAAGAGAAAAATAAAAATCTCCCAGATTCCTACAGCCCAGAGATATCCTGTTAATATTTTGGTGTATATATATATAGCCTTCCAAAATGTATACAAAAACAGAACCGTACTGTTTTGTAACCTGCTTTTATTGCTTAATGATATGCCTTGGACATCTTTCCATGTTATGAAATATGCATCTGTAGTTCTGAGCTTTTCAAATGGGGACATGTAGCAGTGTGCTAGGGTTTCTATCAGCTGCAGGAAAATTGTGGTTCATCACACTACAGCATCAATTTTATTCAGTGCTAAGTTGCTTAAAATATTATTTTAATATTTAAACCAACCCAGCTATGGTATGGAGCAGAGTACAAAATTTACATGAATTTTTAGGAGACAACATGAGACTTCAAAGACATATCCTTTGACTCATTCTTTTGTATCATTATTTTTTATGGCAAGTAGCCATTAACTTATGGGGATCATTTGAATAGATTGTGTGTAAGGGGAGGTGGGAAGAGTTAAGTGACAATTTAGAGACAATAAGGGCACCCAGAGTCCTTCCTTGAGGCGTAGAGTGCCTTGCAGCGAGATGATATGGAGAGCAATGTAGGCATCTTGAAGTCTTGCCTTGGCCTTCAGAACCTGGGCCTGGGTGGGTGGCTTAATTACAAGCAGTGCCATCCCTAACATCCTCCTCAGCCTGTTGGCATAGAACAGTTGACGGCAGGAGTGACACCAGGGTAGGGAAAGTATGGCTGTACCTGGCATGGTACTCAGAACTAACCCAGTAGCTCCAGGTGAACTATGCACAGAGTGAAGTTATTCAGTCCTAGCTCTGCTATTCATGAACTCTGTGAATATAGGCAATTCACTTCTCTTTGCTTCAGTTTGGCACCTATAAACTGGTGATAAAAGCAGCATCTCATAGGATTGTTGGAGGTATTAAATGAGTCAAGTACAGTACTTAGAGTATCATTTGGGACATAGTATGTGTTCAACATATGTTAATTATTATTATGATGTAATATACGTTGCATAGCTTCTCATGGTAAATGTGTCCCATTCTTGTTCAAACTGAGCTTGTGACTGATTGAAACTCTTGGGTCTTTTTCATTGGAATTGTTATCAAGGTTGCATTCTCGGTGCTATTACTGGTTTTTAACTGTATGGCTTATTAATGTTCATTGCCTTGATTCTGATCTAGTATTCTAGCCTGTGGTAGTTGTCCAACAACTAAGTCTTCCTTTTGAGAGTCAGTTGGGTTTCAGGTTCTAACAACATTTGTAATTTTGTTGCCCCCGTTCTGCAGATGACAAAACTGAGGGAAGGAAACTATGACCTCTTGAGTGAGTCTTTTGTGCCAGATTTTGCTGAGGGCCTCTTGGTTAATCCTCAGAGCAAGCTAAAGAAGCAAGATTTATTACTTCCATTTTACATATGCAGAAACCGCAGCTCAGAGTGGTTCGGCAAATCACCCAAGGTTGCTTAGATGGCTCAGCACTTTCCCCCTACATTACACTACCTCCTAGTTTTGGGGTTTCCGTAAATCTAACTGTCATGGTTGAATTTAAGCTGCTGAAGTAGGTATTTCACAGGACAAAGCCAAGTACAGAGACAAACCACTGGAGAACCCCTTCTAGGTAGATCTATGGCTCTTATGTCTATCCCTAAATCAATGCTTTTGTAGGGGATCATTCAACCACTGGAATTGGAATCAGATGCTGCTATTGGAAATTGAGGTCTAGAGTGTGTTAAGAAGTTACAGAGAAATCTGCTTCCTTCATTTCTTTAAGAGAAGCACCTCCTTGCCCCAGCTCTTTCCTTCTCCCCTCTCAGCAGGAATCTGGATGCTTATAGAGTCACATGTCCTAAATCAATCCCAGAAAATGTTCCTTTTCAAGCTGTGTGTGAGAAGCTTTACAGAGTATCCTGGGAACAGGCAGCATCTGCCTGTATTTACTCTTGTTGTTGATTAAAGCTGACAGCTGGAGCACCAGGAGCCGAGGCTGTAGGCACACGACTGCTGACAAGAGGGGAAAGAGTCAATGGCAGTGGCTAGACCAAAGGAAACCCAGTCCCTTCTTTCCCATGATTACAACTCTAGACTTGACAGAAGAGGAGTCAGGTCAAGGGAAGAGGAGGACGGTCATCTAAGGCAACTTTCTCCCAGGATGGAAACTTTCTCTGCCCCATTTTGAATGGAAAGAAGCAGTGGCATAGATTTCCATGGAGGCTGGTGCCAGTGGGCTCCACGGCTGTGGCCAGAGGCTGGTGGGAAGCAGCATGAATGGCATTTTCCCTAGAGGATGATGAAATAGTGGTGCCTGGAGCTTTGGATACTCTGATTAACTCCCTGATCCCCGCTGATTCAAGGATACCTCAAGCAGAATGAGAGAAGGGCAAGTTGAGAGAGAGTGCCCCGATCACTGCTCATGGAATGATGTACCTATTCGAGTTGGAAATCCTCAGTTCCCATCTCTATGCTACATGATGGCAGGTGTAATGCAGTGGGATGCTTGGACGTGGAATAAGCTTGCACTTCCAACTCCTCCATATGGCCCTTCTGGAGGGGAATGATTAAAGTAGCAACCCTGTGTCTTCTGTTGCTGTCCTTCACAGAGCTGCTCAAACTCTTCCAGGCTCCCCATCCCACTGAGAATGAAATCCAAAGTGCTCACCATGGCCCATGTGACCCTGTGTGCTCCGGCCTCTGCCTCCCTCTCCAGCCTCCCCTCCTACCACATGCCCCACAGTAGCCTCCATGCTGTGCTTTGAATGTGCCACGCATGTTCCTGCCTCAGAGTCTTCACACTTTCTGTTCCCTCTCTCCAACGGTTGCCAGATTTAGCAAATAAAAACACAGAATGCCCAGTCAAAATAGAATTTCAGAGAAACAATGAAGAATTCTTAATATAAGAATGCTCCATGCAATATTTGTTCACCTGAATTTTGTATGTAACTTGGCATCCCGTGCTTTGCCTGGCGACCTTGAGGGCTCTCTGGAATGCTGCTCCCTTGGGTATGCGTGTGGCTTGTTCCCTCTCCCCCTCCAAGTCTCTGCTCACCTCACCAGAGGACTCGCATTCCATCCCATCTACAATAGCGATCGACTCTCTTATCCTGCTTTTTCTCCTTTAGAGTTCTTACCACTACCTGATGTAATATGATTTATTTATTCATTTATTTGTTCACTTTATGTCTCCTTGGCAATTGTGAACTCTACCAGCATGGGATTTATCTTCACTGTGGTATCTTCAGTCTCTGGACTTGTTGGTGCTCAATAAATGTTTGCAGAGTGACCGAATGACCTTATCTGGGCTCTCCTTTTGTGATGTGGATCCCTTGATCTCTCTGATCTCATCTCAGGCCACTCCCCTTCCCATAGGGCATGAGCTATGCTGGCCATCCAGCTGACTCTCAGACGTGCCAAGCCCATTCCTGCTTCTAGGACTCGGGACTTGCTGCCTGGCACAAACCTCCCCCTGTGTTTGAATGGCTGCTCCTTCTCTTCTCCTGGGTCTCAGAGAGGGCTTTTCCAGCCTCTCTGCTGACATGAGCCCTCTGACCCTGGACCTTTCATTCACATGACAGTTTTATTTCCCTTAAATACCTTATTGCTGACCTGGCCCAGTGGGTCATGCCTGTAATCCCCGCACTTTGGGAGGCCAAGGTGGGCGGATCACTTGAAGTCAAGAGTTTGAGACTAGCTTGGCCAACACAGTGAAACCCCATCTCTACCAAAAATACTAAAATTAGCTGGGTGTGGTAGCACACGCCTGTAATTCCAGCTACTTGGAAGGCTGAGGCATGAGAATCGCTAGAACTCGGGAGGGTTAAAAGAAATCTTATTGCTCTTGGAAATTATTTGTTTAATGACTTTTTTTTTCTTTTCAAGACAGGATCTTGCTGTCGCCCAGGCTGCAGTGCAGTGGCTCGAATGAATGAGCCCCTCCGCATTCCCTTTCCCCTTCTGTGGCTTGCTGCAGATGATGACAAGGCCCAAAGGGCTGGTGATAGCCACAGTGACCTTGGAGGCTGCTGTGGAGGATTGTGGAGGATTTAACCATTCTCCCCAGGCTGTCACATGAAAAATAAACCAACTTCTTGTGTTTTTGGTCCCCAAACTTTTGGTGTTTGTTACCAAAGTTAAGCCTGCACTAATTAATACATGGTTGTATTCACTGTGTCTGATATATAGAAAGTGCTCTATAAATGCTTTGTTGAGTTCCCTGGTGAGGAAGATCTGTCTATTCCTGCAAATGGAACAGAATTGTATTAAATAACTAAAGGGAACCAGCTGCTTTCCCTTATTTGCCCAGATAGCACTCATGTCCTCCTTAACTCCCTAAGGTCATCAAACTCACTGTGTGTGAGTCCCTCTTCTGGGTTTATCAGGGGTTGAACTTTCAAGGCACAAGCAAAGAAGACTCTGTGAGAGATCCCTATTTTCAGCAAAAGGCAGCCATGATGGTCTTCCACTTGATCTGTGTTGCCCCTAAGACACCCTGGAGATAGATGCTACAGCACAATTGGTAAAAGATTCCTGTGATGAATTTCTAGGGGCTCTTTTGATGGAAATTCATCTTAGCAGGTTGATGGCAGATATTCCTGGCCCAACTGTTTCATGCTCTCCTTTTTTTTTTTTTGACGTATCTCCACTCTCAGACTGGTTTTCTGGCTCCTCAGTGTTGAATGACCCTTAAATTTTCTATAACCTGGGGCTTAGTCGCACACTCCTTATTCTGTTTCTATTAAGAATTTTTGCATGAGACTTAACAGTTTTTTTCTTGTGGAGTCTTCATCTATCCTTAAAAGGAATCTTGATCTCACTTTCACTACGCGTAGGCACTGTACGTAGGCATGGACAAAATCCCTCTGTGATGCAACCAAGCCTCAGCTTCCCAAAGTGCTGGGATTACAGATGTCAGCCACTCTGCTGTGCCTGGCCTGGATTTTTTAAAAAAGAAATTTTACTTCGAAGTCAAGGAAACAAAACAAATTGAAAAGTTGAGATCTGAAAGAGTTTAGAGAGCATTAGTTCCTGGTTGGCATAGCTTACAGTCTACCAGTTCATACATGAATCGCTTAACAAGTGTTTACTGGGTTCCTTGTGAGGCACTGCACTAGGCACAGGGGATTCAAAGATGAACACAGTGACGACTTTGGCTTCAGAGCACTCCTAGTGTATACAAAAAACAAGTAGGAAAAGTTTTACAATGTAGTATGATAAATACAATCAGGGAGGCATGTAATGGTGGGATTTTTTTCAACACAGTTAAGAAGGTTCTAGATTCCTTCATCTCCTAGGTGCTATCTGAGGAGCCCTGCTCCAAAATCTCCTTATTCAGTTTTGAACACCACATTTCTCCTGTTTCTTTCTTTGTGAACCATTGCAGGGAAGAAAAGATTACAGAAAGGATTATGTTCTTTAGTACCCCTGGCAGCACTAAACACTGGATTTGGGGGGGAGTCCTACATCTACGTATAGCATTATTCTTTTGAGTAAATGTGATTCAATTAACAGATAACTTCGTGTGTTTTAATTTGTGTACCTTTATAGGAATTTGCATATAAACAAATATAAGTGAGAAAAAAAATTCCCTTGAGTAGACTATATCCCTCTTTTTTGATTTGGAACATCTGGCTGCTCCTATATGTGAGCAAAGACAGAAAGTAGCCTCAACTGGGCGTGGTGGCTCACACCTGTAATCCCAGCATTTTGGGAGTCTGAGGCAGGTGGATCACCTGAGGTCAGGAGTTCGAGACCAGCCTGGCAAACATGGTGAAACCCTGTCTCTACTAAAAATACAAAAATTAGCTGGACGTGGTGGTGCACTGTGGCCCCAGCTACCGGAGGCTGAGGCAGGAGAATCGCTTGGGAGGTGGAAGTTGCAGGAGCCGAGATTGCACCACTGCACTCCAGCAGCCTGGGCGACAGAGCGAGACTCTGTCTCAAAAAAAAAAAAAAGAAAAAAAAGAAAAAAGAAAAAAAAAGAAAGTAGCCTCTACCATGGAACATTTGCTTACTCCTGGGAGAATCTGTGCCTCTAGCTGTATCCAGCAGTCCCCACCGCGCTCAGTCCTCAGGTTCTGTGGGAGGAGCACCAGGTTCTCGTGGCCACCAGTGTTTCCCCCCAGCAGCTGTTCTCTGGCAGAGGAAGACAGGAGCCCTGATCAACTTCAGAAGGGATACTTCCCTTCGGGTCGCCTTCCAGAGAGGTCGGAGAACCTCATCAAAAACAGCATCATCAGTCTTTACTCTCTTGATACAATTCTGATTTGAAAGAAAATAAAGAACAGCAGGATTAGGAGAAAGAGAAATGGAGGGGTCCTCGGCACTGGGGTGGCAGAAGGTGGGGTTGACACTGCAGAGAAAGTTGTTTCTGCTCCGGTGCTCTTCTGTGGGGGTCATGAGGGGGCCTGTGAGGTTCACAGAGCATGGGGAAGATGACGCTGTCTTCTGTGTTGGGTTCTGCTTCTGTTCTTGTTCTTCTGTCTTCTGGTGGCTTTCTGGAAGGATGATCGGGATAAGGCAGAGGAACTGTAGATGACCTGGGAATGGGAAAGCTAGGGCTCTCCAGGATCAGAGGAGATCTGTTCGTTCCTTAGGTTGGGGACATAGAAGAGGAAATCTCTCTAGGAACAGATTCTCTGGATCAGCTCTCAACTCTGTGTGTGATGGAAGGAAGGAAAAAGAATTGAAATAAGCTATCCATTTTAGGAAGGACCCTGACGGGGACCCTGAAAAGTCCCCTGTGGTTCCTCTCCTTATACTACCCCTTCCTGTCCTATGGACAAAAGTCCCAGTGGAAAATACCTGGGTTTTAGAGTCTAGGATCTGGGGTTGAGTTCTAGTCCTGTGGCCTGCTAGCCAAGTAACTTAACTTCTGTAAGATTTGCTTTCCTTATCTGCAAAAAAGGAATGAAATGAGATAATGTATAAAAGTGCCTCTAAATATTAGTGTTGTGTAAGTGACAGGCTAACTTTACTGCAGGTGTTGGGCCCCACATGGAGATACCATCCTTTGGTTTTGTATCATAATACCTTGGGACTCTGTCCAGACTATGACCTTCTTCAAAGTCTCTCATCTTCCCAGGCTTCCAGAAGAACCAGGAGGTAAGAAGGGGGCCTTCTGGAGCCTTCTGGGATTCTCCTTGTCAAGGACTTACCTGAACATCTCCTTTCCCCTGTTTGTTTCTGTGCAAATGCTCTTCCCTGGGCTGTGGTGCCTCACCTGTCTTGTCGGTTAGGCTATTCCTGACTCATGGCCCAGGACAAACATTACCTGTTCTCTGTAACTTCCTCTGACTCTCTAAGAAAATCAATTTCTTGCTCATCATGTTCCTGTACAACATTGTAGAGGCCTCTGTTATTGTCTAATCAAGACTAGTTACAGCTTTTCTAACTTTTCTGTCTATCTCATTAGACTGTGAGCTCTTCTAAGCCAAGGCCTCTGCTATTGTCTAATCAAGACTAGTTATAGCTTTTCTAACATTTCTGTCTGTCTCATTAGACTGTGAGCTCTTCTAAGCCAAGGATAAGTGCAGGATCAAAGATGTAGATGTGCTCAAGCATCTTTATTTTCATGGCTATGCCAGTAGGAGAGGGCTGGATCCCACTCCTATAATGCGGGAGAAGGAAGGGTTGCTTGGGAGTGAGTGGAAGGGAGGTATTTAGTGATGTTTCTCTTTGGCTATTCAAATGCCTGGAGGTAAAGAGAAAAGGAGATGACATGGGCAGGGCCTAGTCATTCTTAAGACTCCATAACTTGCTCAGCAACATGTACCCACAGGAGGAAGAAATTCTGCATGAATTAAAGAAAGGACTGGAGCTAGAAGATTTGGGTTCAAGACTTGGTTTCAAGCCCATTTACTAACAGTGGCGTCTTGGGTGTGTCAAGCCATAGTTTCCTTCTCTGTGGAAAAATACTTGTCTAATGGTTTTATAGCAGAGACAGTGCAGTACTATCTGTTTACCAAATGTGGTCTCCTTTGTTCCAAGCACCCAGTCTCCCTTACGATTAGGTAAGCGTGTGACTAAGTTCTGGCAAATGAATGTGGGTGGAATTGATGTTCCCCATTTCCAGGCCTGGCTCATAGAAACATCCCCCGGGATCTTCTGCTCTCTCCTTCCTGGTCTGTGCACTGTGAGAAAAAGACTTAGAGGCTCTGACTTTAAGGAAGACTCAGTGGGATGGCAATGCCACAGATGAAGGAGACTGGGTCCCTGATGTCTATGAGGGACAGAGTTTCCTCTCCGTTCTACCTCCCTATATTGAATTGTGATGAGAACCAGAAGTACTTTCACTATGTTAAGCCACTGAAATCTGGAGGTCATTCTTTGTGGTAGTTGGCCTACTCTGACAGAGTTTAAATGGATAAAATGTTTCAAATTTCAAAATGCTACTGGCTATTCAAAATGATACTGGTTGTTATTATGGCTGTTTTTTTTTTTTTTTTTTTTTTGAGATGGGGTCTTTCTCTGTTGCCCAGGTTGAAATACAGTGGTGTAATTATAGCTCACTGCAGCCTCAAACACCTAAGCTCAAGTAATCTTCTTGCCTCAGCTTCCCAAGTAGCTGGGACTACAGGCATGTACTACCATGCCCAGCTAATTTTTATTTTATTTTATTTTTATTTATTTTTTAATTTTGAGACAGGGTCTCACTCTGTCACCCAGACTGGAGTACTGTGGCATGATCATGGCTCATTGCAACCTCTTCCTCTCAGGCTCAAGCGTTCCTCCTGCCTCAGCCTCTCAAGTAGCTGGGTCTACAGGTGTGTGCCACCATGCCTGGCCCAATTTCCCTATTTTTTGTAGCGATGGGGTTTTACCATGTTGCCCAGGCTGGTCTCGAACTCCTGGGCTCAAGTAATCCACTGGCCTTGGCCTCCCAAAGAGCTGGGATTGCAGGCGTGAAGCACCAAGCCTAACCTAATGTGTTTTTTTTTTTTTTTTAAATAGAAATCGAGTCTCACTATGTTGCTCAGGCTGGTCTCAAACTCCTGGGCACAAATGATCCTCCCACCGTGGCCTCCCAACGTGTTGGGATTACAGCCATGAATGGCCACTGCACCATTTATGGCTTTCATTCTAGAAAACTTTTTGTGTGCACAGCTAGGGAGTGTTTTTGGGAGGGCTCCATATACTCCCTGCATTTTCTCAAGGATGGAGAGGAGAGGCCATTGGAAAATATGCAGTGGTCTGACTGCACAGAGGTGTGCGTGAGTCGGTGTCGGGGTAAGACTCCTGCCAGGAAGAAGAGCCCATTTGTGGAGGAGTAGGCCTATCTCAAAATAGACACTGGGTGGTGATATCCAGCACCTGGGTCCATCAGAAGAGCCCGGGGCTGGCTGTCTTAAAAGTGACTGCTTGAGGGCTGAGCTACACCAGGACTAAAAAAGGGAGGTGAAATTGGATCAATTGTTAACAGAACCTGGGAAGCCTTGTTGATCCTGTAAGCCACCCAGAGCTCTGTTCTCATCATAAGCGGCTGCTCCCAGTGTTTGATCACACTTGACTTTTAACCATAACCTTCTGGCCTGGCCTAACAGAAGCCTGGTAGAAGACACAGAACACCCTGGAGATATTGACTTGTCCTGTGATGTGGGCGAGGAGTGGGGTGTGATATGGATGGATCCAAACACCAGTCTTCTGGGACATTTCTCCAAGGAAGTCATGAGTAATTAGGGGACCACACTTTTGAATCACAGAAAGAAGAGGGAAGGGAAAGGGCTGGGCTCACTTTATTGATCACCAGTCACGGGCCATAACACTTAATCTACATTAACTCTTTTAATCCTTATAACAACTCTGAGATAGGTATTATTCTCACTCTTACAGATAAAGAAACTGAGGCCAGGGAGGTAGCGTCACTTGCCCAGGACCACATAGTTTGTAAATATTAGAGCCAGGATTCAAGCCTCAGTATCTCTGTCTTAAAAGCCCGTGTCCTGACACCGTATCTTGCAGCCTTCCCAACAAGGCAGAGGTATAAAGAAGAGGTCAAGCTTGAGAAAGCGACCCCCTGATTCAGTCCTGGGCTTCCTCATGGTGTTGGCTGTTTTCGCTAGTAAGTCTGTCTACTGAGAAACACCTTTTTCTCCTGAGTTTGGGAGAAACTCCTGTCTGTGAGCATTTGAAGCCTCAGGTGAACAGGCAGAGGTCACCAGACAATGGGAATAGAGAGGGGGTCAGGGGGGTATTTAGGAGAAGGAAAGTGGAAGGAGTGAAGAGAAGAGGAAGAAAAGGAGAGAGAGGCAGCAGCTGAGATGGTGCAAAACACAGAAAGGAAGGGAAAAGCAAGGGGAGGGAGGAAGACACTTCCCCCCTTGAGGTTTTTATCTTGAGTTGGCTGTTTCCTCTGTGGGAAGGGAGGTGGTGGGCTGCCCCTGGGATGCTTGGGTGTCTTTTAGCACCTGAGAATAGATGAGGATTTGATGCCTCTCTGGTACATAGCTGCTTCCCACTTTAGCCTCACCCAGAAACTGAGAACAGTTTCATCTGTTTTCACCTGAGCAATTGATTATTCAAAACCTAGCCCCGCTCTGAGTCTTTTCTTGGGCCATGCAAGCCACACCTTCAGCATGTCCCTGCTTTTTCTTGGAATGTGTGCAGGACGTATTCGGAAGAAGTCATTCATTCTAGTTTGGACATGCCTGGCCTGGGAGGCCACTGATGGATGCCACCACATGGTTTTCTGGTACACCTGCTATGGCCATCTAGCCAGCTCCCCCGAGAGATGCCTGGAATAATAACGTTATATTTGTCTTTCTCCAGCTGTCATTCCATTAATGTTTGTGTCTAACCCATAAAGCTTTCAGCAATAACCATCACCACTTCTCTGATCCTGTTTGAGGGGAGAAATATATTAAAAAGCAAATTACTTCTCCAGTCCCAGGTCTCTGGCTCAGGGAGGCTCCGGGCTAGGTCAGAGAACAGCAGGAGTCCTCCCAGGAGCTTCCCCATGCTCCAGCCTCCCTGCCAGTTTTCCCAGAGTCTTCTGTGGCGATGAGCTCCAGGGAAGGTAATGAGGATTCTGGCTCGTGGCTTGTGGAAAAGATGCACTTTGTGTATTTTTCTCAGAATTGGAATGAAGTAGGAAGAATGAGCAGCAGCTGGGCCTCTAGAAATACACCCTGGTGACCTAAAGATGTGCCGATGTGTTGGTGCTAGAAAGGGAAAATTCTTTAGGCAGAGTCTCATTAAACCTCCTTACATGAGAATTCCCCTGTCGTGGAAAATCGAGATTCTACATGGTGTTTTAAAGTTAATCTGTTGGAAACACTTGTTTATTTTACTTTCAAACTGACCCATTTTTAGGGAAGGAATGCCTTTAGTCATGCTCCTAATTTTAAGAGGCTCTGCCGAGTTGTTTTCACTGGTTGAATTATAACAAGACCAGGGAGGTCGTCTTCAGTGGATTAACGATGGCAAGGCTGGTGAGAAAATTCAACCTGTTTTGATAAACACAACTTAACTACCTTAAGTGAACAGTTTTCTACAGCAAATATTTTAACACACATTGTCTCCTACAGCAAACTTCAGTGGTCTACTAGTTAACAAGCCACCAGTTCTTAGAGCTCTTAAACCATTCAATCCTGTAGAAAAGTTGTTTGCATTGTTTAAGAAGTAGACCTAGATGGAAACTCAACAATGACAAGATACAGAAAAAGTATGGATTTAACCTAAAGTTTGTATCAGATATGTAAATACCTTCTCACCTTTTTCATCTAAGCAAAGTCCCATGCTAGCCTGAGGTTTGACATCTTCAAAGCACTTATGTCAACAGCTTCTTTACTTCATGTTTGTTCTCCATGTTTTTTTCATTAGCTGCCATTTAATCATGGTTGAATAAAATAATCTGGGGCTTATTGTATACTATATATTTGGAATATATATGTGGAAAAACATATATGGAAATATATATTTCCATATCTATTTGTAATATTTGCTGAGAGAGCTGCTCTGCAAACTAATGGGGTAGGTTTGGAAAGAGCTGGAAGCTTGCCTTGGAAGCGAGAAAAGTAGTGGGGCAGCTTTATTCAAATTTGATCCTCTCCTGCGTACCACCTGTGACCTAAATTTGGAGGCCTTCCTTGCAAATGCGCAAACCCTGGGAGAACATCAAAGCATAGCATCGAGAATTAGGAGGAACAGTATGGTGTTTTTTGTCTAATCCTTGTCCAGTGTGGGATTGTGTCTGAGCCATATCCGTAGCATGACTCCCTATGAGCACAGCACTCACTCTAGGCATGGCCCACAGTGAATACTTAGTGAATGTTGAATGATAAGGTAGATCAATCAGCAACCCACTGGGTAGAGGCAGAGCTCACCATCTCCCAAGCTGCCTGCAGTGCCTGGGTCCCAGAGAATGTATTGATTCCCTCTTTTAGGTGGATCCTCTGACTGTAGCTATGGCTCTTGCCAGCCAGTGCCTGGTGTTTATCCCCTGGGCTTAGGCACTGAGTGATAGTGGGAACAGTTAGGAGTAGGCTGCTCCCAGCACATCCTGGCTGGCCATCCTGGAGGATGAATAGGCTGGGCATACTCTGCCTGTGCTTCACTGGGACTCCTTAGCCCAGTGAGCTCAAGGTGTTGTCTGTATCATCACCTCACGTGTCCCCCTGATGTCCCAGGGAAGGGCAAGATGATTCTACTCCACTAGATCAGGAGTTGCAAAGTTTTTCTACAAAAGGCCATGTTGCAAATATTTTAAGATTTGTGGACCATACAGTTTTTGTCATAACCACTGAATTCTGCCATTGTGGTATGAAAGCAGACATAGATAATAGGTAAACAAACGAGCGTGGCTGTGTTCCAATAAAACTTTCTTTATAAAAACAGGCAGTGGACTCGATTTGGACCACGGGGCATACTTTGCACTAGTATGCCTTCTTTGCACTAGTACGCTTCTCTGGGGTTCCATGTCAAGTGATAACAAGGTCCCTGCTCTCTTTCCCATGTGAGAGCTGGACTGCCCTCACTTTCAAAGGTCACCAGAGGTGGTCTGGGAGCCGGTGAAATGCCAGAGAGTTTTGCTTTGAGGTGGCTGTGGTTGGTACAAACCAACTCTATGAGGTCCATGAAACAGGGATTGTGTCTGTTTTTGTCTGAGAGGGAGTATACAATAGTGGTAAAGAGCAGGGTCTGAGATCAGACAACTTGGGTCCAAACCCTGTTCCACTACTTTCTAGCTGGGTGGCTATGGGCATCTTGCTTAATTTCTCTGTGCCTCAGGGTCCTCATCTGTAAAGTGTCTACCTCCTAGGGTTATTGTGAGAATTAAGTGAGATAGCATAAGCAAAGTGCTTAGAACACGTGGAACTTTTATGCCCATACATAAAAAGCATGTAGCTGTTATTAGCTTGATCTCCAATACTTAGCACAGTTCCTGTCACAATGAGGATGCTCATTAAATATTTATGTCATGAACCAGAGGTCCAGGAAGGCAAGATGTGCCATTAGATGTCTCCAAGTGAGGAGCGGCAGAGAATCATGAAGTCACATGGCTGACTTCGGGACTCCTGTCCTGTCTTCCTCAAGTCTTCCATGGCACAACAAGTCCTTGTTAGGAAGACTTTAAATTATTTATAGTCTCATCATTTTAGGACAACTTTTGTGTAGGTTCATTGCCTTCACTCTCCCATCCCTGAAAATTCTGAAAATCCTAAAAACCGCCTTCCCTAAGGGATGGGGTTTAGGAAAAAGCCCTTCAAGTTCCAGGTTACTCGTGTGTGTGTGTGTGTGTGTGTGTGTGTGTGTGTGTGTGTCGGGGGGGGCACATGTGTGCTCCCCCACCTCCTCCAGTGGTCTCAGCATCAGTCTTTTCCAAGGCCTGACATAACAGCAGTGACAGGGGAGTGGGATGAAGTTTGTGTAATGGGGCGAAGGTGAGGAGAACAAAGAGGTGCGTGGTAGAGGAAGGGGAATCTCCCTCTATGTGAGGATTTGCCGGCCTCACCTGTTCTGCCTCCTTGGCCATCTGGGCTGGGGCCCCCCAGCAAGTGAAGACTCCCACTTCTGAAAGACGTGGAAGGATGAATTTCACACCCCATTTAACTTTCCAGGGCTCACCAGCTTCACACCTGAGTAGCTGTTGATGATCCCTTCCCCTGCCATTCTCAGTTCCTGTCTGTTCCACAACACTTCCCTCCCCTATCCTCAGCCACCGCACCCACAGGGTTGGGGCAGAAGGTGGGTGGGTGGGCTCTGCCCCTTCTCTGGTGGGCTGGTATTTCCTGGGCATGGGGAGACTGGAGAAGCCTCAGGCAGCTGACAGATGGGGAGAGGGGAGGGGAGGGAGGGAGCCCAGAGCTGAAGATTGTGGGGCAGTGGAATCTATTTCTAGAGGGAAAGGGGTGGTGTGGATGCCCAGGAGCCATGGGAAGGGTGAGCTCGTGGAGGCTGCATGTGAATGGCGCTGAAGAGAAAGAGGACTGTGTGCGAAGACCAGGCCCCAGCGTCCACACTCACACCTCCTGGAGGTGGTCCCTTCATCTCACTACAGGGAAGGAGCCACTCCAGCAAGCGTGACTGCCACCACCCCAGGAGGGGGATGGAGAAAGACCCTCTCCTCAGGGCTCCCAGCCACGCTTCTCTGGGGCTCCGTGTCAAGTGATAACAAGGTCCCTGCTCTCTTTCCCATGTGACAGCTGGACTGCCCTCATTTCAAAGGTCACCAGAGGTGGTTTGGGAGCTGGTGAAATGCCAGAGAGCTTTGCTTTGAGGTGGCTGTGGTTGGTACAAACCAACTCTATCTTGGTTGGGCCAAAGTTTTCTACCCTCCTGGCAGCTGACTGTTTCCATAAATGTTGAAGGCTACTGGCCAAATGTCTCCTAGATGGACTTCTCTGCAGAGCCCGGAGAGTGAGTGTCCCCTTACATTTTGCACTGTGGGTTTTTTACTCACCTTGCCCTAGCCCTAACCTGCCTCCTGTGTGAACCACGAAGGCCCCAGGCAGCAAACCCACTGATGGCCCACTAGGGGGCCTTGAGGGGCAGAGGTGGGGGGTGGCGCCACTGCGGTGGGAGGAGGACTGCATTTCTTTATTTCCTCCCCAGATCCCAAAAGAGCAAGGCGCTGACAAGAGAGTGGTCTCAGGGGCTTTGAAGATAGGAAATTGTGAATTTGGGTTTTTCTTTGAAAAGAAAATGCCTTTAACTTTGCTCCTTGGTGCCCTGCCTGATTGCCTGTTAGCAGCTCTGTTCTCTCTTTTATTCTTCTCCAGCAGGGCTCCTTAATTTGGTGGCACCAAATGTTGGATGGGCTCCTGGAAGCCTGTGAACACCCTGAGAGGGCATGTAAGAGTGTGGGCTTATGTGTCTATGCGCATTTTAATGGGGATGCGCCTGTAGCTTTGATTAGATTCTCAGAGAGGCCAGTGGGCCCAAAGGTGTTGAGAAATGCTAATCATTTGTCTATTGGAATAAAAAACTGTTCTGAGGAAGTTTGCCTGGGGAGTTCCTTATTTAAGGATGGAGCTTTTAATCAAAGGGTGGATGAATGGAAATGAAGGACAGGAGCTGGGGGACTTGTGAAAGCCATCTGTGCTCTGTCCCTAGACCTCAGGAGAACTTCCACTGTGAGGCCTTTTAGAGTGCTTATAACATTCACTTCTACTAAATAGTTCTTATTTTTACCCTTTGTCTCTTTGCTACTAAAACAAAACAGAAGAGAACAAAACAAAACATTAGAAATCAATGAACCTTAAGATAATGAGAAAGCAAGTCATAGACTGAGAAATACTTGCAAAAGATATTTCTGATAAAGGACAGTGATCCAAAGTATACAAAGAACTCAAATATACAAAGTTCAACAATCAGAAAGCAAATATGGGCAAAAGACCCACACAGGCACCTCAGCAAGGAAGATGTACAAATGGCAAGTAAGCATATGACAAGATGCTCAACAGCATATGTCATTAGGGAACTGCAAATTAAAATGATGAGCTGCACTACTGCGTATACCTAGTAGAATAGCCAAAATCCAGAACACTGACCACAGCATATACTGGTGAGGATGTGGAGCAACAGGAACTCTCATTCATTGCTAGTGGGAATGCAAAATGGTTCAGTCATTTTGGAAGACAGTTTGGTGACTTCTTAGAAAACTAAACATACTCTTAACCATATGATTCAGCAATTGTACTCCTTGGTATTTACCCAAATGAGTTCAAAATTTGTGTCCACCCAAAAGCATGCACACGAATGTTTATAGCAGTTTTATTCATAATTGCCAAAACTTAGAAGCAATCAAAATGTTCTTCATTAGGTGAATGAATACATGGGTACACTCAGACAATGGAATATATTCAGTGCTAAAAAGAAATGAGCTAGCAAGCCATAAAAAGATGTAAAGGAATCTTAAATGTATATTACTAACTGAACAAAGCCATCTGAAAAAGTTACATACTGTGTGATTCCAACTGAATGACAGTCTGTAAAAGGCCAAACTACAGAGAGAGTAAAAGAATGGGTGGTTGCCAGGGTTTGGGGTAAGAGAAGGATGAACAGGCAGAGCATGAGATTTTTAGGGTAGTGAAACTACTCTCTATGGTACTTTAATGGTGGATGCATGCCATTCTACATTTGTCAAAACCCATAGAATCTGCAACCCCAAGAAAGGACCCTAATATAAACTATGGACTCTGGGTGATAATGATGTGTCAATGTAGGTTTATTGATTAAAACAACAGTGAGGAAGACTGTGCTTGTGTGGAGACAAGGGAAAACATGAGAACTCTGTACTTTCTGCTTAATTTTGCAGTGAACCTAAAACTGCTCTAAAAAACAATCTATTAAAAAAACAACCAGGCTGGGCACGATGGCTCACACCTGTGATCTCAGTACTTTGGCAAGCCAAGGCAGATGGATTGCTTGAGCCCAGCAGTTCAAGACCAGCCTGGGCAACATGGTGAAACCCTATCTCTAAAAAAAATATTAGCTGGGTGTGGTGGTGCGCACCTGTAGTTCCAGCTACCTAGGAGGCTGAGGTGGGAGCATTACCTGAGCCCGGGAGATGGAAATGGAGGCTGCAGGGAGCCATGACTGTGCCACTGTACTCCAGCCTAGGCAACAGAGTGAGACCCTATCTCAAAAAAAAAAAAAAAATCAACCAACCACACACACACACACAAAAATCAAAACCAAAAAACATTAACTTTTTGAGGTTGCATGTTTTCTTTTGGAATGCATAGTATAGGACAAGTGGGGTGGAACACAGAGGTGCTGTGATGTTCCTAGGTGGGTGAGGCCGAGGAGGCTCTGGTGACCACTGGAAGCCGGCAAGCAGGCTAGCTCTCTGCCGCAGAGGAAAGGAAGACAAGAAAGGGGAAGTTGGCCCAGGGCAGAACTGTGCACCCAGAGGTTGCAAAGAAAGTAAAGGACCTCCAAAATAACATCAAGGTATCTTCCACCAGTCCAGTGCTTTCTTTATGCCAGGTGTTCTGTTATGCACCCTACAGGCATTATTTATTTAATGCCCACAACAACCCCATAGGGTAGGCAGGCCTGATATGGTATAATAAAGGGCACTGACCAAGCAGAATGGAGGCAGCTGGAGCAGGGTCCTGGAGGTTGCTCTCGTGCCAGGCGCTGACCTTTTTGGTTGCTAGATTGTCAGGAGGTCAGGGTACTCCTAGGGAGAGGCCAAGGTGGAGAAATGGGGAGACCACTGGGATGGGGGTGGGGGAGGCTTGACCAGGTGTTCTCAAACTTTAGTGTGCATCGGAATCACCTGAAACATAGATTGTGGATGATGAGGAGGCTTGAGTCCACTCTCCCTGACTCTGAAGACCCAGCTGTTTCCCTGTTTCCAGTCTGCTGGCACCCTCAGGGTGCGTAGAGGTCTGGGCCAGGGCTGGAGGTGAAGCTAGCAGCACGTTGCAAGCTCTGCCCACCCCTGCTGGGGCTCACCTTCTCTCTGCTGGCCTAGGGAATGCTCCTGAGATTCCTGAGTGGCTTGGCGCTGGCTTCCTTGGCCCCCTCCCTCCCAAGCAGCAGCTGTGAAGTTGACGAATTACGCTAAACTGTGATGCCTCCTCGGGAGCCTGTTCCAGGACGTGCTGTGATGGCTTCCCAAGAAGGCGACAGGCACGTGGTCTGCAAACGAGCCCGCTTGCTCCTTCGCTCAGCACAGCAGCTGCTCAGAGGCAGCGTGGGCTCTGAAAGGCCCGCCAGGGGAGCCTATTAAGAGCCACAACACTGTGAAAAGAACAGCAGAAACGCTCCATTAAATCTGGTGGGGGGCCTGCTTAACAATGGGACCTGCCCTGGGAGTCATCGCTCCATTCAACCCTGCCTCAGTCTCCAGCCTGGCTCTCCTCTCTCTGCCCCTGCAGTCTCTTCCCAAAAGGGCTTCGGGCTTGAGAAACTCGAGTTCCTGGCTGGAGCTGGTAAAACTGTGGCTAAAAGGGTGTAGCAAGGGCCCAAGCAGGCAGCGAATCCAATGGTAATGTTCTCTACACTGCCTGGGATGGGAATGAGCATGCTATTGGGTGTAGGGCATGATGTTGATGAGGATGCTGACAGCAAGGATCTGGGCACAGGAACTTCTGCTCTGGACCTGCCTGCTCTGACCCCCTTCCAGCCATAGTCCTCCCCAAAGGGCACTAAATCCTTAAGGCCTGGAGGATACACCCACCCAAGGACAGTGACCCTCTTTCTACACCATACTTCAGGTACCTGAGAACCTGCAATTCCCTGCCAAATGGCTCCACACCTGCTGCTGAGTCTGTGTAAGCTTCTTTCCAGTACTTCCTTTAAAGAATGGATTGTCCCACTGGGGTTGTGGACAGAGCTTGGACATGCGGGCTGGGTGTCCGCATGTGTGTGAGGTCCCTCAAGGGCAAGACAGAGCCCAGTGTGGGAAGAGGTGGGGGCAGCCTGGGGGCGGGAAGTCATCTTTCCCCATAGCTCCATTTGCCAGTGTGAGCTCCCAGGAGCCGGGAAACTCTAAATTTAAACTTTCCAGGCTTATGAAGGTATATTTGTCAAGGTAGGAGGGTAGAGTATATTTTTGTTAACAGTTTGTTAACTTGATTTATAATTTTAGCCATCGTGCTCCTGGGTAAGTGTTTGGGGTGGGCCCAAGTGCAGGTGGTGGCGAGAGCAGACTCTATTTATCATCTAAGTGTCTCAAGGAGGCCAGGCCAAGGGCCATGCTTTCAGACTGGCAAGCCAAGGGCTCAGTGAGGAGGCGAACACTGCATGATTCTCCAGGCCCTGCAGAAAAGGCTCATTTGTCTTCTGGAATCTTCTGCTCTGGGAAGAGAATGATAAAGATGAGGGTGCTGGTGAGCTGGCAGGAGCCCTGTAAAGATGCACTTGGGTAAGCTGTGGTCTTGTGAGGAAAGGGCCCTCTTCCAGGTACATCCTCCTTGACCTTTGACCATGACCTCACCAGCCTGTGGGAGGAGAGACAGACTTGCTACTCTTGCCTTCGTATGCTGGTGTTTTTGAGATCGCATCTCTTCTTCTTCCTACTGCTTATCTCTATGTGTCCCCTACTCCCATCCCATCACAGATACATCATGAAGTAGTGCAACAACTCTTAGGAGGGAACAGACCGCCAGGGGAGGAAGCCCCTTCCTTGAGGGTCCCCTACCCTGATAAAAACCTCTCTGTTGGATGTGGCAGTGTTTGCCCATGAGCAGTGTTACTGGAGGGCTTGTTTGGGAAGGGACTTGGAAAGGAGAGTCGCCTTTGTGATTTCCAAGTGGCCTGGCTGCTACTGGCAGGAATGGGAGGAGAGGAAGAGAGTAGAAGACCCTTCTTACATTTATCAGAAACCAAAAATTTATTTGAAAGACTTTGCAGGATGTCCTTCATCTATGGGTCTGTCACCTACCTATCAGTCAGTCAACCTATCTATTTAGTCTCTCACCCTTCCTCCATCTGTCTATCATCTATGTTTGTTGGTTTCTTTTTTCCGAACTTGAGTTTCTAACATACTGACCACGGGCCTCTATTTTCTAGGGTTACCTCATTTAATCTTTATGAGAACCCTGTGAAGGATTATCCTTATTCCATAAACGGGGAAACTGAGACTTTCAGAGAGGAAACAACCAGCCTGAGGCCACATAGGTCAGAAATGGCAGAGTTGGGACCTAAGTCCATGTCATCTGACATTGAGTTTTTTGCTGCTTGCACTGAGGGAAGATTATCTCTAGGCGAATTCTTTTTTTTTCTTTCTTTCTTTTTAATCTGGAAGAGAAATGCTGTCTTGAGTGTTTATCTCTCTCCAGCCAGTTCCCAGGGTCTTGGTTTCGGCTCTAGCCCTGAGGGGCCTGATGGGCATCAGCACTGACCTTTCTGTGTGGCTGCAGGCTTGGCCCATCTGCTCACCAGAGCGCCTTGCCACTAGCAGGCTGTCTGGGTGTGCCTGACAGTCAGACTCTGCAGGCTGGCTTTGACAAAGTGACAGAAGCTGTAAAAACAGCTGTTTGATATTCCCTGCTGCTTTTTAAAACAAAACAACCACAAAGAGGTTGAATGAAATGCAGAAAATACCCTTGTTTCTTGCATATAAGGATATTTTTACTTATAGAACATTTATTTTCTCCTTTGCTTTCTCTATTCCCTGTTAATCTACCCAATTATTTGCTTCCCTTCCTCCTTGCCTCCTTTCTACTTCATCCTCCTTCCTTCCTTCCTGCCTTCTTTCTTTCCAATTAAAAAAATCTTCCTGCCTCTGTTTCTGTCTTTTTTTCATCTAAATTTTCTTCTCTTGAAATAACTATTAGCTATGTCTCCTTGTTGCCCATTTTCTCATCATCCATGCCTTCATATATTAATTTGGGTCTAGCTTTGGGTCCATACCATCCCAAATGTGTAGTATGATGAACTCCAGTATTAGTTATATGACAGCCCGGTGTCTTCAATTAAACCAAGGTGTGGACAGGAAACTCCAAAACAAAATGAAATAATCCCTGTCTGCCAAACCATCATTTAATTTAGATAACTAAAAGTATGCATAAAAGAACAGGACATCTGGCAGTAACTGGCAGCCCCAATGGCCACCTCCATCACCTCCAGCTATAGGAACTTGGAGAGTTATTGTCATTTTTAGCTTTAACTTTGAAATTGTGACTGAGCTCTGCACTGTGGTTTCATCCAGGTTCAAAAGCATGCTTCTGTTCAACCAGCTGTTCCTTGCACAAACTCCCTCCTTACAGTGAGAGGAGCTCCAGGTTTCAAGGTATACACAGATAGAAATAGGTATATGCATTCAACTTAGTCATTCATTAGATGCAGTTTGACCAAGCTTAACATAGATGAACTTTTACATCCTGCAGTCATTCTTGGCCCTTAAGATCACTAGATTCTGGGCCTTTACTCCTATGCACATTATCTGCACTTTCCAGAGCCCTTTTAGGTTCTCTTGAACCTGAAAATCCTTTGCTTCATGGCCTACTTAAATTCCATTAATGCTTTGTCCCCTATCTTCTATCTCCCTTTCAATCCCCTTTTCCTCTACTGTATCCAGACAAAGCTATTTCTTTCAACTGCCCTCAAATGCCCTTTACAGTTTGTTCCCCGTAGTTCCTCATCCCTTGTTCTAGTTATTTTCCCTCCTAAACTGATAAGACGTTTCCTGTCTCCTCCCCCTTCTCACTTCCTACTGTCTTATTCTCCATCAAGACCCTCATGGCTTATCTCAGACCTGGCATTGTGGAGCTGCTGGTCCATTTCCACACGCAGAAGATGACGTTGGGTCTGCAGCTGGAGACAGCTATGATTGCTGTCAGATCTGTGGCCAAATACAGGGTTTCTACTTCATCCTCCCTGAATTGGATCTACAAATATATCATTCACAGAATAGAAAATCTTTGAGCCTCCCTCTAATCCCCACATGGACCTAATCCTCACACGGAGGAGAAAAGGTGATGGCTACAGGCAGGTAGAGTCTATAAGAGAGCTTAGGAAGGGCTGAATTACTCATTTACAAACATTTCTCCAACCTCGCCAATCAGATAGGTCATTTCTTCTCCTTTGGGGAGAACTGGAGGCAGTGGAGAGAGAATGGAGTTTTACTGTTCTTTCCCAGGGAATGAAGTGGCATGTCCTTTTCGCCATGGAAATATAAGATGTAGGGTATGGCCCCCTAATATTTGACTTTTGGACACAAAATAGAAAGGGGCTGTCACAAATCCCAACGGGTTGGGATTTTTGGTGACCTCCTTAATATTTTTACTACGGTCCAGGGAAGGGTAGAAATTGAGGCCCCCCAAGCCCATCTCCTAGCTCTTTCCCTTGCTGACTTCAACTCTCACCCATCCATCCTTTAAGGCCTTTACCCACTTGTCCAAGCTCTGTTTGTACAAGTGGGTATGAGGGGTGCACACATTTGTGGCACTGACCACCCTTGGGAATATGGACCTGCAGAAGTGGCTTGTGAAGGGCAGGGAATTCCAGTGTCCCAAGTACCCAGAGTGTCATCTACAAGGGAGGTCATAGGCTCCTGGAGGGCATGTCTCTTCACCTGTGGACTCGTCACCCTTGAGAAGGGGATAAGAGGGAAGAGGGGTGGACCACAGAGGTCTCTAAACTGTGGAACCAAGGGCAGAGGCCCTGGTTACCCAGGTCCAGGGTGGTCCTGTATATACACCCTATAGATTTACCCTATACCCATTAATGGGTTTTGTTGACTTCCTGTTCCTGGAGATGTTCCTATTAGAAGATGCCAAGGGCAAAAGTGCAAGCCCAAGTGGAACTGCAGACCTGGGACCTTCTCCTTAGTTTTAACACCTTTCTGATTCCAGCCAAGAATGTGTCGTGATTCCAAAACACACTCAACAATGATGTGTTAGGTCTATTCTGGTTTCTGCATTGATTCACAATGAATAAAAATTAAGTTGATACTAAATTTTATGGACTCATTTTTTAAAAATTCCTCCTTTTTGAGCATTAACTAGATAGTGCCTGTGGAAGCTGAAGGCAATTTTAATTAGCATGTTATCACAGCAAAGAGGAACCCTGATAATTGCTCGGCAACCTCAAGCTGCAGCCTTCTCTCACCTGGCAACACACCTCCAAGTACTTGTCGCTGTACACCCTACCCATCCTTTAGAACTCCCAAAACTCATTTTTATTACAAAGTCATCTCCAGTCACAGTACCCCTATCTTTTGCTTGTCTAAACTTCTAGATATGTGCCAACAGGACATTCCCACCCTTACCTCATCCCAGGTTGCTTATATTAGTAATGACCTTCCGTGCCTATGCTTTGTCTTCCTACTAGGTTCTCCTGGTAAGTAACTGGGAGGTAGGGATAACATCTCAAGGAGGTTCTTCCTAATAACCAGGTGACTTTCCTTATATTCTAAGGAGTTCCTAAGTAGAAATGAAAGAGCGAAGTGAGAGAATAAAAGCACTAAGTAGCAATTACTCACGTAGCTCACGTGCTGTAGAGGAAGAGAGAGCTGTTTTGTACAGTGATGGGTTTCAAGCGTTACTGGTCCTCAGACTCAACTGAGAAGTGTGTACAAAATGCAGATACATGGCCCTCCTGCCTCAGAGACTCCCAGTAATTCTGATGCAGATAAAGATTTGAAAACAACTTCCCAGGGGCATGACTTGCAAAACCAACCCTACTGACAGGAAACATCACATGCATTTTTAAAATACTGGTTTTTTTTTTTTTTAAAGAATAAGAAGTTTCCTAATGAATATTGAAAAAGTACAAATAGAATAAGTTCTCTTTGCACACACGCATATAAAACTGATACTAACAAATATACATGTCAAATGCAAAATTGGCTACTTCATTTGCGCTGGTAGGCTTAATTCACTTATAATTAATCCTAGGTTTATTTTCAGCTCTGCCCAGTTTGCATTTGACCTTCTTACGTGTCCTCATGCTCTCTGTTGTTTCTGTAGTTTTACTCATTAACTGTTGGATCTGATAGCCCTAAGGCGGACTCCCAGGTCAGGCTCGCTCACTGACTTGCCTAGCACACAGTCCTGCCTTCCGCCCACTGCCTGAGTGCTTGTCTTGACATGGAAGAACATTCTTTCACTCCATTGCTTTCATCAGGGTTTAAGACACAGAAGAAATGTTTTAAATTGTCATATTCTTTCCGCTTATTTAAAATCCAAAGTATAAAGTAAACAAATAAATGTATAGTTCATTTCATCTCTCAAATGACTCAAAATATCCTCAGACTTCAGACACACAGTTAGAAAACCATCCTTTGAAGTTGAAAAATGAAAACGAGGTTAGAATACACATAGCTAACCCACTGTGAGTTTGTAAATGTATTTTCAGTGAGTTTAGATTAATTTGCAAATCTCCTTAAGAAACAAAGATGTCTCCCACGTCTTTCCAAATTAGAATGTGATGTGAAGAAAAGTGGTATAATTAATTGTAACATGTTTGAGGTGATGTTGTCAAACAGAAGGTTGGGTACTGTCTTGAGTCCAGATAAAAAGGAACACCAATAAACATTTGCCAGCACATGCACCTGCGATTTCCATCTAGTTCGTCGGTATATTCTTAGAACAGAGAAGGGGTATGTTCAAACAGAACATATGTTCCAGAACAAGACAACATTTCTAATAGGAATACTCTCAAAGTTTCAGTTCTATACTTGGCTTCTTAACCTGGCCTGATGGGCTTTCATTCACTTATATTTTGTCTCAGATTTCTTGTTTCTTACTTTTTTTGTTTTTTTGTGGCACTTTTGTGATTATTCTGATGAACTGTTGCTTTAAACTTCTATTCTAAGACTGGCTATTGAAACCGGTTTCACTTTCCAGTAAGACCTTCAACTCCTTTTGCCCTGGTTCCACACTTGCCACTAGGGAGCTGCTGGCCTAGCCACGAAGTGGGGGCTCCTGGCAGTCTTTCAGGAAGAAGGCAGTGTGGGCAGTTTTACCTTCAGTTCCAGAAACGCAGACCTCTTGAGAGCTGAATGTGTTCTTGCATCCTCAAAGCCGTGCCAGGAGAAGAGCCATATTCGGAGGCAGGTGTTGGGCGTACCCAGCCTGGGCAGCCACTTCCTGAGCCTCTCTCCAGTCACCAGGCAGTAAGTGGTTTACAGACACTGAGGGACTGCTATGTCTAATTAGAAGACAAGAAGCTAAGGGTACACTGCCAGCCAGACAGTGTAGCAAGCATTTTAGTAATGATAACTAACAATGACTTTTTGTTAATTATGTTAATGATTCATTATTTAAGAATATCTAGGCATTATTTTATGCATTTTTACATCTAGAATTTTATTTCTCAAAATAACCCTATGAGGTAGGCATAATATTATCATCATTATAGAGATAAGGAAACTGAAGCAGAGAGTAGTTAAGCAACCTTTCCAAGGCCGCACAGCTAGTAAGCAGCAGAACTTGGATTCCAACCCTGTCTGGTTCCACGGTGCAGATGTTCTGACCAGTGTGTTATACTACCTTGTGTGTATTACAGGGTAGGGAACACTGACATTCAGAGTCGTAACAAGGTCTGGGATTAATGAACCTGGACTCTGGGCTTAGAGTATCATGACCCATGCCAGGCCCCAACAAGCGCTGGGCTCGTATTGCTGAAACGCTTCTTGCCCTGGTTAGGATGAGTCCTGGAACCAACTAGGCCCCAGGCCACAGAAAGAGGATGGATCTGGGAAAGACATCGGCCGACAGCCTCTTCATTCCCTCACTTCATTTCTACTTTGTACAAAACAGCTGCTCTTTATAGACGTGTTGTTTAACTGACTGATTGAAACTAGAGTTCAAAATCACCCAAGGACAGTGCCAACATTTCTCCAAAGGAGGGGCTTACAGATGACAATTGGTTGAAAAAAGGGGAGGCAGGCTAGGGGACTGGTCTTGTAGCTACTTTGTACAGTCCACTATGGTTTTGTTTTAAACAGTATGTTTATTTGGGGTAGCTTGGGAGCTGATGGAGATTTGGGAGGAATAAAGAACCTTCTCTGAGACATTTTCTGGTTCTGCCACTGGCGAGTGCTGAATGTGGGTGTTACTAACGTGTTTGTAAGTTCAGTGGCATCCATGTACCTGTGGTATAATGGCGTACTAGCACCCTCGGAAATAGAGAATAGCTGGGCACTTAGAGCTCCAAGTGGTTTTGAAAGGCAGGGGCACAGCTCATGTGTCTGAAACCTACCTAACTGAGAGCCGAACAGGAAGAGCTCAGGAATCTGCACTATGGGATAGGAGTGTGCTTAGTTTAGTGATCAAGAGTGGATAAAATTCCATTAGAGGTAAATGTTGTCAGACAGCAGGCTGGAAAGATATATTTTAAGCTGAGAAATTACTTAATAAATTCAGACCAACACTCTGTGACATTTCCCACAAGACTTTAATGCTGTTTACAAATTCCAGAGAACACCCTGAGTCGTTTCTGGCATGGGCTTATGATTTATTTCAAAGGAAAATGGGACAGAGTGTGTGGGTTTGTGTTTAATGTGAAAAGGGATTTGGAGATGAAAAGTCAACTGGCATGAAAGATTGCAGGGCAAATGCAAAGCAGCGGAGCATGTGGGTGGCCTTGGAGCATATAATAGGGTGTTGAGAAGGGAAGGGGCCTCTCACCATTCCAGCACTAATCAAATAGTCGCATTTGCACAGGCCAGTAATGCATTCAAGAGGGTGAGTTGGAGGCAATGCTAGATCCAGGGTTTCTGAAGCACTTGAATCCCAAGACTTTCACATGAAGAATAGGCAGAGCTTCCACCCTAAGGAGGGAAGCCAGTTATATTTCATTCTCCACAAAAGTCAACATTTAGAGGGCACGACCTTCATCTGCAATGAGATGGACTTCAGTTAGACCAAAGGAAGTTATACAGAAAGAAAATAAGGCCTTGGGCTAAGAACATGAAGGAAGATCTGTAGGCAAGTTTTTCGTGTCTGATACCCTGTGTTTCTTGGAAACAGGATGGATTAGGTGACCTTGTGACTTAATCTCCTTATGGACAGAGGGCATTCAGGGGTCAGGGAAGGGGATGTAATCCCTGGATGGCAGCTGGAGTAGTCCAGGGGACAGTGGGTTCAAATACTGGGTGATGAAGAAAGCAGCAATGTGAGGACAGGCTGGCAGGGGGAGGAAAAAGTGAAAAAGAATTTTTTTCCTCCCTTTCTGTCTCTGCCCTCTTCCCTGGAAACTCCAAGTCCCATTCATCTTATTTGCCATCGAATATGCGGTTTGAATGGGAAACAAGGACAGTGACATCCCCCATCTCTCTTGGGGGAAAAAAATGACATTCCATTTGGTTTTGGAAAATACACAATATTCCACTTATAAAATATTCAATCACTGTCATTAATCCTCCCGCCTGGGCTAGCCCTGCCCCACTTAGGCATGAGCTATGGACTTGGGCTGTGGCCACAGGCTCAGGAACCGCTCAGGCTTCTTTCTGCGGACAGTGTAATTAGAGCTCAAGGATCCTCTGTTCTTAGACTTGAGTTCTCCAGGGTAGAAATCTGGGTCTGCTCAATGCTTCCAAAGTAATCACTAGGCTTAGAGTCGAAGGGCTCTAATCAATATGGGGCCTCTTGCAACTGGGGCTGAGGCTTTACAGAGAAATTTTAGGCCTTGAAAGATTAATTCCTCTTAGTGCAACCAAGGGCACTATCCCCCTCTCCAAAACTCATCTGCCTTAAAAAGTGACCAATTCTCCCCACTCCTCTGCTATCTTACTGTTTTTTTCCCCTCAAACTTTTCTTTCTTACCTTCCTCTTTTTGTCTCTTCTCTCTGTTTTTTTCTTATTGTTTTAAATTTTATTAAAGTACAATTGACAAGTGAAAATGTATATATTTATTAGGTACAATGCGATGTTTTGACGTATGTATATGTGATGAAATGGTTAAATCAAGCAAGTTAATATGTATGTCACCTCACATACCACTTTTTTTGTGATGAGAACATTTAAGATAGAATCTTTTAGCAATTTTCAAGTATATAATACATGATTATTAACTTTAGTCACTATGCTGTAAAACAGACCCCTAGAATTTGTTCATTCTGCCTAACTGAAACTTTGTACCATTTAACTAACATCGCTGCATTCCCCCCAGCCCCCCACCACTTCCAACCCCTGGCAACCACCATTCTACTCTCTGCTTCTGTGAGTTTGACTTTTTTAGAGGCAAGTATGTGAAGAAAAGGTAATTCTTGTACATTGTTGGTGGAAATGTAAATTAGTACAGTTATTATGGAAAGCAGTATAGAGGTTCCTCGAAAAATTAAAAAGTAGAAAAAATTAAAAAATATGTGATCCAGCAATCCCACTATCGGGTAGATATCCAAAGGAAATGAAATTAGTTTGTTGAAGAGATATCTGTACTCCCATGTTCACTGCAGTCTTATTCACAGTAGCCAAGGTATGGAATCAACCTAAGTGTCCATCAGCAGATGAATGGATAAAAAAAAATGTGATCTGTGTATGCAATGGAATATTATTTAGCCCTAAAAAGAAGGAGAAAATCTTGTCATTTGTGACAACATGGATGAATCCGGATGACGTTGTGCTAAGTGAAACAAGCCTGATGCCAAAAGACAAATTACTGCATAATCTCATTTATTTATTTATAATAATCATAGACTCTCAAAATGTCAGAGCTGGAAGGAACTTTAGGAACTCTCAAATCCAACTCCTTTATTCGACAGTGGCGGAAACTCAGGCCCAGAAACAGGAAGAGACTCTCGGATCCCTCAATAGATGTTTTCCTCCAAACCTGAAAGCAACAGCTCCCTCTTCTTCTCTCCACTGCGCTCCCTCCAGAGGAGGAGGTTATTTGTCAGCATTCTGTGCACCTTGGCTGGAAATAACTCTGTGATGTGTGGCTCAGCCTCCTGGGGATTCTCTTGACCTGTTGTACTCTCAGAGGATGAACTGAGGGCCTAATGTGGGGCAAGCTGGCAGACGGCTATTCAGTTGTAGCTCCCAGGGCACAATTTTCTGTGCATTGCTCTGCTTCCTGCTAAAAGAATCTTCTTGTTGCAAGCCTTATATTTCTGCCCAGATGCTCCCTCACTCTGGACATCAGACTTTTGTGCCTCCTAAGCCCCCTTGGCTTCCCATCTTGGGCCATCCTAGGATGCAGGACTCACCCCTGGGCCATGCTCTTTGCCCTTGGCCAGGCGCACTGTGCTCTTGCTCTCCCAGCCCCTGGAATGCTCAGCCCTCTCTCTGCATTCACTTTGCCTACCAGAGACTCCACTGAACATCACCAGAGCTCCAAATTGACTTGGATTTGGCATTTGGTGAACATTCCTCAGGACCTTTTTGTTTTTTTTTTTGAGATAGAGTCTTGCTCTGTTGCCCAGGCTGTTGTGCAGTGGCACGATCTCGGCTCATTGCAAGCTCTGCCTCCCGGGTTCATGCCATTCTCCTGCCTCAGCCTCCCAAGTAGCTGGGACTACAGGCGCCCGCCACCACACCGTGTTGTTGTTGTATTTTTAGTAGAGACGGGGTTTCACCGTGTTAGCCAGGATGGTTTTGATCTCTCCTCAGGGCTTTTTAGGAGGCAGCCTCCAGCCTAAAAAAGTAGGGAGAGTGGGGAGGGTAGCTTTTCCTTCTGAGAGGTAAACCAGTTACCATGCAAGAATGGCACTTTGGTGCATCAGACTCTCCTCCAGCCTGACCCCAGAGCCTGAGGGGAGGTTGTTGATGTTCTTGCTGCTGGAATAGTTCATTTCCTGCCAGAAACTCACTCCAGCTTGTGAGGCATCTGTGGGTAATTGTCCTTAGCATCCAGCTGTTGTCATGAGGCTCCTGCTAAGGGTGAGGACATGGGCCTCAGGGCAGGCCAGACAGATACCTCTGCTGCTCCCCCTTTCCCCACCCCTTCAGGTCCCACCAGTCTCCACCCAGGCCCAGGAGCCTTAGGGCCCAGGGCAGAGGGCCACCCAGAATCACAGAGTGGAGGAGTTCTTAGGAGACATCACTCTTTCGTTTAGGAGGAGGAAACACAAGGGCAGGAAGATAAAGTTTCCCCAAGTCCCATAGTTTGTTAGTGACAGAGCCGGAGCATGAGCCGTCGCCCTTGCTTTCTGGGATGTGAGGTGCCATCACCAACATGGCCACCGTGAGCTCCCCAACAGCTCTGCCAGGTCAGCCAGACAGGGAAAGCACCAATCACCCTATTTTCCCAGAGGTAGAAAGAGTCCTGCCCAGTGCTCTGATATCAGGCTTCTTGGTCCTCCTTGGGTTTGCAGTATTCCTTAGAGGGGTACTGAGGGACCTGGCAGACACCAACCTGTGCTGGAGACCGGCACTATCAAGACCTTTCTGGGGATAGCCTGTCTGTTCTGGACTTCAGTGTCTCAGCTACTCCAAGGGTACACATAAGAAGTGGGTGGCTAGTTCGTGGTGGCTGGGAATTACAAAGTCCTTCCAGGTGTGCAGAGGAACGAAAGTTGCATTTTTTATTCTAAACAGTTAGAGACATGCTTGGGGATGCAGTAGGAGAGGGGTGGTTTGGGTCTGGAAAAAGACCTACCCCAGATGCTCACAGTGCTAGCTCTTGTTCTGTTTTTCTCCTGTTCCTTTCAGCACTGCAATTTCGTGATTCTAAATGAAACATTCTGCTTTCTGCTGATAGCCTTTCTAATGAAGGGATTGAGTTAGTGGCTCCTCCAAACATCCTAGGAGCTGTTTGACTCTGAATCTGCACCTTCCTCACCTGAGGTTGGGGCTGGGAAAAGTGGCTGAGCTCCACAATCCACTTGGGTTTGATTCACTGAAGCAGCCCACCCGCCGGTCGCTCAGCCAGCCCCTGGAGAGTCACAGGTGGTCTTAAAAAATTCCAACAAGAACAAAGCTAAAGCTAAATAAGCTGCGGCAGCCAGAGCAGAGCTCCTCTCTTATCACAGAAAGATAAATGCTGGAGCTGGCTCCGTCCTAATGTAGTCGGCAGCCTCCTCTCACAACATCCTCCACCACCAGGATGTTCTTTAATAATGAAAGGAACAATTCATGTAATCCTGCTAACAAGGGCTTAGGGATTGATGGGTGAGGGCAGAGCTGGACCTTCCACAGTAAACATTTTCCTTCTGGAAGCAACTCCTGTCCGAATACAAGCTCTGGGCTTCCTGTGATGCCCGTTCATAAATGATTCAGGTCCCACTTTTTGACAGCATTAAAGCTCTCTTTCTCTTTCTTTCACCCGGGAGCACAAACAGCAGTCTGATGCTGGAATTTAATTCCCAGTAAAGCTTTCAGGTTCAAGAATAAAAAGGCAGCACTGTAAACAGCATACAAATCTCACATCCAACCAGCAACAGCTGCCAGTGTGGCCGGGGCTGAGGGGAGGTAGGGGAGAGGGAACAGAAGTGCCATTATGTCCCCATCTGGGGAGCTGTGCTGCATCATGCCCTTTGCAGGAGCTGCAGCATGGAGTGGCTCTGTGAGGCTCCCGGGATCCAGATTCCTTGCTTCTCCAAGAACCTAGGGTCCAGCTGGTTTGATCCCTTCTCAGGAAGCTCAATCACCCTCCCCAGGGCTAGTGTTCCCAAGCCGAGGCCACCAGGAAGAATGTGCCACAGGTTCCATTGCCCACAGTTTGAGGGGAAAGCAGTACAAGTTCTTCCAGTCCTAGACAAATGTTCCCCTGCCCACGGGGAGGCTGGAGTCCTGCGTCCCTGGCTCCTTTTCATCCAAGGCACCATCTCTTCTCAGTGCCCCTATGATTCTTAGCAATGATTCACCATGCATTCCTTCATAAAGTGATTCCAGTACTCCAGCCCAGTTTCCTGAAGTCTAGTCGTAGTAAATTTCCATAACCAATAATGATGATGATGATGATATAGTGAGGATAATAATGAGAATAGCTAATATTTAGTAAGTGCATACTTTGTGCCAAGCTCTCTTTTAAGTGCTCTTTTGTCTCATGCAGTCTATTCTCACAATAGCCTTGTGAGGTAAATAATAGCGTTTTCCTCATTTTGCTGGCAAGGAATGGAGGCACTGTTCTCTTTTGGTTGTGTGTGTGTGTGTGTGTCTTAGTTCTCTTCCCCTACGCTGGGCTCTCAGAGGGAAGGGGGTGTGTTATACAACGTAGAGAGTGAGTGTTGAAGCCCACTAGGCAGGATCTGATGAATCCTTGCAGCAGCAGTGTGAGGTAGTCAGTATTCTACCCAATTTTCAAATGAGATTCAGAGATGTAGAATGTGGGTGTCTCACATCTTCCATAATCTGGTTGTTGAATGCACAGTCTTATTACCACTTACTAGGTGTATGGCCTTGGGCTTCACCTCTCTGCACTTTAGTTTCATTATCTGAAAAATGGTAGGAAGAATATCTACCTCTAAAGTTGTGGAAGGGATGGAATGAGATAAATAAATGCATGTCAGGAGCTTAGAACAGGGTCCCTGGCACACAGAAAGCAGATAATAAATATTGGTCAACATTATCATGGCTTAACGAAGGACAACAATCATTTAATGAGTGCCTGTGATGTGACTCAGGAGCAGAGACTGTACTGGGTGCTTCCCTGTTTTTATTTCTCTTCTGCACTCTCCACAATGCCTTGAAAAGCATTAAGTGCATAGTAGCTGATCAATAAATGCTTTGTGATTGATTTCTGCAACAGTGCTTGGGGGTGGGTTCCAAAATAGCCCTTCTGATTATTATTGTGAATGTCTTTCTGTCAGTCTTTATCTTTCTTTTCCTCTCTGCCATCCCTAATTTGGAAGAACTGGTAGCTGTGTGATGGTACAAAAGCCTGGTTCTGGGAGCCAGAACCTGGAGGTCTGCTTTAGGTTTTACGCTAACTTTGACTTGGTTAAAGTCTTTGGGCCTCAGGAGCTTGGCTTAGGCGATATCTCAGGTCCCTTGTACACTTCAATTCTTAGAGAAAGTGAGCGTCAAGAAAGGGGAGACCTTGCAATGCTCCCCAACTTCTAACACTTGGATCCCAAATTTAGAACTTGGCAGCTATTTTAAATTGTTTTCAGCCAAAAAGTGTAGACTAAATGATGTAAGAAACCCTCAGTTGCAAGGGCCAGTCTATATCTCTACTCCTAACCATGGCTGTGCCCCTGCTGGCCACACTCAGCATGCCTCCTTTCCTTTGCTAACTCCCGCTCAAGTCAAGGAAGGATTCTGTGAATATGCGTGTGCACACTTGTTTGTGCATGTGTGCGAGGCAGCTACTTTGGGAAAAGTCCAGTTTGTTAAATCGCCATTGGCACTTTTGACTGCAACTGTTGGGAGGGAAGAGGCTACCATTTGTAAATATTCAGAGCTTCTTGTTTAAACTTTCTGAAGTTGGTTGAATTTGACCAACCTGTTGGACTGCCTTCTAGGGACCTTGGTACGTTAGTGTGTGGGGTGTGGTGGAGGGAGTGGTCAAACCATGTGCTTCATCTGAGAAAATGGAGAAATGAAGTCTGGCTCAGTTCTGGAAGTTGAGTGGAAAAATTAGGGCAGAGAGGGACATTGCTGGTGTCCTCTCCATCCTAGACAACTAGGGTTTGCCCACCAAGTACATACCCACAGAGGGAAGAAGCAGAGTCAAGGCAAAACTCTTCAGGAATTGTTGTGAGACCCCACAGGTGCAATGCTTACCTGGGAAACAGGAGTTGAAATCACCAGACTGGAAGAGGGAGAGCATGAAGTCATTCTGGAAATTCATGATAAATTATCTGACCTCCTAACTTCTTTTTCAGCTCACTTGGGAGTTACTAATTTTCAGTTCCCTCTGGAATACTTTTTACAGAGAAAAGATTTGCTCCTACTCTTTGAATTAGCTGCTACCAAATTCTTGGTAAATGAAGTGGATGCACCTGGCCAATAATGAGGGAAGAATGTGGGGGAAGAAGGCTGCGGAGGAGCCCACCTTCTACTTCTCTCTGAGGGCAGAAGCATCCCAGGGGCAGCTGGGCCCTCTTGTCTACCCAGGCTGGATTTGTACTTTATTCTAAGACTCTATATATTAAGGAGTGCATTGAAAAAGAATGCCTCTAAAAGTTGCCTGTTACCTGCCAAAAACGTGGTACTGAGTTGGCAGGCCAAAGTTCTGTTGTGGAAATCTGTGTTGAGGAGGGCTCTAATTAAGATTGCCATGTTCTCTTGTAAAGTGCCTTGAGTACACCTTGTGCTAGCAGGTAGGGCCTGGGGTGTGAGCAAATCACAGGGTCGCAAAAGGAAATAGGTGGGAAGACAGCCAAAGTACAATTAAGAAGCAGCTGCCCGAAGTAGCTGCCCCACACAAGTGCACACCTGTGTGTGCCCACACACATTCACAGATTCCTTCCATGCATTTGTGAACTGGCTGAGGAGCTTCGGCTAGAACATATGGGGACAGCAGATCAGGGGCAACTTCTGAATCAACTCCGTCTGACAAAGTCAGCCACACAAAGAGGCCCCAGCACACTCCTTCCCTGGAAACCTTCCAGAAAGCCTCAGTCTTGGCCCACCCTTTCACTCACTGTACATCCCCTCATCTCAGCCCTTACTATGTTGGAAGAAAATTGCGTGTTGACACTTTGTCCCTCTAGATAGACTGAGAGACCCTTGAAGGACTGTGTCTTCCTGGTTCTGCACTTCTGTGCCTGGCCAATAACAGGCGGACAATACATATTGGTTAGTCCATCAATAATCAACAATAGTAGGCACAACATAAATGCCTGACTTCCCTCCCTTCTGAGTATTGTCACATTAACTTTTGCCTTTGAGAATGAAGATTGCTTACTTTGCAGAAGTAAAACTTTCTGGCCCCTGTTGGCTTTCTAGCTGTCCATCTTTCTTTTCTCCCACTTCCCTCAGTCACATGGCTTAGCCTCTGGGAATAGAGGCTTTTATGTTAGGCCACGTATGAAGGTTAGGCTTAACTGAGCTCAGCATACCTATGCTCCACGTAATAAATCCCAGGGAGAGGGAGAGAGGCGACTTGGGGATCATCCACTTTGGACGCTGACCCCACAGCTGTTCCCTCATCAGTATGCACTGCTGAGAGCTGGCTGTGGAGTCCCGCTCCTGGGCCTTGCTTCCCCTCCCCTTATGAACCCCAGCTCAGATGGAGCAAGGCAGAACCACTCAGCTAGGAAATTATCTCTGCTTCCTGCCAAGGAAGGAAAGCAGGAACAGGAGCCTCTTCCTTGGGGGCGAATTATTTAATCACTTGTCTTTCCCCTTGAATCAATGCAACTAATGAACAACTTTTGCCTCTTCCTCCTTTCCCCTCTGCCCTCCCCCTCTGCCATCAGCCTCTTATTATTCAAATTTCCTCTTCCTGCTTGTGCTGTGTGTCATCATGGGCTTTACCTAGGGAAAGCTCTTCTTTGCAACCCAGCTCTTCTCTTCCTATTCTCTTCATCTGTCTCCCATCCCAGCCTCTCTTCCCCTCTGGGTCACAATCAGTCTGTTCTGGAATGAGACCATCTCTGGGGGGTTGTAAATGGCAGAACCTGCCAGTGCCACATAAAGGAAAGTCCCTTGAGCTACCTCTGAGAGGGAGACTTCAGAACAAGGTGGTGTGGGTGAGAGGAGGGAGACAGGAGCAGCAGTCATTTGTCATGGCTAAATGGAAATTTATTGCTAGAATCCTAGGGCTATAGAAAGGCTTCAGCTAGGCTAGCAAAAGGAACAGAAACTCCAGCAATTGCTAGAAAAAACAAGTTACGTCCCTAAATCAATCTGGTGGCTGGTGGTTCTTATCTATCTCCAAGGTGTGGTGGCATCAGGGCTCCTGGCAACTCTGGGTCATGGGTAGCCTGAGGTCAGATGGCATGAAGAACTGGAATGCTCTTTTCTTTACAGCCTGGAAGATGTTAGCTCTGGACAGTTGCTGGCTAAGTTGAAGTGTGAGTTCATCTGTCTGCCCCTTCTCTTTCCATGTTATATTGGGACAGATACTCTCTAGACAGCCTGCTTACACTTCAGGAGAACTCAATTAACAAACCCAGATAATACTTACTAAGTGCCTATCATTCCCCTAGGCACCATGGAGGATGTAAAAGAGTATGGTGTTTCTCTGTCCCTTAAACTCTTTGTAATCTAGTTGAGGAGGGAAAACCAACACTCTGATTCAAGTGGAGAAAACATAAGTGCTTGATGTTGAGTATGCATGCACAGGAGTGTGGAGAAGAGAGAGCTCCAGTGAGCCAGGTGTGAATTAATCTCTCATTCCTTAAATTTGTGCCACAGTTGACAAAGTGCTTTCATACAGAAGTGTATCTTATTTTGGAGTTTTGAGTCTTATGCCAATATTTCTATTGTGGGCAGTTATTATTTCACCATTTTAAAGATGGAAAAATTGAGGTTGAGAAAATTTAAGCTATACATGGACTTGAACACAAGTGTTCTGACTTTGGGTTCTTTGTTTCATTAGAAAATGTCAAGGATTTAAAGAAGAGGAGATAAGACTCATGGTAAGCAGGATTTCCATTAGTGAAAAGTAAAGAGAATGTAATTTCGGGTAGAAGAAATAGCATGAACAGGATGCCTGCTTGGCACACGGTAGAGGTTCAGAGTGTTGGTTGAATGAATATATATACAAATGGAGTCAAGAATGCCCCATGTCCAGGGACAGTGGGAGATGGATCAACTTGTATGCAGACCTCGTACTGCAGAATGGCGGAGAAGAAGGGTGAATGAGCGAGGTGTGGCTAGATTATGGGGGCCTGGGGATCCAGCAGAGGAATTTGGGTTGATGTGATGGGCATGGAGAGAGCCACAGAAGTTCTGGAACAGGGGATTCTCTCCTGTATATGTCAAGATGGCCTACCCCAAGGGCACAGATACAAGGAGGGCAGAGCACTGTACTAACAGTCAGAAGAGGACAGTCCTGAGCCCAGATCTGAAGCTTCTAGACCCTGGATAAGTCTTCTCCATTGCTTCAGAGCTCAGCTGAAACTTTATTGCCCTGTTATTCTGATTAAATCAGGTTTTCTGTCATACTTCTGTAAGGCACCCACTACTTTCTTGTGGCACTTGTCACAGTTGTAATTAGTTGTATAGTATCTATCTTTGCTGTGGGTCTGTAAGTTCCACAAAGGAAAGTTCTATATCCATCATGTTCAGTGTCGAATTCCTGGCACAGAGCATGGGACTGGGAAGTGTTCTCAAGACGTATTTTTTTTCTTTTAAATGAATGAATGGATTTTCAAATGGGTATAATGTTAGCTCACAGAGCAGTTTATAGGATCAGGGTCACTTTGTAAGTTCTTTGTAAAACAGTAGGTAAGTGGGAGAGATTATTGTTATTGGTAATGGGATAAAGACCATTTAGAGAGTACAGAGGCAGGGCCAAGCTCAGCATCCATCATCCAGAGTGATGTGAGGGTGAAGAATGTCAGAGATGTTTGGAAGAATGACAAAGCACAGTGCCTAGCTGTCCATATATAGAATGGAGGAGAGAAAAAAAACTCTTAAAAGATTTCCAGCCAGAAAGATGAAGAGAATGGAAATGTCTCCAAGGGCGATGATAAGGTCTGCCAGGAGAGCACCCCGTTTCTCAAAGGTTCTGCTGGTCTCCCATTCTGCCTCTCCAAAACTTAGACTAATGTTCCTCTGTCTTTTCCTTCTGTGCACTCTCTGTCCCATGTACCTCTCAGCCCTGCTTTCTTTGCTTCTATCTCTGACCCTCTATAATTCAGTTTTTGTTTTTCTTTGTCCCTCTTTACATTTTTTAGTCCTTGGCCTTCCCTGCCTCTGATCCCACCCTGCACCCTCTGTTCTTGTCTCATTTTTCTTCTTCAGCCTCTTTCCTTTATCTTTAGGTCACTTTTCATTTCCAGTCTCTACTTTTCTCCTTTGCATGTTTATCTATTCCAGCCTTTCTTTCCTACCAGCTGTCTGCTGACTCCATTGCTTGCATCTCAGATGCTTATTGAGATCTGCCAGGGCGATCAATACCAACATTGAAGGTTTCTTTTGGTCCTTCTTCTCTCAGCATTTCCAGCCCTGCTGCCTGCTTCTGTCTCCCCTCAATTCTTCCTGGATTCAGAGACCAAATAGGTGCTCCTGATGGGTAAAGATGACCCCTGTAACTAACTCAGTCCTGCAGCCTCTTTTATGTTCCTTTCTATATATTTCCTTGTCCAAATTGAGCAAGCCTGAAGCTTTCTCTTACCTGGGATTCAGCCCCTCACCCTCAACTTAGAATACCCCCAGCTGTTTCCTTATCAGCTGTTTCCTTGTCCTTACCTAGCTCTTGATAATGAGGCAAATGTCTCACTGTCTCTTTGTGTCTTAATTTAATGCCCTGTACATTTGTCTTAACATCAACGCACCATCTAGAAAGCGGTCAGGGGACGTGGACCTCACTGGTGTCACTGTTTCTGTGTCTAGCTGAGTGTTACACAAAAGCAGACTCTTCGTAAACACTTTTGGATGCTAATGTTTATGATGTTGCTGATGAAGATGATAAGTGAGATAAATCACTGGCAATGTTTCTGGAACTGTACCTGGCACAAAATAGGCATTCAATAACCATTAGTAGACTTCTAATCAGAATGATAATGTTAATTGCTTTTCAAGACTCCTTTTTTGATTGCAAATAATAGAAACAGACTCAGAGGAACTTAAAGGAAGAAGGAAACTCTATGGGGTGGAGATGAGCCTAGACCTAAGGGCAGGACATAGGCTCAACTTCATTAGGGTCAAGAACCAGGAGTTCGAAACTTATCAGCAACTGGGACAGCTACTGTCTAAGCTACGTGGTCTCATCTCTTTTCCCCTGTGCACCTGCTTCATTTTCCTCTTTCTTGGCAGACAAGTTTTGTCTGCTCTTTTGTATATATGGCAGAATAGGTCAGCCTTTCCCTGGCATTAATCCTCTCTCTAAGCTCCAGTGGCACCAACCCATATTCCAGTTCTTCATGTCCACATTTATAGAAGACAAGCGTAATTGGCACAGCTGAGGTTAAGTGCTCACTCTGGTCCATCAGCTACCGACAGGGGACAGGGTCACACTCCATAAACACAGGCACATGAGTGCTCCTCTTTGAGTGACAGGGCTGATCCTTAAATGGGTGGCCTGTGGTGGTGGAGGAGTGGTGGGGGCAAGGCAAGTTCAACAGGAAGTGTTTCCTACACTAAATACAGAATGAAGAAGGAAGTCTGGCACATTTGATATCCCCATGTCATTTCACCTGAGCTCTTCATCTCATTACTTTGGACTTGTACATCCCAGTTGGGGATCACAGCGTCATGGGATTCATGAAGTCTGGCCCTCAAATTGGAGCTGAACTTAGCTTGTCCAGTGTGAGGAAGGCAGCACCAGAACACCCCTAGATTCTCCACCTTGACAGGATCCTGTGGGCCCCAGCCCTTGCTGGGCCCCCCTAGCCAAGCCTGAGTGTCAGCTCCTTCACAGAAGCTGATTACAAAGGCAAAAGCTCTTCAGCTCTGGCGAAGATAAAGAAAAGCATCTTCCCACACTGGCTGCAGCGATGGATGGGTTTGCCCTTCTGCAAGTGATTACTTTGGCTCAGATAAGGCGTCCAAGTGGCTGGTGAACCAGCAGATTTTCTATAATCTCCTAAGATTTGAGCTCAAGCAACCTCAGTCACCCACCCCATCAGCCCCAACCCCTTGTAGTATCTACTTTGTTAACTCTTCTGAGAAAAATCAAATGTGTGGGCCTCTTGGAAGGGCTTGGAGGCTCTGGATGCTGGGGAAAAGCAAAGTTCCCTTACTAATGAAAGATAGGGGTTAAGAACTGAGGCCTGGAATAGACAGAACTGAATTTGTATCCTGGTACATGACTCGATAGTTAATGAAGTATTTAAAAACATTTTATTTAAAACAATCATGGGGAAAACAAGAACTTTGCGGATTTCTTTACATTCACTTTATGATCTAGTTTGGTCTGTCTTTTGCATTATATTTGGGGGAAATTGCAGTGCCTTGGAGTTTCCCAATTCTAGACCCTTCATTTATTAATCATGTGATCTAGGTCAAATTCTTAACCTCTTTGAATTTTAGGGTTTTTCTAAGTAAAATGGGGCTAGTTACATACCAAATCTCATTGGCTTATTCTGAGGATAAAATGGGATAATTGTGTGAGCACTCGGCCTGGCTTCTGGCATTTAGTGAGCACCCTCTGAATTGTAGCTATTTCCACTGCTTTCTAAAGTGGCCATCAGCTCTAAGAAGAGAAGCACTTTTACAAATATGGGCCCAGAGCTGGAGAACAGACACATCCTGATGAGAATGGTCCCACAGGTATAACCAGTGTGGACTTTGCTTCAGGGTAGGTCCTGTAGAATTGTCACTTGATGAGAAACTCCTGACATTTGGGATGGGGTTGGGGTGGGGGAGCAGGAGAATGATGGGAGTGGGCCACCCTGATTTTTCTAATACTTCAGCATCTGGTTAAGTATGTTAGAAAATCAAGTGCTAACATCTTATATTCCACTTAGATCGACGCTTTGCTGTTAAATTTCTCTCATTGTTTTAGGATTCAGATGGCAGATGCCATTCTATTCATCTCCCTCCCTCTAGGAAAGGTGATCCTCTGGCCCTGGCCTGACATTTAGGAGCCACTTTCTTAGAGCTGGCATATCCTCCCTCATTCTTCATTCAGCTATTTCTTATTTTACACAGTCAAGAAGTTCTTTTTTCAAGTCTCCCCTAAGGACTGGGGTTCTCTTAGAATCTCCTAAGATGTGGGATATTGGGAAACATTCCAGATTCTTTGTTACCTTTTGGCAAGGTAATTATTTTGTTGTTTTATTCATTATACCAGCTATCCTTCTTGAACATTGACAAAGGGCAGGGCTCTATGTTGGGCAATGGGCTTCCAGACCTTTATGAGACACTTCGTCTGCCATGACCCATGAGTTGCTCTGGAAGGAGGTCTCACACTAAAGTCTTTCGTCTCCAGATTGCAAGGGGGGACTCTACACCTCACATTCATTCCTACTACTAATCCCACTGGCTGATTCTATAATTGAATAGTTTGCACACAGAGTAAGTTTTCTCCATATCCTCATTGCCTGCCTGGCTTTTTGGGCAGGGGATAATATCTCTTTGTATGCTAATCGGCTTTCCAGGATCATCTACATTCTCCAGCTTCTCAAATGTAACTCAACCTGGAACCTCTTCAACAAATAGAGTCCTGGCATTTGCATAAGTGAGTATATCTGGCTTTTTCAGTTTGGCCAGGGTGCTTCTCAGCTTGCTCAGTCCCTCCATCCTTAGGGAAGTGTCATTGCAGGCATGATGAAGAGCAAGGGACTTTGCCCCCAAGTCCGTAGGGGGAAATAGGCATAGGGTTAGTTAGGTTAAGAGCTCTGGCTTTAAAGCTCAGTCCCAGCTCTGTCATTATTATCTGTAAAGCCTTGGGTAAGTTCCTAAATTCTTTGTGCTTCAGTTATTTCATCCGCAAAATACGGCTAATAGTTCTTCGGTATTGTAAGAATTAAGTAAGCCAATACAGGTAAAGCACTAAACATGGTGTCTGAGCCAGAGTAAGCACTCGATAAATAATAATAACCGCAGCTGCCCGGCGTGGTGGCTCATGCCTGTAATCCCAGCACTTTGAGAGGCCAAGGTGGGTGGATCACTTCAGGTTGGGAGTTCGAGACCAGCCTGGCCAACATGGTGAAACGCTGTCTCCACTAAAAATGCAAAAAATTAGCCGGGCATGGGGCGCGTGCCTGTAATCTCAGCTACTCTGGAAGCTGAGGTGGGAGAATCGCTGGAACCTGGGAGGCAGAGGTTGCAGTGAGCCGAGATTGTGCCACTGCACACCAGCCTGGGAGACAGAGCGAGACTCCATCTCGAAAAAAACAAAACGAAACAAAACACTGCAGCAATAGTTATTATTATTAATTCCGGGTTGTGGCGGCGTGGCACAACAAGAGCCTGGAAACTTTGTCTAGCTTTCTGGGATTTGTTGGCAGGCTCCAGAAAGGTGACTATTTCAGTGCTATAGTGGTAAGAAGGAAAAAAGGGGAAAACTGCATTTATTAAGACAGACATGTTGCTAGTGCAGAATATAAATATCCTCCTGGGGTGGGCATTATGGTCCTCCTTTACCAGAGAAGTAAACTGCCAAAGACTGTAGTAACTTGCCCCAGGATCACACAGCCAGAAGTGGCAAGGAGTATTTGAACCATGTCTGTTTGACCCCCAGATGCATACTCCTATCTGGAGTCATAATGACCTCATTCCCTATTTACCCCATGCAAGGAAGATTCTTAAATGCTAGCAGAGGAAAAGAGAAGAGTAGACATGCTGACTGGCTACTTGGGTCGGGCCCTGTACACACATCATCTGCCTTAATTACCCAAGTTGTTACTATTATCCAGTTTTGCAGATCAAAACAGTAACGCAAGTTGTTACTATTATCCAGTTTTGCAGATCCAAACAGTAACGCTTAGAGCTTTACTGCTCAGAGAAGAAAATGGCCTCGGGGCAGAGCAGGGATGGGTCCTGGGTCCATCTGCCTGCTAGTCTGGCATTACCTCCCAGGTGGCTGGAATCATCCTGCTCTGTCATGAGCTGTCATTGTGACCTTGGGCAGGTGACTTAACTCATCTACCCTCCTGCTTCCTTACCTATAAAACAGAAGAAAAGAACATTCACTCTGCCTGCCTCTTAGAGCTTCACAGAGGCTCAAATGAGGTAATGGATATGAGAAGACTTTATAAACTGGAAAGCTCTGTATAAATGGAGGGGTTATTACCATCACTCCATAAAATCTCCCACACGCACCACATCTTCCATTTTCCCCTGACACTGTCGCTCGGCTTTAGTGCTTTTAGAGTCTGCCAGATCGTCTTTCTGTCTGCTGGCACCAGAGAGAAAGGTCCTCAGACCTTCGCAGCCCCATGCCTCACTGCACCTCTGAGTGGAATAAATTGTGGTGCTTTGACCTGGACCCTGGGCTCTTCATGGCTGACCATGGGGGTCAGTGGGGCAGCAAACACTGTCCCAGGGCAGGGCTCTGCTGGGACCTCATAAAATGCCACATGAACTCCAAGAAGACCCTGGCTTTTCCCACCCAAGGCACTCAGACTTTCTGTTTCAAGTTGCTTTCAGTGGAGGGCTCAGAAGAAATAACCTCATACACTCTAAAGACTCCTTTTAAGATAGTTTCCTTCAACCCTCTCTTTCTCCTCTTCTTCCATGCCCTCCTTAACCTGCAGCCACAGCTGAGGCCCATCCAACAGCTTGGGAGCTGATCTAAGCCTTCTCCTTGGGCTTCTTCCCTTTGAGAGTTCATCTGAAGTCAGAGCCATAAGAGATCTTAAATATTGTCTGGTCTGACTTTGTCATTTTACGCGTAAGGAAACTGAGACCAGAGAAAGTAATCTTTATTCAAGTATACTCAGCCTGTTAGCTTCCTTTATCCTTACAGGAGGATTTTGGTGGGTTATGTTGGAAAAGGGTACAGGAATGGTGGGGCAGAAGGGTTTTTAGAGTCTTCTCATTTGAGAGGGTCAGATTCAATTGTCCTAGCTGCCTAGCACCACTCCCTACCAAATATCAAGAAGAAATGGGCTGAAAACCAGCAGTAGTTTGGGTGGAGTGGGGACTGATGCTAAAGAGAGAATTCACTGAGTGCAAGCTGTGTCCCAAAATGACCAGCAGGAGAAATGTAAGACTTGGCCACACCCCTTCTTTTCTGGAATATTTATGCATACTCTTATCTAAAGGCATAAGTCCTGAGTAAAATGAACTTGATAAGTTTGCCTTTCATTGAAACAGTTTCACGTCTGTCTGCTGAATTCAGTTTCTAAGCTAGGGAGAGGTTCGTCAATGCCTAGCAGCTTTTTGGCACTCAGGAAAAGTTAAATAACCATTACCATCAGTTGCAGCAGAAAGGGATAACCTGCATGAAATTCCATTTTCCTACCTGCTCCCATGATCAAAGAGACAGAGCAAATGAGATTATCTTCTCCCTGCCCAGAGACAATCTCATTGCCTCTGCTCCATCAGCCACATAACCATGAGCAGCGGTTATTGCCATCACTTATAACAGATATGAAACAAACCTTAGGAGATGAGTGCAGAGTTGCTGTTCAAACTCAGTTGCAAACTCTGAGGTGAAATGAATCACAGAATCAAAGCCTTCTTTCTCTCTGCCTCCAGGCTGAAAGCTCTTTCTCCAACCCAGTGTGGGGAAGACAAAGGAAAAGTTTCCCTCAGCTTTTCAAAAAGACGCTCAGATCTCTACTATTCCAGGCCGTAAAGTAGGTAAATGGGACAAAAAACAGAAGGAGGGCCCCACCTGCACTAGGACTCTATGGACACAGCCTGCTATAAGCAGGGTCAGATTTAGATAGGGGACCCAGGCAGAATCATGATTTGGTTCCCTTCCAGTTGGCTTAATTATTTATAGGCAAGACTGAGAGCTTTGAGGGGAAGGGTGGAGCAGGAACTTCTGGTGGCTAGTCCTGCCTCTCTTCTCTTATCCCCAGCAATTCAGTGCTGGCCCCAAACTTGCATATGTTATCTAGTGAAATAAAAGCCCCACAGGAAAGCGGGGATGGTCTAGTAAGCATCTACATCAGGGCATTCTCTGCTTTTGCCTCTTTGGAGTTCTCTTCTTATTCTCCAACAACCCCCAGCCCCTACCCGAGTCTCAGTGAGGCATAGCAAAGTACCCCACCAACTCCTACAGTCCTCTTCTTGAGAGGAATCCTGGCAAGCACTTTCCAGCTTCCTGCATCTCCAGGGATATTTTGATTCTCTTTATAGATGACATTTGAGGTGGTGGCCTGGCTGCTCCATCCTTGGTTCTGTTCAGACTACAGGTCTTGCACCTTGCTGGGTTTGCTCAGGAATTCTAACTTCCATTTTGTCTCCTGAGACTGATGGCAACCTGCTTTTAGCCCTTATCTGCACAATTCCTTCTTTTCCTCTCTCCGTTTGGCTCTTCTGCCCATCCTCTTGGCACTGGCCTCCCAAGGGCCCAGGGTGGTTCAAATATTTGTGCTCCTGTTCAGATTGCTCTTCCTCCTGCCACTAAATACCCCTTTTAACCACAGCTCATCTCTGGCCAAATGGAGTAACTAGGCTGCTGGCTTCTCAAGGGTTGGTGCTCTGCTGCCCCCTGGGGGTGCACATTCTATAGGCTAATTTGGGAGATTCCATACCTAGTGTAAACCAAAGGAAAGCTTTGAATTTAACATTCTTCCATTACACACTTTCCCTTCTTTCCTCCACACCCCCTTTCTCCTCTCACAGCTGCTCCTAAGCCCACAGATGTTTTTCACATCTGCAAAGCCTCTTGTGGTGGCCAGGTGAGAATGCCATGGTTTTCCTTCCAGGATGGGGGAATCTCCATCACCCTTTTCCCTGGGGATGGGGGTCTGTGGAGAGAAGGCTGTTTCCTAACTGACTGTCATTCTTTTTTTTTTTTTTTTTTCTAGGGAGAAAGGAATCATTGTAGATTTGCTCCAACGCGGGCTCTGCTAGAACAAACACACATGTGCACATAACACCCACATGCCAAAAATTCAATTTCAGCAAATAACCAGACCCTTCTAATTAAAGTGTCTAATCCATTTAGATGAATGCAACAATTAATTTAGCCAGACAATAATTGTGCAATTTGAATACTTTTCCTTTTCATTCTCATCTAGTTGGATGGAAGACTCATTTCCTGGGTGGGGGCCACACCTTGTGATCTTTGAAATGGATTTCATTGCTCAGCTTCCCTCCAATGGAAGACCTCCAACCTCACTTGTCACCGACGAGACTGGCCCCTGCTTTCAGGAAACCTTGGTATATTGGATTGTTTCTCGTTCAAGCCATGCTGATGGAGAAACACATAGCATCAGTCAGATTTATCCCCTTCCTGAAATGCTGCCCAACTTCAGGTTCCTTCCCTGAATTCTCTGCCTGGGATGGGAAGATTTGGGGCTATGATTGTCTCCCGTGTTCTGGTCCTGCTCCTTTCAAAGATTGCCATATTAGCCCTATTAGCATCAGGGACAGAAAGAGGAGAGAAAGATAGTGCTACAATTTAAGTTTGTTCCCACCTAAACTCATGTTGAAATTTGATCCAATGTTTTGGGAGGTGGGGCTTAGTGGGAAGTGTTTGGGTCACAGACAGGAATCCCTTATGAATGGCCTGGTATTCTCTAGATAGTGAATGAATTCTTGCTCTCACCAGACTGGGTTAGTTCTCACAGCAATATTCCCTTGAGAGTGGGTTGTTATAAAAGCAGGATACCCCCAGGGCTTGCTGTTCTTCTTCACACATATCCACTTCTTTGACTTCCTTCACTTTGTTATGATGCAGAATGAAAATCTTCATCAGAAGCCAAGGCCATGCCCTTGAACTTCCCAGCCTGCAGAACCATGAGCTAAAATAAAACTCTTTTCTTTAAATTACCCAGCCTCAGGTATTCTGTTGTAGCAACATGAAACAGTCTAAAATGAATAGAAAGTAGAGAGACAAAAAGAGACTAAGGAATTGAGATAGAAGGAAAGAGAGAAGGAAAACTTTTACCCATGCAATTTGAGTATACAAAAGATAAACATCAGAGACATATTGTGCCATGACTAGGGTGCAGGCCCAGAAGTGAAGGGCTGCCTCATGCCCCTCCACTTGGTCTACTCTTTGTCTTCTATCTCCACGAGGCCTTTCATTTATTATGTGCAATGCCGTATAAGACCCTGAGGTGGTTGCTGGAAAGAAATAAAACAGGAACGTGAATAAGTATAATGTAAGTAGACAGTGATGAGTGCTGTGAGAGGGGTATGAGAAGCTGCAGCTGTGGCCTAGGACACCCACACAAAATGGCATTGGTGAGTCATAACTGGACAGAAAGAGGGGCAAGGGCACTCGAAGTGGTGTTTGCATAGCAAAAGTACTGTTCTTACTGAAATTCAAAGCAGATCCAGTTTTTTTGGGGGGTGACCTGATGCTTATTAATTGGAAGGGAGGTTATTTAAGAAAAAAAAAAACAAAATTGTTAAGACAGGATTTGATGTAAAATTGAATATTTATTTTAAATAATAAAATATATCATTGTAAATTATGCATTCTAAAAGCTGACAATACCACAAACATCACAAAATCCAGAATAATAATGGCATTTAAATGCTAACTAACTGACTGACATATTTCTATAGCACTTTCTTCCTACATTTTTTAGTTGCATACTCTTTAATGCTTCTTCATATGACAATAATTTTGGCATATTATTTTCTAAAGAGAGAATAGGAAGATAGTTCTGTGTTCTTTCTAGCACAGTTGATCAAAATTTGTTTTTGTATTATTGATAGTTAGGATTCATAAATCATGAGACCCCACATACAGATGTACATGCTTTTGTGATTATGCTATGGGTTTGTGCCCAGCCACTTAGGAATTCTGGTAAACTCCAGCGTGAGGAATTTATCAGAACATGGAATATATTATCAGAATATAGCATGCGCGTGTTCACAGTGCAATACAACCTCTGGCCCTGTACCTTTATGTCATGATGCCAAGTAAGTTGGTACAGTTGGTGTTAAGTGTACTCCCAGAGTCATTTATACATTGAGACAGCTAGCAATAACTTAACTATACTCCAAACGAAATATAACAAGCCCAATTAACAGCTTTCCCAATTCAGCTTCCTATTAGCTAGATCCCTATTAGCTAAACATCCATGGACACTTGGGCACCGCTGACGTGAAGGGAAGCATGATGAAGGGAGGCTGAGATGGAAACAGACTACCTGCTTTAACAAACTCTGGTTAAAATATATTACTTTAGAAAGTTTTACAAAAATCGTAAGAGCCTTTGAATACATTGCCAGGTGCCTCTCCTGGAACCTTAGAAGGGGTCTCTGAAATGAGGGTCCTTGACATTTAAAGCTTTATTGGCATCAAAATAAATTGATCGCTGCTTAGATTATAAATTTATTTGGGATGATGATGGAAACTACAGGTAATCCACCCTACTTACCCCTTAGAGCTTAAGAGAGCATGCTGCATAGTAATTAAGGGCATAAATTGTGAAGCCAGTAGCTCTGGGTTCAAGTTCTGGCTATGCAATTTAGGAGTTCTGTGGTTTTGGGCAAACCATCTAAATCTCAGCCTTTTCATCTATAGAATGAAGATAATAATAGTGTTGACATGATGTGCATAGAGTGTAAAGCACATAAAAGGCACTCAATATATGCTGGTTGTCTTTTATTCTTTGGAGGGGAGAAGAGTTAGCTTCCAGCTTCTGGAGTGGCAGAGTGAAGGTAAAAGGAAGAATGTCATGAAGGAAAGGATATTTGGTCTGGATCTTAAAGTTCTGATATGATCTAAATATTTGAAATGGGGGTGCATGTTACAGCAGAGATGTGTCCAGTTTGGCAGGAGTACAGGATGCTAGAAAGTTTGACATGCATTTGACAAGATAATTTGGGGCCAAGGACGGTGATGAATACTAGACTTTATTTTCCATGATTTAACATAATTAGATGTGCACAACGTGCCAGTTTGCTACATATGTATATATGTGCCATATTGGTTTGCTGCACCCATTACCTCGTCATTTACATTAGGTATTTCTCCTAATGCTATGCTTCCCCCAGGCCCCACCCCATGACAGGCCCCGGTGTATGATGTTCTCTGCCCTGTGTCCAAGTGTTCTCATTGTTCAATACCCACCTATGAGTGAGAACGTGCAGTGTTTGGTTTTCTGTCCTTGAGATAGTTTGCTCAGAATGATGGTGAAATATGAATTTTAAGACATGGGAGAGGACTGCTAAGGAGTGAGAACATGGAGTCAGGAATGGAGTCAGAAGACCCATTAGGAGGTTATCAAGACAGTCTAGGCAGGAGGTGATGAAGACTGGAACTAGACAGTGTAAGAGATTCACACACACACACACACCACTCCACATGCATGCAAACACACATCTAGAACAACAGACTGCACATTTATGGCATGGTTACCCTGTATCTCTCTGAATTGTTTGCCCTGATCTCTGCTGGGACTTGACAAACAGGAGATCAGCCTGGCAGAGTTGTCATCAGTGCCAGGCTGAAGCTGTGCCCTTTTAGACATGCTGGGTTCTTGCGTGACAGAATCATGCTCCCTGGGTTACTTTCAGTGCTGGCTGCAGCTGGCTGACTTGTCTTCACATCTGAGTAGGCTCTTTCTGGGGGCCTGTGGGAGCTGCCAGCAAGTGCTGGCCTCCATCAGGCTGATGGGCAGTGCAATTTATTTTATGCTGAAATGACACCAGGGTGACAATGCCTCTTGCAGGGGACAATTTGGTTTCTGTAATTGCTAGCCTGGGGGCAGGGGAAGAGGTCCCTCTCTCAATTCAACATCTGCCAGATTAGCAGGGATGACAGGGACAGGCTCCTTTGAAAACAGAGGTTCAGAGACTCCTCCCCTATCCACCTGTCCTGTAGTCTTTCAGCCCACAATCTTGTACAGTGGCTCTTCTGAGCCTGGCAGGAGCCAGAAATGAAGTGATTTGGGGCCCAAAGCATTAACCAGTCTGGATGCAGAATTTTGCTGAAAGGTTTTTACCTCGTTTGAACCTAGCACTGTTCTGGAAATTTCTGTCCATTGATTCACGAGCCTGTTGTAAACCCAATAAATCATTAATGGTAATTCCTACACATCCAGTTTTAAGATACAGAACATGGAGGCATAGATTGCTTCAGAACAGGCAAAATGGAACTTAGAGTTCCTAGTTACAGATTATATTAGATTTTCATGAGACAAACTTCTCCTCCCCTATTTGTCTATATTTGCAACTTTATAGCAGTTGTATAGTGCCTAATACAGTTTTTGGCACATCAATTAGTACTAATTTGTTGACTGACTGATTGTATTCTGAGATGAATAATAATTTGAACCAGGTAATTAATTTCTATTATCTTACTGTGAGAAGGAGGGAGACCAGTATGTGTCTTCAGTTATTCATTTATTCATTTCACAAATATTTACTGAGTGTTTACCAAGTCCTAGGCACTATACTTGTGCTGAAAATAGAACATCAGATAGGCTACAGCTCCTGACTCAAGTTACAGCCCTGTGGGAGATAGATAACTACATAACACATTACCACAGGGAAGTGCCTGGTGCAATGGGAACACATTCCAGGGGCACTTAACCCAGGCAAGAAATGCAGGAGGTGGTGGTCAAGGAAGGCTCCTGCTGTCTCACTAGGGACCTGAGGGAAGAGTGAGAGTCAGCCACATGAAGAGTGGGTGGGAGGTGAAGGCAAGACCAATCCATGGTCAGGACACCAAAGAGCTTCTGGTCTAGGGAAAGAGTTGGACAAAGAGAAAGTAATGACTTCAATAATGTGTACGTACTGAGTGGGAGAAGGAATAGGGGCTTAGAGTTTTTACCAATTAAGTTTCTTTAGAGGCAAACAATTGAACTGATTCCAGCTAGGTCAAGATGAAGGACATCATGTTTGTTCACAGTTTCAATGGGAAACCTGAATAACCAGGCAGCGCCAGGGTCACCACTATTGGTAAGTCCTCTTGGATTTTGTCTCTAAGACAATGAATGCTGTAAGCTCCGACTGCCTAGTCTCTGTGTGACTGCACTCATGTCTTCTTCTTCCTAGGATGAAGAACCAGATTGGCCCAGATTGAGTCAGGTGTCTCTATCCTTTCACCAACCAGGCATGGGCAAGGAATAGGAGGGTGGTGGATACGGCCAATGAGAAATCTCCGTGAATCCTATAATCAGCCTCCATTTCTCCCTTCCTTTTTCTTTTCTTTCCTTTTTTCAAGAGTGCAACTAGGAAGGGAGGACACTTCACCAAGAGTAGGTGCAGCTGGCAGATAGGAAGTCAGAGAAGGTTTCCTAATGTCTGCACTGAATCTTCCTAGGTGTAGAGCAGTCTGGCCTTTATTTGGAAGGCCCGTGGGTTTCTTTTTTTCCATGCCAACCATGCCTATGAATGAATCTCACACAACCAGCTCTAGCACTGCTGGACTTCAGTGGATCCTCCAATGTCTCTGACAAACTCTGGAGGTGGCAGAGGTCTGAGAATTTTCTAGGCTTGTAACTTGAAGGGGTTGAAGGGAGAAGGAGGAAGGTATGTGTGGAAGGGTGGGGCAGTGGAGAAACTCTCCAGACATCAGGAGGACAAAGAGAAATGTGCTATTACTTTCTGTAGTCTAATTTGGGTTTACCCAGATGAATAATTTCCTCAGGCAGCCAGGAGGAGCCTTACGCCCCCTGAGACCAAGACCACTCGGAATTTAGCCTGTTGTTCTGACAGCTTTAAATAGGAATCAAACTCAGCTTTGGGACCTGTGGGGTCCTTCACTGCTTCACTCTGCCTCCAGGCCCAGGGAAGAATCCCCAGGGTCTGAGGGCATGCTCTGCCATGTCTTTGCAGGTACATGAAAATGGCAGATGAGTCTGCAGCCACTTACCCCTCTTCACTTCCTCACTAGGCAAATGGCTTAATACTCCCTGGCCTGGAGAGTGAGAAATCTGACCTTGAATCAACATCTTCACCCACTCCACCTGGGCAGGGCATCCTGCAGCCTTTTTTTTTTTTTTTTTTTGAGACAGAGTTTCGCTCTTTTTGCCCATGCTGGAGTGCAATGGCGTGATCTTGGCTCACTGCAACCTCTGCCTCGTGGGTTCAAATGATTCTCCTGCCTCAGCCTCCCAAGTAGCTGGGATTACAGATGTGTGCCGCCACAACCAGATAATTTTGTATTTTTAGTAGAGATGGGGTTTCACCATGTTGGCCAGGCTGCTCCCGAACTCCTGACCTCAGGTGATCCACACGCCTTACCTCCCAGAGTGCTGGGATTACAGGTGTGAGCCACCGTGCCCTACCCCTTCAACCTCTTATTTATCCCCCTGGGTGCTCTTGGCCAGTTGGGTGGGCAATTGCTCTCATCCTCTTAGAATCCTAGACTAATAGCCAACCAAATATAGAAGGCATCTCAGATACCTTTTAGACTATCCTTTAATTTTACAGAAAAGGAAGATGCCCCCAGAGAGAGGATGAGGCTTTCCCAAGGTTAATCAGCTAATTGGTGACAGGACTGATACTAGAACCAAGAGCTCTTGAAGCCCAGTTGAGCCGTCAGTTACGTGGCCTCTCACACCTCTACTTTCTGTTGGGAGTACTGAGTATGCTGGGATCCAGAGACAGCTTTCTCTCTTGCTGTCATCCCCTCTAAAGTTCAGAGTTGGTTTCAAGACAACCCCAGGGAGAAGGAACAACCCTTGCACCTCCCTTCCTTCTAAGAAGCATTTTTCCTTGGATAAGGAGCTCTTGGTCTAGGAATCAGACCCAGTCTTTGCTGAGCAAAGGGAGCCACCTGATTCTAAGGAAGAGCTCCTTAGGCTTCTGTCACCAATTTAAGGATCTCCTGGCCCCAGGCCCTGACTGACCCTGAGGACAAGTTTGCTCTTAGCTGAAGGCCCTTCATCATGTCTGAATACAGAAGAGAAAAGAAGTGAACTAGTGGGGTTAGCCCAGGGGTCTCCAATCCCTGGGCCATGGACCAGTGCCAGTCCATGGCCTTTTAGGAGCTGGAACCAGCTAGAAGCCTGTTAGGAACCAGCAGGAGGTGAGCGGTGGGCAAGCGAGCATCACTCTCTGAGCTCCACCTCCTGTCAGATCAGCTGTGGCTTTAGATTCTCATAGGAGCAGGAACCCTACCGTGAACTGCAGATGTGAGGGATCTAGGCTGTGCTCCTTGTGAGAATCGAATGCCTGATGATCTAAGGTGAAAGAGTTTTATCCTGAACCATCCCCCATCTGGCCCCCGCTGTTTGTGGAAACATTGCCTTCCACAAAACCAGTCCCTTGGTGCCAAAAAGGTTGGCGACTGCTGGGTTAGCCCATTTGTCAGCTTGGGGGCTTGTTCTCTGGTCAATTTTGTAGGAACAGGGTGGTAATAGTAGTGGTCCAAGATGACCTGGAGATCCTGGTCATGCAGGGATGATGTGACCTGTTCCAGGTCAGCTCCTTTGCTTGCCAACAGGCCTTCAGATGAGAGAGGAGCTGAACCTATCGAGCTCTTCTTTTCTTTTAAGGGAGGGTTTCTTCAGAACTTGAAATGCCAACCTCACAACTCCAAGGGCAATGGTTGTGTCTCCTTTTTAGAGAGTGTTCTTCAGAGAGAGATGATTTTTTTTTTTTTTTTAAGTAGTGGACAAGGTGGAGTGATCAAAGGAAATATTTACAGTCTCACATAGAAGTAATTTGGAAACCTTTAAAAACTACTAGAAATTCTTATTTAATACAAACTCTTGAGTATTGGGCTCCCCAGTTATTTCTAATGTACAGCCAAGGTTGAAAAACCACTGGCCTTAACTAAGACCACACTGGAATGTTATTTTTATGAGAGTAGGGACTTGGTCTCTTTTGTTCACTGCTATGTTCACAGCACTAATAAAGGTACCTGGCATATAGGAAGTCTTACTCAAAAAGCCTTGTTGATGAGTGAATGAATGAATCCTTTGTATATCACTGGGTGTATGCTCATCATTTCGTCAACTCTTCCTGAGAAAGTGACGTCGGAAGGGCATAGAGAGACCATCTCTGCCTTGGACAGGGAAGGATGGAGTGAGTTGTGTCTGGGCTCTGACCAACATGCAGTTAAAATGATTTAAATAGGACAGAACAAAGCCTGTTGGCACATGGAAAGAACTCTTGGTCCACAGTGCCTGTGAAGGAGGCCGGGTTGAGAACGTGATGACAACTTTTGTGTTTAATTAATTAACATGGCTACAGAGGGATCAGGAACATAATTTAATGGAGGCTAAGATTACCCACTGGCTGGGGAAAGCTCAGCTCAAATGAAGCATCTGGAGGCACTATTTATGTAATACAATATGGAATAAAGCCTTGTTGAGAAGTAGGCAGAAGATCGCCTTTCACTGCCCAAAGTTTTTGTGAGGCATTTGAGACAGCTGAAGTCTGAGAGGCATGGGGATGGTCTATTGTGCAGGCTGCAGCTGGACCTAAGAGTCCGAGGGCTCTTCCTGCATCCAGGGCACTGTCTCCATGGAGACCTGAGGAGCTCATCCTCTCCCTCCTCTTCTGTCTTCCATTCTGTGTTCTGTGGGGAGCTATACAGCAGGTTCCAAGGAGGAAGAATTAACACAGAACCCATATAGAGGGAATGAAAGAAGGACACTGCATATGAGAGGACAGAGCATAAGCTGAGAGTGTGAAGGTGATGGGGATACAGGGCACACGTGTCATGGGGGCAGAATCTGTTCAGGGGCAGCTTTCCAAGGGCAGGCAGGGTGGAAATGCTACAAAAAATGGAAGAGACATGAATGGATAGAAAGATTTGAATGTGTGTTTGAAGTAGACAGCATGGGAAGTTCAGAGGTTTTGCTCCAGTAACAGGGAGAGGGAACAAATAAATACCTGCTAGTGACCTGCTCTGTGATAGGCAATATGCATATGTTTTCTCAGTTCATCCTCACAATTCCCCTATGAGGTAAGGAGTGTCAACTCATCTTACAGATGAGTGTGCTGAGGCTCAGAGGGATGGAGTGGCTTGCTTAAGGTCATCAAGTCAAGTAAATGGAGAGTTGGATTACACCTAAATTTGCCTATCTCCAAAGCATGAGTTCAGAGAGGAGAAGCGTAGATGCTCAAACTTTGTCTCAGTGTTTCAAGAGGCTAACTCCATGTTGATATAAGTAATGCAGGTGGGAGTGTCTTCCTTCCAATTGCCCAGTCTATAGACTTTCTGTATAGAGGAGAAAACAGACTACCTGGAGGATATGAATGACTTGCCGGGGGAAATACATCACCAGTCCAACTTGACTTTCCAAGGTTTTGCCTTCCAGGTTCTCTTATGATGGGACACTCCCTAAATAGAGGAGGGCAAATCCTTTCAATGCCAAGCAGTTGGGGCAGAATTTCCAGGATATGAAGAAAACTAACTCCCCACATCCATTTTTTTTTTCTTTTCATCTGGAAATGTGAAGCAGTTGATGATAACCACTGCAGTGGAAAGAGACCAGGCCCAGGAGACATGACATCTGAATTCTAGGCTTGCCTCTGACACTGTCTCTCCAGCACCCCTTTCTCCTTCTTTGGGTAAACAGAATCCCTCTTTCCTGTGGGGAACTCCTTCCATGAGGTTTTGATGAAGCTAGTCCACGGTCATTGTCAGTGAGGGCCCTGTCATCCAGGTCAGAGCTGCTGGTCACTGTCCGGTCAAGTGTGGAGATAAAGAGAGAGACAATTCTGACAATGTTGGAGCACTCGGATCCTGCTATTGTGGATTCTGTGTGTTTCAGTTATATGATTCCACAAGTAACAGATTGTTTGCAAAGATGACCCCAGTATTTTCTCCCATCTCTGTCTGCATGCTCTTTTGCAATGAGATTTTTGTCTCCTCCTATGGACAAATAGAGTCAATTTTCCCTCCTCTTGAATCTGGGATGGCTCTGTGACTTGATTTGACCAACAAAATGTGGTGGAACTCGCACAGCTGGCTTCTAAGCTTTCATTTCAAAAGGCCCTGAAGCATCAGGTCTCATCCACTGGGCACCCTGAGACCATGATGCTGTAAAGAAGCCTGATCTAGTCCCCTCGAGGATGGAAGAACACATGGAGAGAGGGACCCAGCCAACCCATCAGGTTAATGAAGCCACAGTGAACTCAGGCAAGACTGGAAGAACCCTCTATCTAACCCACAGAATAATGAGGGACAATAAATTGTTAATGTTTTTAAGTCACTAGTTTCGGCGTGGTTCATTATGCAGCAATAGATAATCGAATCATGAGAGCACAGTCACTAACTTACCCTGTGACCTTGTGTATCAATCACAGTTCTGGATGTTAAGCAAAACAAGATCAGCTTTTGCTAGTTGGATCTGTATAGTAATTTATCTAAAGGATATTGAATCATCAGAAAGGCTGAAATGCCATGATCAGAGCTACTCAGACGGAAACATGTTCCTAAATTTGCCGCCATCAGCATCCCTCCATAGTTATGCCACAAGTTCAATTGTGTTCAGTTGTGATGCCAGAGTGACAGAGAATCCCTTACTATCCTTGCTTCTTTGCATCACTAGCTTCTGATTCAAAGCGTCCAGGGTGGTGCTTCTGATTGGACAACTCTAGGTCAAGTGTCTGCATCCTAGCTACAAGGGAATCTAGGAAAGTATCTGTCATTTCAAGCTGCTATAATGGGAGGCAAACTTGTAAGACGGTGATTTTTCCAAATGTACAAAGCAAGCCAAAAAAGAATGACCAATGTTCTCTATAGTCCACCCCTTTTCCAAATCAATATCAATGCACCCCATTCTTTCTGTATTCATATTTCTGAAAAAAAATTTTCTTGCTAATAGATTCAGTTATCTCCTGCTTAATCAAAACCAGCACATCTTTTCTCTAGATTCTCATCAGATACTGCATCTAGCTTCAAGTTTAGGATCTGTGGTTGATATCTATTTATCCTCTAGCTCTGGCATGTATTTACATTTATATTCTGTAATTTATAGAATAAATTGTGAACCTAATCACAGTGAACATATCCTACATGAAAAAATGAGGCAAAGGGAAAAGATGGAGCATAACATTTGTTGAAATACATAAACATTTATATAATACAACATAGAAAATAATTCACATACGTCCTCCTGTCCTTGTTTTCACTTAGTTGAAATATAGATATATTTTTGCTACAGTTGGTATTTAAGATTTCCTTCTTGATTAACCTGTCCATGTTTCCTTCATTTTCACTCAGTACTCAGTTCAAGTTTTTATAATTGGTGGGTTGATGCAACATTCATTTTTGAGGGATTTGATCTCTTAGTAGTTTTATCTATGTGGGGTTGCAATGGTTTTCCATCAGTCTATTACCACTGAAGTGGAGACAGGTCACCCTGTACCTGAATGAACCGAGGCACAGGGATTGAATGAAGAGTTTAATCCGTACTCTTTTGTGGCCCCAGTGTGTTGCAGCAATCCTATTTCCCCTTGATGATTTACAGCAATTGCTCCAGTAATCCTTTTCTGGGGGGAGGGCCTATTCATTCAGTGGGAATAGAAGCCATAAATGTTTAGGGTGGAGTCTCAACTTGCAATTCAATGAACTAATTGTTGTGTTTCCTAGTAGAAGCCTTCTTCCTTGGATGCTAAGATTTCTAAGCCTGCAATATAAGGATTGGAAACCAAAGCTTTACTAATGCATCATTTAGTGTAATAGTTAGATGTATCATCCCACTTTCACCCTTTGGGTTCTGGAGTCATGATTTCTGGCTAGGTAAAAAACAGCATTATTATTGTTTTTAATTTTTAATTTTTGTAGGTACCTATGTGTATATATTTATGGGGCACATGAGATACTTTGTTACAGGAATGCAATACATAATAATCACATCATGGTAAATGGAGTATCCATCCCCTCAAGCATTTATCCTTTGTGTTAGAAACAATCCAGTTATATACATTCTTTTAGCGATTTTTGAATGTACAATTAAATTATTATTGACAATATTCACCCTGTTGTGCTACCAAATACTAGGTTTTATTCATTCTTTGTATTTTTTTGTATCTGTTAAGCATTCCCCACTTTCCCTCCACCCCCTGCCACTACCCTTCCCAGCCGCTCATAACCATCCTCCTACTCTCTACCTCCATGAGTTCAATAGAAACAGCATTATTGATGATTCAAAGAATATACTTCATTCTTCAAGACGGTGCCTCAGCCATGGAAATGGGTTGAGTGAGGAGTAGCAACACATTTGGAACAGGCATATGGGAATATAAGCTCATGAAATTCACTTGTACTATTAGGACTTACTTGAGCCTGGTCCTGCTTGTATCATTTCCACAGATAATGATGTGCTGCTAAGCCTGCCTGATTTTATAAGTAGGTGGATCGATAATATCCTGTTCAGGATGAGTAGTCCAGGATGCATGATTATCTAGTGTCTGATGATCACTCATTCACTCTCAACCAGGGCCTAGTAGCAAGCTAACAGCTATTTCTTTTGAAATGATTATTTTTAAATTGACATATAATAATTGTATGTATTTATGGGGGACAATTTTGATACATGTATGCAATAGTAACTTGCTGAAGAAGACCTGGCTTTCTCCAAAACCTTAGGAGGCGTATTCTATGATTTTCCTATTCAACCTTGCTTCATACTCCATATAGTACCCTGAGCTGCTACAGGCACTTGAAATATCGTTGGATCTTTTGGATCAGTAGGGCCAAGTGAAGAGGTGCTTATATGACAGCCTGAACCAGTTGGAGAGCCCTCTCTAGCTCTGAATTTTGCTCAAAGTTGTTAACCTTGCTGGTGTCAGGGAAAAGGAACTGGATCAGTAAACAAAATATGGTGTACATTATCTCCAAAGCCCAAGAAGATCCTTGCAGTGTTATGCCATTTCTCTTCATTGTAAGAGGTACAGAAAGTTGTCTTACTTTAGAGAGAATGACCTCCACCATTGGACCTTACCCACTGATTGGGCTTGTGGGCCAACTGTGCCTACCATGAGGTGGACTTAGGTAAAACCTCATTTATTGCTTGTCTCTCATTAGTACCCACTCACACCACAGTAGTGTTCTGGGTCTTCAGATTTTGCTATTTTCTTATAGCCAGTGTTTGACATTTTCAGAAAGACACTGGGTATTTACTTCCCCCCAGGACACAGATAGTCTGGTAAAAGGCTGTAGGACTCTTTGGGGGACTTCTGGGAGAAAGATTAAAGGTATAGCTGCCATGTAATTGCAGGGTTCTTACTGAAGGGTACTCACCTTCCTCTTCCTTCATGGAGAACTGAATCTGAATGAACTGAGGTACAGGGATTGAATGAAGAGCCAAGTATCAGTAGGACATTTTAAGCTTCAGTAACAGAAAATCTTGACTCAACTGGCTTGAAAATTAAAGAAAATGTATATTGCATAAAGAAATGCATGCAGACTAAGAAGTACAAGGGCTGGTTAATCCAAAAGCTCAAAAATATCACTGAGGACCTGGCTCCTTATATTTCTTTGCTCTGCCCTTCCCAGTGTCTTGGTTTGCTTTCCACTGTGGTTGCAAGTGGGCTTCCACCCTAGCTGTGGGGACCACATGCAGTTAGATTATGTCCAACATAAGAGAGACTGTTCCTTCCTTAGAGTCTGTGTTTTGGAGGGCTTCCCTCCTGGGAGTCTCAACTGGACTTCTGTTAGAAAGGAGGAAGAAGTATTGGTGAGCAGTTTATTGGATGATAAGTGAACAAGGTCTGCTATCAACTGCAACTCTCAGTCATGATGACACAAGTCAGGACTCTATTCATCAGGCCTGTTAAATCAAAATAAAGACTTTACTCATATGTCCATCTCTTTTTTCTTTTTCTTTTTTCTTTTTTGAGATGGAGTCTCGCTCTGTTGCCCAGGCTGGAGTGCAGTGGCCGGATCTCAGCTCACTGCAAGATCCTCCTCCAGGATTTACGCTATTCTCCTGCCTCAGCCTCCCGAGTAGCTGGGACTACAGGTGCCCACCACCACGCCCGGCTAGTATTTTGCATTTTTTAGTAGAGATGGGGTTTCACCGTGTTAGCCAGGATGGTCTCGATCTCCTGACTTCGTGATCCGCCCATCTTGGCCTCCCAAAGTGCTGGGATTATAGGCTTGAGCCACCGTGCCTGGCTTGTCCATCTCTTTTACCTTTGGGACCCCATGAGCTGCCATGCCAAAGATCTGTATGGGCTTGTATTAGTCAGTGCTCTCTGAAGAGGCAGAACCAATAGGATATATCTATAGATATATGAGAAGGGATTTTATTAGAGAAATTAACTCACATGATTATGGAGACTGAGAAGTCCTATGACAGCCCATCTGCAAACTGAAGACTCTGGGATTCTAGTAGCATTGCCCAGCCCAAATCTGAAGGCCTCAGAACCAGGAAGCCAATGGTGTAACTCTCACCATTCTCAGTATGAAACCAAAGGCCTGAGAACCCAGGAGGTCACTGATGTAAGTCCTGGAGTCCAATGGCCAGGGAGCCTTGAGTTGTTGTCCAGGTCCAGGAGAGGAAGAGTATATCCTGGCTTCAGTAGATAGATTGACATATTCACCTTTTTTCCCACCTGTTTTTGTTCTGTGTCCCCAGCAGATTGGCTCGTGCCTGCACAAATTGAGTGCAGATCTTCTCCACCTAGTCCACTTAGACTCATGTGCTAACTTCCTCTGGAAATACTCTCACCGACACACCCCAAAATAATGTCTTACCAGATTTCTAGGTATTCCTTAGTCAACTTGATGTCTAAAATTAACCACAGAGTCAGCCCATTCTGATTATCAGGCTGGTCAGCTGCCTCTTCTGGTAGCCAAGCTCTGGTAATTATTGCTCTTCCCAGGCCTGTGATTTTCCCAAACCAATTTAAATCATGCATCTCATTTCCAGCTACATCTTCTCTCTACTAGCATCCTTGGCTTACAGAGAATAGCCATGCTTTTTATGAAGATGTTGGCACTCCTGTCACTAATGTATTTACCATTGCCTTAATGAAGGTAGTGTGTTTTGGGTCCTCTTGGGGGATATAGGAGGTGGGGAAGCACTTGCAATAAATCCATTCTAACATTGCTATGTCCCTAGGTCTTTAAATTTACTTTGTCTAAATTATGGCTTGTAATTTCTGGCATCTCAGCTGCATTGGAGCACTAACATACTGTACTATGGAGCACTAATGAGTCCAGGTTTCTGTCAACTCACCCAGCAGACAATTAAAACAACTAGATGCTCAACCTAGTGCATCAAATACAGAATTACTGCATATATCAGCATATCAATAAACTCAACCTGATCTAAAATTATGTTTTTCCCTTGTTGGTCTAATACCCTCAGAATCTACTCCCTCACGTGTTTCTCATGTCTCTACTAATACAATGATCAGAGTCATAAACTTTTGTCTGTAAGCTTTTCCCTTAAGATATTGCATATGGATGAGCTTCATCCTATACTCTACTCTGCCCCAGGAACATGTTGAGATCTAACCCTAGTTATAGGAGGCAATGAAGAGTAGAGCAGGTGGAACACAAAGAGAATGAACTTCCCCTTGCAAGGTAATACCCTCAGGTTAGATCATTGCAAGATTTTTAGGCAAGATGGGAATACACGCATAGGAAGGGAAGAGGAGTTGATTTGGCTAACAAGAGAGATAGGAATCAATAAAGTTTAGAAATTCAATGCTCTGAGTCATCTGAATGCTCCCATAAATCTCTGTTCCAATTCTTAGGTCTACCTCTTTCCCATTCTATGCTCTAATTTTCACCTAAGCAAAAATTTGCAAGGCTCCATATTAAACTAATCTTCTAGGCTAGGTGTGGTGGCTCATACCTATAATTTCAGCACTTTGGGGTGGGCAGATCACTGGCGGTCAGGAACGTGAGACCAACTTGGCCAGCATGATGAAACCACATCTCTACTAAAATTACAAAAATTAGCCAGGTGCGGTGGTATGTGCCTATAATCCCAGCTACTCAGGAGGCTGAGGCAAGAGAATTACTTGAACCCAGGAGGCGGAGGTTGCAGTGAGCCAAGATTGCACCACTGTACTCCAGCCTGGGCAACAGAGGAGACTCTATCTCAAAAAACAAAAACAAAAACAAAAACAAAACTAATCTTCTAATTCAGCAACCTGCAGGATCAAATTTTCTGTCTGATTTTTGTCTATTTCACGATTGTGGCTGTAAGACATAAGAGATTCTTCAAGCAACAGGTAGAAAATATTTGGTTTTTAGCTTGTGTCTTGACTTGAGAACTTAAGAATTTGTGTGTTTTCATTCTTTGTTTTAAAAAATCCACCTAGCACTATTGGAAGCAAGCAGTTTATCCCATAGTCCTTGATTTTTTCATGCTTTTAATATTGTTCTATGGTGGCTACTGTTTCATACCCTACACCTTGACTTTAACAGGTATTTCATTCCAGGTGACTACAGGTAGAAACCTAATGGTTTGCCACTATTTACCATGTTTTGGCAGAGTCTCATATTTTACTCCAAGCTGAATTTTTACTGTATGTAGCCCTAAGCATGTGAAACAAACCATCTCAGATTCCTGTTAATTTCTGGAGGGTCTATTTCTACCCAACTCTTGGTAATATTTTGGCATTAGCCATGGTTTTTATTTGCAAGCAACATAAATAGACCATGGAGAAAAACAAAAGATTGACTAAAAGGATACTGGGTAGCTTACTGAACCAGGAAGGAACAGCATCCAAAATTAAGACCCTTGAGATAAAATCTTCCTCTACTCACTTTTCATTGGGTTATCATCTACCAGTCACAACATGGGACAGGAGTGTCTGGATGGCAAGAGGTTAGGTCCAGTGAGTTTGCCCTGGAGAAAAAAAATAGCATGGAAAATGAATACCTGGCATTTCTGGCTTTCATAGCTGGAGATGGGTTTCCCACCAAGACTCCTAAGGTACAGAATTGCTCAAAGGAAGGAGCTGAATTGCTGAACAGTCAAAGCAAATGGTAGATGCCCACTAGCCCTTGAGCAACTTATTGCCTTCTCTGTTCCTCAGTTTCCTTCTCTGTAGAAAGAAGGGTTTGAATTAGATGGTCACTCAAGTTGCTCCCAGATCTGTTCTTCTGAGTCTCTGCCGCTCTCCTTTGGCTTCTGTGAAGTAGACAGTTCTAGCTCACATTGTTCCAACTAAGAGGTAATGTGCCCTTGGACCACTTCTAGTCATAGAGCACCAGGGGGTGGGGGACAGAGGGGGTGCTCAAGGTGACAGCCTGAGGGGGTGAAGGCTGCTCTTCCTGGCTCCTGGCAGTTGTTGAGTTGAGCTCTTGTACAGCTGTTTTTGCAGCAGGTTTCACACTGATGCAGAAAATAGAAGCAGTGTCAGGCCAGCACCATGAGTGATCCAGAGAACAAAGTCATTTTTCAAGACACTGCCCTGTTTAAACACTGGGTGTCGAGGTGACAGATTTTGTAGACACTTTATGGGAAAAAAATCCACCACCTTGAGTGATTTTGAAGCCTTTAGAAATATTTGGCAAGTGTGAACAGTTGGTTCCCCACACTTTCTCTTTAATCAATTGCTTCTTTAAGAAGTGGCTGTGCTGAAGGGAGAGAGCTGTATAGTTCCTCCCCCACCTCTGGCTCCCTTTCCAGCGCATTGGGTTTTCAATATGAAGAAGCAAAATTTTCTCCACAATCCCCAAAATGGTGCCTGCATATTAAAAATACACCAGCTTTCTTTGCTGTTTGCCTGTGGATTTGTTTCATTTCATACCTCACTGAAGCCTCCTCTCTGTTCAGAACACACTGTACCCAGTTGTAAGGAGAGAAGAGGGGAGGGGAGAGACTTGAGAAAGCATCACTTGTTTTCTTAGCAAACTGAAAAATGTTAAAATTGAAGCTTGAACTTTGAATGAACAGAAACCTGAGGACTTTAGGAGGAGTTTTCATTCACTGGCTTGCCTGGAGCTTTGACCTTGGTCTTTCCTTCACCTGAAGGTGGCATCTACAAGTCCAATCAAAAGGTGGACTACCTTTCAGCCCTTGTCCAGCCAGAATCCAGAAACAGATCCATATTTCCTCAATGGGTGAAGAAAACATTTGTGTAATTGAATATGACATGCCTCATGAGAAGCCAAGCCATTTCTTCTACATCTACTTGCCACCTGCAGTAGTTAAATGTGTCCCTCCAAAATTCATATCCACCTAGAACCTCTAGCTGTGACCTTATTTGGAAAAGGATCTTTGCAGATGTAATTAGTTCAGGATCTTAAGATGAAATCATCCTGGATTTAGGGTGGGACTAATCAGAAGAGACATCTTTCTAAGAAGAGGAGGGGACACAGAGAGACACACAGAGAAGGTGATGAGAATGATGAGAAGACGGAGGCGGAGATTGGAGTGATGATGCATCTACAAGCCAGGGAACATCAAGGACTGCCAACAACCACCAGAAGCCAGGAGAGAGGCATGAGACAGTTCTTCCTCCTATCCTTCAGAAGAAATCAACTCTACTGACACCATGATTTTGGATTCTGGCCTTCTAAAATGTGAGAGAATAAATTTCTGTTGTCTTAAGCCATGCAGCTTGACATAATTTGTTACAGCAGCCCCAGGAAACCAACATACCATTTTGAATGCCCCTTTGCTCCCCAGTTCTCAGCCCATAATATCCTGTAAAACTTTCTTTTCTCTAAAGTTTCAGCTCACATGCTACCTCATGGTGAAGTTATTTGAAACTTCATTAACAATTCATCATTTCTTTACTCCTTGTTCTCACAGCCTTTGGCACTGACTTTGTTTTATTATTTAGTTAGTGGTTTACAGTGGTGCTCCTCCTTCCTTGATCATGGCTTTCTGAGGGTAAGGACAGATCTTCTCATCTCCGTCATTCCAATGCTCAGTAAAGCACTTGGCATATAGCAGACAGTAGTGAATGTGTGTAGAGGATGGATGGAATGAAACCATAACATCCTCCAAAGGTGACACATCAGGTGCTGCCAAACTTCTGAAAAGGGACAACTTGTCCCTGGTGATCTTTCACACCCCTTACCTGTATGCATTTCTTTTCTTCTGATGTCGTCTCTGTCCTCTGTGCTTAGCTGCTGACTGTGAATACATTTCTGCTTAAGTGTTAACTGATAATCTTGGTGTTGGCTGGTCCCTGTTAAAGGTAAGGCTTTTTCCAGGATCATCCATACTCACAACATAGAAAAGTTTCACACCTCAGGAACATCTGGTTGGGGCATGGGAGGTGACCTACTGGTTTTACTGGGGAGATGGAAGATGTGAAGGAGCACAGGCTTCCTATGCTGCTTCTGAAACACTGCAGATCTCTTCCTGGAAGATATGGTCCAGGTGGCTCTCTCTCACTCTGCGTTGTGTCCACTGCTGCTCCTCTGCCCCATTTCAGCCCACTCCCTCCCATCCTCCCCCGATTCCTTGCCAACCACCAAATGATCTGGATCACTTGGATATAAGAAATACTGTCTTTTGTCCTCATTGGGCTTTTTGTTGTTGTTACCGCAAGGCAAACCTCAGGAATTTGACAGAATTAAACTGTTTTATTTTATTTTTTAAATGTTTAAATGAAAGAAAGGAAAGGGAAAGTGGTAATCAGACAACTTTGTGGGCATACAGCCAGGTGAGTGGTAAGAGTTGCAGGGTGCTCCGTGGACTGCACGGACTCTCTGTGCCCTGGGGATGTTGTGTACCTTCCCATGCAGCATAGATCCAAGGGCTTGGGTGGGGGCCCACGAGGAGCTCTGCCAGTGTGGTTGGGCAGAGGTGATGCGGAGAACTGCCTCCTGAGCAAGTCAGCTCATGTGATGGGGCCTGGAAGAAGGTGGCTAGGAAGAGCCAGTGCCCCTCCCTGCTAATGGCCACCACTACCTCTGTGTCCTCACAGACTTCTGCTGGCATGTTGGAGGTTACTCTCACAGTGCTCAGTTGCTTGGTAAAGCATCTGAGAATAGCAGAGATCTGTGGAGACCATGGCAGACTCCAGTTCGGAGGCCACATACTCTGAAGCTGAGGTTGATTTATGAGGTAGGCTTGGATTCTCTTGCTTCAGCTCCCTCCGGAACTCTCTCGAAGGTTCTGATCATTTTATTTTCTTTCTAAATTACCATATTGTCATTCACCCTTAGCAAATGGTCCTGGGACTTAAAGGGAGCTGCTTTGGTGGAGTCATTAATCACAAAGCCTGGAGGGATCTTGGGGAGCGCTCTCTTCTCTCCTTCCCTGCTCCACTTAGATTGCAGGATTCTCTGTCTTTTAAGTGTCTTGCTCCACGACTTGGATTTCACTCTGAGAGTGGGCCAGGACTTTCATGGGGAAGGCTTTCAGGAGGAGAGAGTGAGAGAGAAAATGTCTTAGTTTGTTCCTGCTGCTTTAACAAATTACCACAGATTGGGTAATTCATAAATAAAGGAAATTTACTTCTCTCTTCTTAAAGTCTGGGAATATATTTGGTGAAAAGAAAAGAAATCTATTTCTCACAGTTCTGGAGGCTGTAAAGTCCAAGATCAAGGTGCCAGCAGATTTAGTGTCTGGTGAGGACATATGCTTTCTTGTTGCATCCTCTCACATGGCAGAAGGGGCAAAAAGGGAGTAAGGTGCTCCCTTCAACATCTTCTATAAGGGTATCAATCTAATTTCTGAGGATTCCCCTTCATAACTTAATCACCTTTTAAACACCCAACCTATTAATACTATCAATTGAGTATTAGGTTCCAAAATATGGATTTTGGAGGGACACATACATTAAAACCATGGCAGAAAGATTGGTTCGTTCATCTCATCCACGTATATTGAATACGCAGTTTATGCCAGGCTCTATCTTAGGCACTGGGGATATAACCATGAACAAAACACACAAAAAATGGACCCTCAATGAGCTTACGTTTTAGTTGTAGAATGACTTAAACAGTACGTGTATTGTGTTTTCTTTTCCAGAAGGCAGAAACAAGGCAGGAGATCCAAAGACTTTATTGCTGACCTGAGGTGGAGAGTACATCAGAGAGCAAGCCAAGTGTCTGTCTTATCATCAAATACTCCTGTATCTCTGCCGGGTTGTGTGAGGCTTGGGCGATGATGCCAAACAGACATCATTTAACCAACAAGGTTGCCCTCCCTGTACTCAAAGCCTGCTGGGGGGGGACGGGACTGGGTGGCAATATGGCCAATTACTCCAGTTTCTACAAGCACATCAAAAATTACTCCAGTTTCTGCAAGCATGTCACAGGCATCCTCTGCCGAGTCAGTTCTTGGACTGAATTGTCAAGATAAGGGCTGCTGAGTTTGCATTATCCCTCAGGGAGAGCCAACAAGCAGTATCACCCAGTCTCTAGAGCGCTTTCAAAATGGGGAGAAGAAAGATCAGAAAGGTGGAAGAGGGGAGGGGAATCCATATGTCCTGGGGCATGAGTCCAGTGAAGACATAGACGGTGTCAGGGACTCAAACCTATTAGAAAGGAGAACATTTCTGAGTGATCTTGGCTTTCCTTTCTCTGCCTTTTCAGGAAAACTGGTATGTCCAGTGTTTTTGTTTGTTTGTTTGTTTGTTTTTTGAGACAGAGTTTTGCTCTTGCTGCCCAGGCTGGAGTGCAGTGGCGCGATCTCGGCTCACCGCAACCTCCACCTCCCAGCTTCAAGCGATTCTCCTGCCTCAGCCTTCCCAAGTAGCTGGGATTATAGGCATGCACCACCAAGCCCAGCTAATTTTGTACTTTTAGTAGCGATGGGGTTTCTCTGTGTGGGTCAGGCTGGTCTTGAACTCCTGACCTCAGGTGATTCGCCCACCTCGGCCTCCCAAAGTGCTGGAATTACAGGCATGAGCCACCGCGACCAGACTGTCCAGTGTCTTATATTCCATCACCAGCCAGACTCAGGTTTTGTCAGGGGTACAGGGGAGTGTCTCTGGCAGAATGGGCAGAGCAGTAGGGCTGTCAGGCCTCAGGGCTGGGGGGACTTCCCTAGAGCATCAACAGGAGGAAGAGGACAGCAGGAGGCCAGCCACCAGGCTGAAGGGTCATTGGTCTCCAGGGAGAGAGAGCTCATGGTCTGGGCCCCAGAGACTTTGTTTGGCTATCTGACAGTCCTGGCATCTGCTAGGGCCACTGCACAGCCAGCATTAACTCTGGCAGGAGGCTGACTCATAACAAGCTCCTAGGTTTCCTCATCTCCAAAAATAGGGCCTGAATTTGATCTGTCACTTATAGCATTTAAAATAATTTTTTAAAAAACAAGAGAACTACCTTTTACGAGAAACTCTGGTTTTAAAACCAGTCAAAAAAAGCTGTATTGGTTGAAGCAGGACAGGAGCCAGAGTCCTGCCTGCTCAGCCTCTCTCCTCCCCTTACCATGGCCCTTGAAGGGCTCTTGGAAGCCCAGGTTCCCCAGAGCTAAGTGTGAGAACTATTGGACAGACATGGTGTAAGGCCCCTCAAACTGACATTCATGGCTGTGTGCTGTCGGTCTTCCCAGGCACAGAGAGGCAAGTGAAGGGCCAATGGAGCCAAGGATGTGAACTGCTGGCACTTTCTAATGAGGTCTAGTTATAAAGTGGTCTTCTTCATAGCTTCAGACATTTTTAGTTGCTTTGTTCTCTTTCTTTTGGTCTCTATTTTCTAATTCTTACATGAGCTCTTGTTCAATGTCTCGTAATGTTGGAAAAGCACTTGGAATGCCAGAGTGTGGCCTCTCTGTTCTGGTAGAGTGAACCTGCCACAGTGGCACCTAGGAGCCCCCGGGTTCACCCTCTGCAGACAGTAAACTTGCAGTCTCTTGCCAGCATGGGGGATGGGCGCTGCCTGGTGCTGGAATGGAGGAGGTTTGAGAGCTGCTGCTCCTGAAACAGCTTTCTACCTGTTCTCCTTATTTTGACAACTTCTCTTCACCTCTACTTCCAGAAATATTTTGTGCTGCCAATGCCAGGGCATTTTGAGGATTCTGTGGTATACACCAGGTTGACTTACAGCTTTCCTCACTTAGATTTCTCAAATCTGTCAAGTTCATTATCCTTTGCCCATCCACTTTGCAGCTTCCACAATTTTATTGCTATTTTCTCCTTTCCCATTTTGCCTTGTCCTTGTGGGTTTACACCTTTGTAAACAATCCCTTTGCTGTAATTTTAGTGAGGCTTGGGGAGGGAGTGAAATTAGATGTGTGTCTTCAGTTCACTACCTTTAACAGGAAGTCTGGCCATGAATTTTATCTCTTAAAAAAAGACCCTTCCCAGTTTCCCACTAAGCAAGGTCCCAGATACCTAGCACAGGCTTTATGCATTATCAGGAAAGCTGCTATTTTCCCTGTGTGATGGCCCAGTGGTCACTGTCTAGGCCCAGAATCTTCTCCCAGTCCTGATGATACCCTGTCAATCACATTCCCTCCACCCGTCATGCTTCATAACCCTCCCTATTCCTGTACATCATTCTCTCCACTTAGATGCCCTTGGGCCCTTGTCAAGACACTTTCAATCCATCAAGGGGAAAAAAAAATCAATGATTTTTTTTTTTTTTTAACTGAGCATCTAGGAAGGTCTGTGAATATGGGAATCAGATTTTCCGAGTCCCAAATTGGGATTTTTGTTCTGGTATTAGGTTAAAAAAGATTGTTTTGCAGATGTAGGTTAAACATTAACTTTTTTTAAATGTAGGGAGCACCAGGACAGAATATTTGAAATCTAGTCTGCCCAGAACACTTGAGATGTCATCACTGCGTCTGTGGGGAAAAGCAAGAAAAATCTCTTTTCTCAAGGAGCATATAATCTAGCTCGGATTGGAAGTTGGAAACACTCAAAAAGACAGAATCAGGCATGTTGGCAAGTGCCAAATAAGTAATATAGAGTGTCCCAGCAGCTTTGAGGACAGGAGGTCCTGGAGGTGTTGGGCTGGACAAAAAGAGGTTTGCTGGAGACAGGCTTTAAAGATGGGCCTTGTAAACTGCTCACAAATGTCTGAGACTGGTAGTGAAGAAACTAGGAGATTACACTGCCCTTGTTGCCAGCTCTTTCCCTGTTTCTTGTAATGTGTGGTCTATTAGCCACAGACACCAGTCACCTTTCACCATCTGACTGGGCTTCTTGGTAATTCCTCCTCAACCTTAGAATGTCCTTTGAATCATTTAAGATTACATTGTGCTTTAAGTAACAGACACCCCAAATAACTGTGGCTTAAACAAGAAAGTTTATCACTTTCTCAGGAAAAGTCCAGAGGGATCTAGTTTGGAACTGGAAGGGAGGTTCTGTTCTGTGACGTCTTCCCGGATGCAGGAGCTTTCCAACTCCTTGTAGTTCTCATCCTAATAGACCAAGAGGGAGGCTAGTGCCCCAGCCATCACATCCACATTCCAGGCAGCAAGATGGAGAAAGGACTAAAGAAGAAAGGTGAACAAAGGAGGAGCATGAGCTATTTTATAAGACAGGGTCCTAGAAGCTGCTATGAATCACTTTTGTTTGTGTCTGTTAGGCCAGTACTTAGTCAAGTACAGTAAATTAAGTTGGGATATATAGCCTTTACTCTGGGTAGACAACTGTTATTGTGGGAGAGGGGAGGAGAAGCTAGTGAGACAACTACACATCATGGCCACACTGTTGCCATCAATTTCTCTCAGACCTCATTTGGCCACCCATAAATCTGTCCCTCTCTCGTTGGCACATTTCTCCATTCGTTGATCTTGTTCTTTGTGGACCCTGTCGCTTACAGTTGATAAATGTCAGAGCTGCAAAGAAACTAGTTCATCCAGTCAGATATTTCCTCAAACAGCTGAAGAAATGGAGGTGCAAGGAAGGGACCCGACTTGTCTAAGGTCAGTCACATCACTGAATAGTTGCAGAATTGTATTAGATCACCAGGATAAAGGTTTGTCCAAACTGAGCACCTAAGTGGTAAGGGAGCAAGAGAGAAATAAAATGCTCAAAGCCAGGGCAGTTAACCAGGAAAGTCTGGACGAAGAGAGGGTTAGAATGAGTTTGGGGAAAGATAAAGTCATTTGGAAGGGAAGACAATGTTTCTAGAAGGGAAATGCCCTACAGAAAGCCACAGAGTCGGGTTAGAGCATTTTCCTAGGGCCTATGAGTCTGAACAAAGTGGAGGGTATGTTGTCAGCTCTGATGAAAAATTAAACCATGAATTGAGGTAGGCGATAGGGAGCATTGGTTGAATGGGGTTTGAACTGCACCCAGGAGCTTGGGATCAATAAAGAAATATGTCCATCTCAGGCTTTTTAAGTTTAACAGGCTCTGGTTCAGTACCATCTCTATCCATCTGTTCCTGTCTCTCTCCCCTTTCATTTCTGTCTCTGACCCTGTCTCAGTTCCCAGCTCCCTGTTTCTGTGTTTTGTTTGTTTCCTCTCTCTAGCCTCTGGCAACAGCTTTTATGCTTACAAAATGTTTCCTGTAATCCCCTTAATAACTGTTGATGGGTTTCCAAGTCTGAACCGGTGCAGATCTCCAATCTCCAAACCACTGAGGTCAGTATTCCCTTACTCTCCCTCTTGTACTTTATGTAAACAAAATCCAGGCTGTTTTTCTCTCTGGCCTGGACTCTCAGAACAGTGACAGACACTGAAAAGGCTGGATAGTTGTCCTCCTCCTCTGTGATGGGGATTGGGAGACATGCTCCCTCCACAGTTCCTGTGGATGAAGAGCCTCTCCTGCTCCCTTGAAATCTACCAGCTCTGAAATTTATGATGAATTCCCTGTCCCTACTCCCAGAGGTGGCTGCCAAGGAGACAGGTTAAAAGCCTATATTTATGGCAAGTGACACTTTCTGAACAAGATGTCGATTAGGAAGCATGTTGGGTTCTGCTGTTGCACAAACTCCAGGGGCTGAACGGCAAGTGCGTAGGGCACCCCCCACCTGTCTAAGCCCGGAGGCCTTCAGGGACAGTGCGGGGCATGGATATCTGGTAGTGCTGTGCTGAAGTTGACTCTCACTGGCGGATTGTTAAATGTTCAGGAATGTTAAAAGCTGGCTGTTAAACTGTTGATTCCTTGAAATTGGCTGTAGTGGGCGTATTTACATCATGGAAATGGGCAAATACTGTAACTCAGCGTTTGTGTTTCCTGCCCACTTGGAGAACTGGTTTACCAGTAGGTTACTGAGCTATCCTCATTTTTGGGCACTTTGTAGGGAAAGTGGCAGCTGCCTGAGATCCTTATGGCTTTGTCCAGGGACCTGGACAAAGGTCCAGGTCCTGGTTGAGGAGAATTGCTTCACCTGAGGGTGGGAAGGTTGACATTAAGAGAGTAGTAGAAAAGTGAATGAGAATAAACCTTCATTCTGCCAAGTGAGGCAGAACTGTGTCCAAGCTTCTTATCTGGTCCATGGACCCAGGACAGTGGGAAAATGTATCACAGTGACTACGTTTGTTTACAGTGAAAAAATTAGCTCAGTTATACTCGCTAGTCAACACATTCCTCTCTTGGTTATATTATCTACTTCATCCTTGCTTCCTTAATGCCCACTTCCTTTTACTAAGGGAAGGGGTGCCTTTGCAATCAGAAACCTCAATATAAGAATGTCTAATATGTTATGACTAACATGTAAGAGCAGGCTAATAGCTGACAATATGCACAGTGCTGCAAAGAGCTGACTCATGTCCAGTTGTAAATGTGAACCGTGGGACAAAAAATGCCTAATTCGTGAAGCAAATACTCAAATGCATCTAGTCAACCAGGGCTTTTTGTACACTGGTGCCCCTCCTTGTGAGCATGACGTGAAAGTTGCTTCTGCACTCTAAAGTGAATGTTTTGGCCTTAATTGAACATTAAGCTGCAGGGGGCCTCTTGGGTTAATACTGGACGTTAGCCTGTTGATGAACATCAAGCCCTCCAGACTATTTCCTCTATATAACTGTTGCGGCACACACTCAAACACACAGAGAACATAGATCCTCACGGACACATAGAGGAAGCCTTGGAGAGTCAGTATAGGAGAGATTCACCCAGAACTACGAATCTAACTGCTGAAAACAGACCCAAGGAAAGTAATGCAATTGCCATTAACCAGAGTGAATGGCCTAGCTGATGGATGCCGGCAACGTGCGGAGGCTTGATAATCGCCTGCTCATCCCAGGATGAATGTGACGCTTTCGTTCCCCTGCAAAGTATTTATTTGTGCGAGATTAGATTTGACTGGGGAATGCTTCTTCCTTTTCTAAATTATTAATGTCTAATAAAAGGTTATAGCCAAATTCCCTGACAACCTCACATGTGGAAATAAAGCCATCATTTTTTACGCAGCTGCCATGCATTTTCCCTTCATGATGAAGGAATACAAGAAAAAAGGAAAAAGAATTGGGGTTACGTTCCGTTCACTGGGGGGTGTTTCTCTTGCTATTGGTCTCCCTCCTTCAAGGTGTTTTTGGTGGGGAAAGAGTCTCCTAGTTTTTGGCCCTTCTCCATTTACAAATACAGCATTGTGGTTCTGTCCAATCACTTTAGCCTCAGAGTCCTTGCCTACTTTCAGGCAGAGCTGCCATTGTGGGTTGATGATGAAGGAGGGGTTCTCTGATGGTGATGGTTTATGGTTTGGAGGCAGTGTGTCAATCAGCCTATCTGTCAGTCAGTCAACAAGTCTTTATTTATCTCAGTGGGTGGAGAGCAGCCCATTAGATGGTTGGGACACGTGGTCTGCCTGCCTGCAGTCTCTGCCTTTGGCACCATCCTACACACAGCTGTCACATTAACTCTTTCTCGGACACAATTCTGATCCTGTTGAACTCTTGCCCAAACACTTTTAGCAGCTCCCCATTCCCTCTAGGGAGGAAAAAAATCTATGTAGCTTAGCCAAAAATTCTGGGGTTGCCTCACTGTAACCCATCTTCAAAATGTTACTTCTTGTCTCCCATAAGCCTCTTCATGACCCCAGATGGAACTACTTGCTGTTTTTTTTTTATATATATCCTGCAGCTTCCCACCTCTATGCCTGTGCTTACTCTGTTCCTCTTCCATCTTATCTCTCTGTGCACAATTTCTTCCATCACTTCAGCCAGAAAGCTCTCTGACACCATATAATTTGTATTATTTTTCTGGCACACTAGGTTTTCCCTTGCTGCCCAGCAATTCTTGTGGCAAAAGGGTACTGTGGTAAAGAGCACAGATTCTGGAACCAGACCCAGAATTTGAATCCCAGCCCTGCTACTTATTAGCTATGTGACCTCTCTGAGTCTGGGTTTTTCATCTCTAGAATGGAGACCATTATAGTACCTATTTTGTGAGGGTAATTGCAAGGATTAAATGGTTTTATCTTTGTAAAGTGCTTAGAATATAGTCTGGTGGATAGTAAGCACCATAGAACTATTAGCTGTCATTATTCGTAAAAGAAAAAATCAGAGCACTATTAACTTACAATGGCTGGAATTCAGTATAACTTACCTGCAAACTGAGCAAGACTGATTCCAACACTAAAAGTCTATACTAATATTGCTGACATATAGAAGTTAGCATTTACAAAGCATTTGCTCATCATTGCGAGTGCTCTAAAGGCCAGGCACAGTGTCTCGCTTGAACTCTTGATGTAAGTATTATTTTCTCCATCTTAAAACATAGAACACTAAAATTCAGCAAAACTCAGAGACTTCCTCAGAGAGACCTAACTTAGATGGACAAGAACCAGGGTCTTCTGACCTCCAGCCACACCAGGTTTTTACTGCTGCCTCTGTCTATGATCCAAGTTGCTATTCTGAGGCATTTGAATCCTCAGAGGAAGGAGTATAGAGCCATGTAGATCAGCAAGGGCCTGCTGTGTCCTGAGAAGCTGAACTGCATTTCACAACCCGTGATCTCAGGTCTTACAGAGTGAAAATGTTTTCAGGCCTATGTAAAAGTGGGCAGTGGACTATGGTGGGCTATGTACCGGTAATCTGCTCTTTAGCCCACTTTCAGGAGCACTAGAGGCCAAATTCCTTTGTTTCTACCTCCCAGGTGGCAGTGGTGTGTGTGAACTTCAAGAATATTAACTCTCTTCACTATTAGTCTAATAAAAATTAATTAGGTAGGCATATCTGCAGCAGAAATCCCCAAACAAATCAATGACATATTGTCTAATTATACATGTCTAGGCCAAATAGAAATGTTTCAGGATCATTTGCAATTTTGAATGATCTGACCAATTGCTCTCATCTACCCAGTTTGGAAAGAGAACATCTGCTTTTCTAGATATTCAGTCCTCGACTCTCAATGCATTTACCCTCACTCCACACAACGACCTCTCAACCCATCACTGTCTACCCAGGCAGTAGTTTGGGATGTCTCTGTCCCATGCATGTACTATACGTAGTAGTTTATCTCAGTGTGCTTGACTCAGCATGAAGGTTCCTGGATGGCAGGGTTTTTCTTCTTATAATTCTCTCTGTAAGTGGCCCAGCACAGTGCCAAGTAAAATAAGTAGAACTTTGATGGTGATGACAATTAGCATGTCTGAGTCTGGAGCAAATTAAATTTTCTAAATTATTGAGGCCTGGACTCCTAGGGTTTTTGATGATTTGGGTTCTAGTCCAGGTCCCAGCACTCATTAGTTGTGTGTCGCAGTCAGAGACCTCGCAGGAAACAATGAGCACATTCAAAAGAAACAATGAAGAGGGTTTAAAGAAGGGATATGCATCGGGGGGAAGGGAAATCAACCAGGAATGGTGATGCACTCTGGGACCAGCAATATCAGGGACACTGCTACCATCTCTAGGCCTGCAGGAACAAAGGGAGGGACCTATGGTCAGAACCTGGAGAGGCCCCTGGCTATCACTGAGAGAGGGCTGCCTGACAGCCCCTGAGGCTGTAGACAGAGGAGCATGGTCACTGCCGGACTACGACCCCACAAGGAGGGGTGAGGGGAGGAAAAATCCCAATTTCTCTCTTCTCCCACCCTCTGTTTTCTTGCTATTGCCTCCCACTGGCCTAATCCAACTCTAAATCAGAGGGTAGGGGACCTACGGATGCACTCCCTAGAAGTCAGCCTCCTAGGGCACAGGGCAGGGTGGAGAAGGGCGGAGAGTGGGTCTGGGGTGGGGTAGTGGGGGACAAACTGACGGTATCCAGCCCACCATGTGACCTTAGACAAATTCCTTAAAAATTATTTGATTATTAGCTTTTAATTTATTTAATGGGGCTAATTATCTTATCGTGCCATAAAGTTGTTAAATGTGAGAACTATACAACATTATATAAATGTATGAGGTAGTGATAACTTTTTTTTAAAGCACTTAATTGGCTTTCATTTGTTTGGCTCAGTTTGACCAAAGACAGGTCATGGCAGATACAAACCTAGAGCAAAGAGAAAACTCTTGTAGGCACCTCGCAGGCCAGGGGTCATGAAGGACCCAAGCCATTCATTGCTGCTATCTCCACAGAGTAGCACAAAACTTTTGAATTTGCTTTTTGATTCATATTGAAGTAATCTTTTTCTCTTTGCTGCAATTTATTCAGGTTTATGGAGCACATAAAGACCTGCAAAGGTGGCCTTTTGATGTAGTTACGCAGCTATAAACTTATACAACTGTAATAATTGCATTTTAATGATTTCTTTATATTGCCATAATTGGAAGAGTTAACGATCACATCAACTGGACAATGAAAACAATGCTGCTGGCAGCCAGTGCTCTTCTTACCCTTTCAGGCTCTCTGGAGAGTATGGAAGATAGATGTTTCCTGACTCCCCTTTATCTACAGCTAATGGACCCCCAATTAGTCATCACTAAACTTCCCAAAGTTCTCCTTGGAAAGGCTTTCATTTGATACATACATTTTATTTGCCCTTGTTTCGGGAGCAAACTTCTCACCTCGCTCTCCAGAAGGAGCCGGGCTGGCATGTTGATTATTCCTCTTCCTCTTGCAGCTACAGTTTCTTTGCACAGTAGTTTTCCATTTCAGGCTTCGTTACTGAAGAAAGATCTGGGAAATAAAAGGGTTTTGGGCTGGTATGTGCACGCGTGCCTGTTATTTAATCATGTCCTAAGTGCTGAGAAAAAAGTCCCTCTGAGATCAGAGCTGGATGAAAGATCTTGATTTTAGCTGGAGGGGAAAGGGGGAGCTAAAAATCAGCTTGTCTGAAAACTCTCATAAAATTTGCAAAATCCTGAAACTGAAAGTTCTGCAGTGCAGAGGCATTTCCATGCAATGTAAACAAGGTCAGTTAGAGCCTCTTGGAACTATGCTGAGATGGGGGCCACTGTCAGTCAAGTTAATGTTGGGCTTGGGATGAGGATGGAGGGAACTGACCCTCAAAATAGAGATGGCTTTGGGCAAGATTAGAAAATAAGCAATCCCTTTCCTCCCACCTTTCCCATCTGCTTCTGGCGAAGGGAGAAAAAGGAAGCCAGTTAACCCCCACCCTCACCCCCACTTAGTTTGACATGCAGTGCTGAAATTCTGGGCAGCTCCTGGAGGGGTGTCAAATTGATTATTAGTGATAGTGATAATGGTGGTGGTGGGGTCAGTAAGGGGAGGGTCTCAAAAAGGGCTGTGAAGGGGAAGTGAGGAGTGCATATTCTGAGCAGAGAATAGCTGGCTGATGCTCAATAAGTAACTACTGATTGACTTGATCATTTAAATTGGCTCTGCAATACATGGTATGAGTCAGTGCCAACAGACATCCTTATTTCCTTATGCCTTGTTGTAGCTAATCCGAAAAGTAGTTTTATGCGTTGAACAATCACTAACCCATGGTGCAGAGAGGAAGCAAGGGCACAGCCAATATGGCAGGGGAGGCCAGCCTGGCATGAACTCAGAGAAGTTTTATAAAATGGTTCGTCCTCATGAGAATGCCTGGCAGTTGACTACAAACTGGTCTTGGATAGGCAGGAAATTGCTCCCCTTCCAAGAGCTGTCAACACAAAGAACCTACATCTGTATCCCCTTAGATATGAGGGGGTAAAAATCCTCTGGAGAAATTTACTTCTGACTTACAACTTTGAATTGGGCTGGGAGAAAGAAGAGTAGAAGGAAGGAAAGATTCTCCTCAGTACCACTTGGGCTTACTTTGAGTCTGAATAATTTGTTCCTAGAAGTGTAACTGGGGCTTTCTTAAAGGCCTTCTCTTCCACTTTCCACTCTCCAAATATCTCCTCTGCTCTGTCTGAAACATTATCTGAAGACATTGGGACTAATGGTCAGCCTTTAGAAGGTTAGCGCTCCACACATGAGAGGAGTACAGGGGTACCACTGCATTGTACTATATCTTAGTGTGACTTGACCTGACTGGCAACTTTTTTTTTTTTTTTTTTTTTTGAGATGGAGCCTTGCTCTGTCACCCAGGCTGGAGTGCAATGGCGTGATCTCGGCTCACTGCAACCTCTGCCTCCCGGGTTCAAGCATTTCTCCTGCTTCAGCCTCCTGAGTAGCTAGGATTACAGGCGCCTGCCACTACGCCCGGCTGTTTTTTTTTTTTTTTTGTATTTTTAGTAGAGACTGGGTTTCATCTCGTTGGCCAGGCTGGTCTCGAACTCGCCATTTCAGGTGACCCAGACCGCCTCAACCTCCCAAAGTGCTGGAATTACAGGTGTGAGACCACACCCGGCCCCAATTAGCACTTTTGAATTATGACAATGAGAGGAGATCAGCAGCACTGGAAGAGGACGAGGCTGATGCAGGGAAATGAGAAGAATGAACAGCATTTGGTAGACTCAGAGCAGTGGTCTTTGGAGGGAACCTTAGATGAGGAATTTTTCTTGGGGTAAGGAGGAGAGTACCAGGAGGTGAGGAAGCCAAGGCACACTCCACTGATTTCGGTCATTTTTTATCAGTACAGATCTGATTGGTGGGAGTCCCTTTTATTAAGTAAACTTTTGTTTCTTTCTTACTCTTAATATGACCTATTGTTTTCTGATTTGTCAGTAGGAAGATCCATTCTAGATGACAGGACAAGATGACCTGGGATTACAGTTCAACTAGAGGCTTTTATTAATAGGTTAGATCTGTGTAGGCAACTGATTGACCATAAAACAGATGACATCATGGTATTGAGTTTTATGGTTTTCAACTGTCTTTCACAATCATCTCATCTGGTATTCATAAACATTTGGTGAAGGAGAGGGCAAAGAATCTTAAGCTCATGGAAAGGTGCTGACTTTGCTGTGGTACTCAGCAGATAAGTGGCAGATCCAGGAACTTGGATGCTCAATGCTCTCATATGCCAGTGTCAGTGGCTAAGATAGAAACATCTTTTATTGAATATCTTTCAGTACAACCCTGCTAATGAGGAGAATGAACAAAGTGGCTTTGGAAGGGCTTGGTCTCTATGTTGTTAATTATTCAAGGCAATATACTCAGAAAAAGGATGCAGGGTTCTGAGAATGTAATTGTTAAAAGTCCCTAAGAACCCTACAGACTATAGTTGTCTGGCCAATCAGGTTCTTTCCAGCCCAGGACTGTAGCCATTTGGCATCTTCTTCAAGTGTACATGACTACGAATCAATGGTGATGAGGTTCTTTCCATTAAATCTCCTTCATTTTGCAGAGGCTTAGGCATAATAAATGGGATGGAAACATCTGCCAGATGAAAATTAGGACTATTTGCCATAAACACACCTTCCCCCTGCCACCCTCTGCCGTTATAGGAAGAGATCCAGAAAAAGAATGAAGAAATGAGTGACTCAATTCAGATGCAACAAGAAATAAATTTCACAAAGTCTCCTTCTCTTCTTGTGCTTTTCCAGCAGCTGGATTCTTTTTGGGCTTGACTTGTGGCAGCACAGCTATTCTAAATTTCTGGCCATTTTTGTATGTCTCGGAATCACTTTCTGCATACTTCTTTTAGAATTCACTCCTTTATTTTTATGAAATTAAAACATCCTCATTAAATTATGAACATCCATTCAACTCTCATCCATCCAGTCATACCACTGCTCATCTATTTAATTAACCATCTGTTTATCCACCTGTCCATCCATCCATCCATCCATCCATCCATCCATCCATCATCCATCCACCCACCCACCCATCCATTCATCTAACAAATTAGCACATAAAATCACTGTATTAGGTGCTGTGGAAGACCCAAAGACCAGTAAAATGCAGTTTCTGTGTTAGTCAGGGTAAAAATCAGAAGACAGAGATCACTTTAAGTATTTATAACAGAGAGAATTTAATATAAGAAACTGGTAATAGAAGATTTGGGAAGCCAAACAGGAAACGGTATGGGAATGCAGAAATCGGCAACCATTGGAAGATGCTACCACCTTAGGTTGGGGAGACAAAGGGAGAGAGAGATGTTACCAGAGCCCAGAGGTTGAGGTCATTAGGTGGAAACTGGAACCATGGCGGAAGTGTTCAGTGTGAACTTGAACCAGGGTAGATGTGCCTAGTGGGACATGGAGGAGTCACAGCTGCTGAAGAGGCGCTAGTTGAAACAAAGAGGGAGAGGAAGAAATACCCTGACTTCTGCTTTCGTCCTCACCTCTAGCCCTCTGAAAGTACCTCCCACTGGCTGAATCCAGCCAGAAATCTGGGAGATGTAACCTGCATGGCCCAATTTCCCCTGTCCTCACCATAACACAGAATAGAGCAAAGGAAGGGTGAGGAATGTATCTGAGGGTAAACAGGTCCAGTACCAGCACAGCCTCAGTTCAGGGATTGGGGGAGGAGAGTCCAGGATCTTTTTTGCTCAAATGCTAGTAAAATCTCTCTGATTTTAGAATAGCTTCAGGAAGGAAGTGGAAACTTTGGTAAAATATCCCAATGATCCTTTTAGGAATCCAGTAAAACACTGGGTACTCTTTCCAACATGACTACCCTCTGGAGGGGCTGTGATTAGGGACATTTTGTTTGTCCCTAGGGACAGAGCATAATGGTCCTTCTGCCCCATGCCCAGTGCCCAATAAATGTTTTTTCATGATGCTTTCTCATCACCCACCACACCAGGCCCTATGTATTCCACATTCCCATCAAACCAAATCACTCATACTTGTTTATATCATTTTGCATTGGCTGCAGCTGTTCTCTCTGCTAGAAGATTCTCATACTTCTTGTCTCCTTGGAGAATTCTTACTCATCCTTTGATAACCAGATCAAATGTCATATCTTCTGTGAAGACTCCTTGGATCCTGCCTGTATGTTCCTCTAGCACTTTCTTCATCTCTCCGTGACTGCACTCAGCATCATGTGCACTTGTGGCTAGTTGTTAGTGTGTCTGTTTCTTCAACTAGTCAAGAATTCCTGGGGAACAGGGACCACATATTAATCACCTCTCACCCACACAGAAGTATAGAGCAGTGTCTGGTACAAAGTAATTAATAAATATTAGTTGAAGGATTGGATGTTTCATCATTGTATATGTGCAAAAACATATAGCTGGCTAATTAAAACCTCTCTTCTCTGAGGCTCTCAATCCTTCCTCCCTCCCTCAGGGGTGACGATAATTAGTTATTGAGGTAACTATGGTGGTTGACCAAGTGAATCTCCAACCCTGGCTTTCCCATGCCTGAGACCCTAGAAATACCCCCTAGAAAGAAATTCCTAAGAAGGTGGGTCTGAGGGCTGTAAGCAGTTACTGGTATGTTCCTTTTGATGTTTTAGAAATGTGTCTTCTTAGCCCAGCCCAGCCCAACACGGCTAGGCAGAGTTTTTGTCTGTTTTGAACAGCTCACACAGCTTTTTAAGCTTGATCATTTTGGTGCATTTTTAGATATAGGAAACAAGATCCTTTCTCCCTTCCTCCTCCGTATTTTATTCTTTTTATTTTTCTACCAAATGACAGACCCCCTCTGCCTGCACTTGGCTTTGGACAGACCTTTGACATCTTGACCTGCTCTGGTGGCAAAAAGCACTATCGGGTTGTGCTCTTTCAGGGCACCTGACCCATTTCTGAGTCCTACAACTTTTGAGCTCATTGATTGATTCTCATTCTTCTCCATGGCACTCCCACAGCTGAGGGGGCAGGGGATCTGGATAGGAATCTCCTATTGTTCAGGTAAAATGTTAATATCAACAACAACTAACATCATTCTTCTTAAGAGAGTCAATCTTTTCTTTTTAATCTTCGATGCTTTCTCAGGTAGTTCTGTAGAACAGAAGGAAAAGCTGGTAACTGTCAGCCACTTTATGGTGGATAAAATGAGGCCAGGAGAAGAAAAAAAAATCACGGTAAGAGGCAGTGAGAAGAACCAGATGTTGAGGTGGGTTCCTGAGTCTCAGCCCAGGGGGCCATCTGTGCTGTGGAAAAGTTAAAAATGCACCTGGAATTGATCTCAGGTGCTGTCAGGTGAGGAGCCTGGACCCAGACACAGGACTGGGGAGGAGCCCTTACCTCAGCTGGTGATGGAGTCAGGGGACGGAGTCCTTTCGAGGTTTCTGCACAGCTCCTCCTCCACACCTACCTTCTCTCGCCTGCTGGTGAGAGGTGGGAGACGAGTAGTGAAGCTAAGATTGTCACTGGGACCAGACAATGACAATCTTAGCTTCAGATTTCTCTAATCTTGGTCTTATTTGTGTTTGTGGCCTTGGGCAAATTACATCACTATCTAAGTGGATTTTGCACTTGTAAATGGAGAAAATTCCTACCTAAAGGCTATTTGAAGGTTAAATGGGATAGGGAGTTTAGCCATGTACCTAGCACATAGTAAATACCAAAGAGGGAGTATTTTTAATGATGATGATATTTGTCATATCAGCTCACTCCCTCTCACTTGTCCCTGGCCCTTTCCTCAGCTTTGGGGCTGGGCTTCATTTGCAGCAGCTGCTGGGCTGTCTTCTTTGTCATTTCAGGCCAGTCATAGAAAGTCTGCAGCTCCTGAGCTCAAACTCACGGGTTTCCTCCACAGTCTTTTGTTTCCTAGTCTCTTTCCCGGTAGTTTCCAGTTCCCAGTTACAGGAAGACCTCCTGGGAAGAAGGTTAGGAGGAAGAGGTCTCAAGAGTGAAGGGGGAAGGCTGGGCTCTGTGGACAGTGGCAAGATAGGGAAAAAGATCAGCTTATTCAAAAGGAAGGAGAGGCCCAGAGTCACTGTTTTGAAATGAATGTGTGTGTGTATGCGATAGAGAGAGGGTATGGTAAAGACGGTAAGCACTGTTGCTCAGTTACTTGGAAATAAGAAAAAGCTATCAGAATCTGCAGCTAAGCATTGAAACAGAAAAGGATCATAGAGAACGGAGTGATGAGAGAATAGCCAGACCCAATCTCTGGACAGTGCAAAGCAACTGGGCCCGATTCCAAGGTCTCTTCTTCCCATACCCTTTCCTTTTGGGGGTGCCTCTGCCAGCCCCCACCACCTTCCAGTAAGTTCTGTTCCTAATATTGTAAATTGCTCTGACTTCCGTCTTGCTAGGAATTGACCTCGCTTTCATATTTTCCAAGGGTACTCGTCCTGCAGAGTGTCTGGCTCCAAGCACCAGGCCTTCATCATTATCTCCCACAGCGGAGCTTCAAGGTGGCCCTGGCTGTGCTCTCTTTATGTGATTTCCTGAAAATCTCTTTATGTGATTTCCCTCTTGGGCGTAGTCTCAGAGGCTCACTTCTCTCTGCCACATCCTTGTGCCATGTGCTATTTCCCTTCTTCACTTTTATACCTGGGGTGATTGGAGCTGGGCTTTGCTGCTGAGCAGGCCTGGCCTTCACTGCTCTCTGGGGAAGGTCAGATCTGGCTGCCTGTGGACATTTCTGGGCCATTTGACAAATGGGTCCATGTAAATGGGGGTGGCAAGTGGCCGGCAGGGAGGGCGGGGATGAGATAAGAAGGTGGCTCTCCCTTACCCTCACTGAAAGGTTTGGAAATTCCGCAGTCATGGATTCTCCTCCCTTTTCCACCTCAGTCCACAGCTTGCTGTCTTCGTTGTCATTTCCTCTCTGTTCCTCCACTTCCAGCAATGACTTGGTGGCTCTCAAAAGAACAAATGTCTTCAGGGATGCCTACAGCTGGAGGAGTTTGGCATCTTACGATCTCTAGAATATGCCCTTGCAGGGACTCCAGATGTTGGTGAGTCAGGATACCCCCTGATGTGTGCTTTGACTTGGATCCCAGCCAGGGTCAGGGGAAGAGGCAGGGGTGCCCTGTGCAGGGCTGGGGTGGAGCAACATATTTGCAAGACGGTGAATCAAGCTCCTGGAAGCTGGCTTACCAGTCCTTTGGGAATATCTGAAGACAGAGGGTTCTTGTTTGGCACTGTGTCTACATTGGCTATGGAAATGGGTGGAGGAGGTCACAGCCTGGCCCATTTATATGGCAGTGTCCACACTTCTCCCCAGATTGTGCTGCTTAGATATGCAAACATCCTCAGGGCTGTCCGCACTATCTTTGTGTTTTTTGTTTTTTTTTTAAAATGAAACAGCGTGTTTCACTGACATGGATACTCAGGAACTAGATTTGAACTCACCCATTGGTCTGCACTATTCTATAAAGATCTGAGTTTATAAATTTATTTCTAAAAACATTAGGCTTCTTCCCCAATATGTCCTCAAGAGTTGTGCCAATCTAACCAGATCCATAACCCCTGGGAAGCTCCCAGATTTGAAACACCACTAAAATCCATCCAAGGATCAAAAATCTGAGTCTGCGAACAAGAACCTCCAAATGAACTGGCATCTTGTTTGGTAATACAGAAGCTCTGGGCCTGTGAAGGAAGGCAGAGTGCAATGGGGCAAGACAGTAGATTTGCCTGGGTCCAGGTCTGAGCTACTCTCAATGGTTCAGGGCTTGAGCCACATCTTGGGACATAGTGCGACCCTGTAGGCTTGGGCAGACACTGAACTAGACCCATTTGTGGGGAGGGGCACATCTGGAGGAAACAGCTGCCGTGAGTAAGTACTGGAGGCAGGAAGCCGTGGCTTCATCCAGAAGTCTGCATAGGTGAGGGTGTAGGGCAAGGGAGGGGACAGCTCCAGTGAGAGGCCTCCTGAGAGGTGGGTTTCACGCAAAGACAAGGAATCCAGCTCATGTGATTCTTGGAGGCCAGACAAGCATGTGGTTGTCATCAAGTATATTTCCCTAAGTTGTTTCTTACAGCATTTATTTATTTATAACACTCTGTCATCTCAAAAGCAATCTCATGTGGCTTTATTGTATAGATGTTATTAAAATTGTTCTTGAGCTTTAAATCATTAATGTGAAATGCCCAGTATAGACTGGGATTGCAAAAACAACTATAAATAGATCTATAAATTGAACCAGAACTCTATTTTTTAAGGCTTTTAATTTTGATATTTCATACTTACAGAAAAGTTACAAGAATGCCACAAAGAACTCCTGTTTAGCCTGTACCTAGATTTACCAGTTGTTTTCATTTTGACCCATTTGTTTCATGATGTTATTAGGTACTCTTGAAAGCCAAGGGCAACACTCTAACTCTCAGGCCCAGGCTCAGGAAACGGGTGGAAGAGGTCACAGGCTGGCCCATTTATACGGCAGTGTCCACACTTCTCCCCAAATTGTGCATCCTCAAGGCTGTCCACACTATCTCTCTCTTTTCATGAAACAGCATTTTTCACTGACATGGATACTCAGCAACTAGATTTGAACTCACCCATTGGTCTACACTATTTTATAAAGGAGGGAGGTGTTTGGGGGGTGGAAGGGTAATGTGATCAGAGGCAAAGTGGTCCTGGAGAGACAGGGGACAGGGCAGGTCAGCAGAGTAGCAGAAAATGTGCTGAACTGGCCACTGAGGCAATTTTCCAGAGGGATGGGATCACTGAAAGATCAACATGTCCAATTCCAGCTCTGTGATCTTGAATAAAGTGCTAAACCTCTCTGAGCCATTATTTCCTCACTGGTAAGCAAACAGATTAACATCTACTTCATTGGGCTTTATGGAACAAGCTGGTGTGTGTAAAGTATCTTACAGTGCCCGGCTCACAGTGCGTGCTCAATCATGGTATTTTTTAATAATGATGAAGATGGCGACGGTTAGAATAATAAAAAGAATACCTCCTGAGGTTGAGATGGGAGCCAGAGGCTGGGACCAGCTTGATGCAGCTGGTGGGTCGCTGGTTTTGCCTGCAGACCAGGAAGGAGCACACAGACCTGGATCCCAGATGGGATTCATGGTTCCCTGGGCATGATGGGGAGGCTGCTGGTGTGGGGAGGACCATGTGAGGAATTCTTCAGCATGAGACAGCCAAGTTCCTCTGGCCAGGCTCTAGAGGGTGGAGATCTTGGGTAAGAAAAAATTAAAACTGACAGCCGTAGAATGCCTCTCTTTTGGCCCCAGGAAGGATGAATTGAATATTTGAGATGCTGGAAGCCCTCCTACATGGCAAGTTCAAAGAACTGAAAGTGTCTCGCTTCTCTGAGGATTCCAAACAGACTTTTGCTAAAATGTAATTAAGTTCCAAGTCCCTGGAAATCAATCATGCTCCCAGGAACTAATACCTTGGCTTGTTGATTAGAAGTGAGGGGGAGCCAGGGGCAATTACTCTCTGAGAAGCAAATTCTTGGCTCAGAGATCCAAATGCTCAGACAGCCAAGGCCAGAGAGCTGAGGGTGGGGGTGGGGGGTGGGAGTGGGGGTAGGGGTGGAAGTGGAGGTAGGAGAGGGGGTGATAAAGCAGTCTCTGGGAACTGTGGCTAATTACATATGACCTGTTTCTTTGGGCTAAAGTTCTTCACTGGCTACAAAGCCCATCTCCTGATCTATACTTGAGTCTCACGAGCTTTTCTTTATATTGGGGAGAGACTGAGTAGAAGCGATCGCTGGATCGCAGGGCTCAATGAGGCCAGCAGTCATTGTTTAATCCATTTCCCTCCTGCCAAGCCAGAGGGAGAGCAAGTGGAGAGACAAGACAGCCTGCCCATTAGCCCCTTGTTGAGAGGCTCCTGAGTGCCCAGCCCTGCCCTGGGCACTGGGCTTGGTACTTGCTCTCAGAACTTGACAAGCATCCCTTGATAAGAATGCAAGAATCCTGGGTCCAGCCAGAGTTTTGCCTCGAACCAACCACATGACGTTGGTCCAGCTGGCCTTCTGGCCTCAGTTCCTCACCTATAAAATGAAAGGTTTGCACCACACAGTCTGTAAGGTCCCTTCCAGCACAGACACCCTTCTCTCCAATTCTTTGCCACATGGGAGGGCATGGAGGACAGCCTGGTGGTTGACAGCCAGGGTAAATGCAGAGAGAAATCGGAGACAGAGAGTACAAAGACATGGGCTAGATGTGGTAGAGATGATGGATTGAGGGTTGAGGACTGTGTACAGACTCAGAAAAAACAGTCTGCTGAGCGCGTGACGCTGGCTCTGCAGCTGAGGCTCTCGGAGGGCTGAGAGGACAGCAGGGGAAGGGAAGTGAGTCCCATTGTGACCTGAGTGCTGATCAGCCCGGTGCTAGATCTCTCAAACTAGAAGAGGAGGCCCAGCTTCATTCAGACCCAGGCAGAACTGTCTGAGCTGTTCCTCTCCAGCTCATGCTCCTGGATCTGGATGTGCTGTGGGGAGTGAGGGTAGAGAAAAGGACAGGAGGAGAGTCAGAAACCCTTTCAGAAGCAGTACCTCAGTGTCCTTCTTCTTTTGGGGTCTAGGGCAGCTTCAAGTGGGCTCCAGACATAAAGCCTACTGATTGTCCATGAGCGGCCTGTGGCAGGGCAGCCTGAGGCAGACAGAGACTAGGTTCAGAGGCAGAGGCCGAGCAGAGGCTGCGGGATGGGCTTGAGCCTAGTGTCAGTGGTGCACCTGACCCAAGGCACCTGTGGACACTTGGCTTTCTATGATCCAACGCCTGGTCTGGAGGGGCCTCAAAGGGTGTGTGTGAAAACACTGGGAGACACTTCACAGCCCTTACTATAAACTATGTGAAAAGAAAATCACCATTGTTAACCTTCAAGCCTGGACTCCTGAGCCCTTCTCTCTCCCTCCAGCATGTTGGCCCCATGCCCTTAGGCCGAATGCAGAAGGCAGCAGCTCCTATCTCTGACAGTTTTCATTCTGGGATTTCCTTCAAAATTTTGGGCTGGATATCCCTTTACTGATGAAGCAACTGAGCTTGTCCCACTGAAATGAGTATCTCAGGGGATTGGTTAAAAGCAGGGACTTGGGAGTCACAAGGACTTTGGTTTGAATCCCAGATCACACACTTATTAGCTGGGTGACTTAAGGTGATTTTTTTTTATAATTGGAGACTCATCCTCTCATCTGAAAAATGAGGACAAAACTAATATCCTCCTCATAAAGCTGTTGTGAGGATTAAATGGATCATCTATGTAAAGAGCTTAGCACAGTATCCAATTCTATAATAAGAGGCTGTTAATACTACTGCTACTACTACTATTATTATTATTAAGTTCCTAGCAGAGCCAGACCTAGAATTCAGGCCACCTTACTCCAGGTAAGTGCTATTCTGTAACTTCACCTTGGCATGAGCTCTTTTGGGTTCCTTAGAGGAAGGGCGAGGATTGAGACGAACTCTGGACCTTTGAGCTTCAGAGCAGCAGTTCTCCTGGTGTCTGCACTCAACTCTACTTGGGTAGTTCTATACCCCCTACTTCCACTTCCCCATCTCTCAGAGCCATATCTGAGTGGGCTGAAGGTCTTCTGACCTCCACTTTCACACATGGCAGCTGCCTCGCGCTGGGCTCACTTGAGTCTTTCTCCTGACCTGCTGTTTGTGCTGTGCCATTGAGGGCTGTCTGCTTTCCTAAGCCAAGCTGCCAATAGCCAATTTTCCATGAATCATAATCGCCTTACCCCATTAGGCAGGATAATTAAGATAGGATGGTGGGCCGTTTGCTCAGCACACACAGGAATCAACAGCTGTGCTGGCTCTCCAGAGAACCCCGGTATCTGTCCACAGCTGCAGCTGCTTCTCTCCCCATGAAACCTGGCATCATTCCCCCATCCTGCGGGATTGGGGGAGGGGTGGCAAACTGTCCACAGTCCCTGGGGTCCTTCAGTGAATTCCACAAGACGTTACTGAGCGCAATTGCAGGGGATGAGCTGCCCAGTTTGCTGAGAGCTGGTTGTAACTAACGTTTACTGGTGTTAATTTACATCCATTGAATACTTCTCGTGTGCCAGGCCCCATGCTAAACATATTACATAGATGATCTCATTTAATCCTCACAATAGCCTTCTAACATTGCTATTGTTATTAACCCCAGTTTACAGATGAGAAAACCGAGGCCGCCAGAGGTTAAATAAAGTACTCAAAGATAGAGCTGGGATTTGAATTTGGGCAGTCTGACTCCAGAGTCTATGCTCTTAATTGCCTCTTCTTTGTCTATGTGTAGAAAGTACAAATGTTGAATAGTTTTTCTTCTTTTTCACCATTTTCCTAAATAGTATTTTTATCTACAAATTCCATCTAGGCAACTCCCGCCTTGGAGGGCATGGTGCTGAAACCTCGGTTATTTTATAATTAACAGAAGGTTATAGATCCCCTATCTCCTTGGTTATATCCTGAAGACAGTTAAATGAAGAAAGCTAAAAATGTTGAAGGAAAAATAATCCTGTGTTATGAAACCAAAGGGAAATCACTTTGAGATATGTGTTGTTTTTGGATTATCCATCAATGTGGATAATCAAGAGCTGACTATATTTTTATGCACAACTTAATCTGCACCTTCTAAACAACTTCTGCAGTACAATTTTAGACAACAAATTGTTTCAGATGAGAGACTCTTGCTCCTCCTTGAAAACCATTCTTCATTTAGAATTATCCTCGCTGCCAGCCATCAGGGCTGACAAGAAAGCAGAGACTTAAGTGGTTGATACAAATCCTGGCCCTCGGCTGTCCCTCATTTGCTCATCACAGATTCTCTTTGTATCTCCTCCTTCAGGAGATGTCCTGAGCAGGGAGGAGGAGATGGTCCAGCATTATTGCAGGCTTCAAAGCTTTGCATGAGCCTTCCTTTCATCCTCCTAGAGGCATTTGTTTATTTGAGGAGCCCTCAGCCAATTCTGGAAATGGGGTCAGCTCAGGGGGGCCTCTGAGCAGCTGGGATCGAACCAGCAGCCTATCCTTCAGGCAGAGCTCCCTGGCGTGAGACCACATCAGGAGGGCCTGGCCACCTGCTGTCGTTTCCTTGAGCCCAGGCAGCCTGTGGGTAATAGGGCCATTTCTCCAGGAAAAAGAAAGTGGAAAGTGCGATGGGCAACTATGCCAAAGCAGACTTGGTATTTGGCATCCTGTAGACCTTGATTTACTTAATTGATCTTTTTACAGCTCCTGGAAGAGGCAGCGATCTCTCCAAACTATGGGTGAAGAAACTGAAGCTTGGGGAGGTTGCCACTTTCCCAAGGTCACACAGCTTGTCAGTGGTCTATTTGGGATTTGAACTCCAATGCAGCGCCAGAATCCTTGTTCTTTATTTCTACAGGGCACCACTTCTCTGCACCTGCCATTTGGTCTTCATTTGGGAGGCAAGGGCTCCCTTTAGATCCAACTCCGGGCAAAACTGTGATTCCTCTTTTCTTGGATTGGACTGGCAGGTGCCCCTCAACTTCATAGAAGTGAAGAAAATTGTGTCAGAAACATTATAAAACCATCTTCAAAAGAAGATGAAATTAGCTGTGCAACTTTGAAGCATAAGGTGTGGTTATGCTTCAAAGTTGCATGGTACAAGAAAAGTCAAAAAACTTTTGTCATGTAGAAAATACAAAAAGTAAAAAGTGCTTTGGTGTCACTTGGCTGATAATTTTCCATACTATCATGTCTACACAGCTTGTAGTCTGCCCTTGTGCCCATGCAGCTTTGTTCTTTTGTAATAGCAAATACTAATAGCAAACACATATATAGCACTTGTTATGTGCCTGTGGCTGACTGTTCTAAGAGCACTTGCTGTATAACTTACTAGCTTCATAACTAACTTAGTCTCCACCAAACTCATGAGATAGATACTATCATCATCCTCAATTTACAGAATTTACAGGTGGGGAAAGTGAGGCACAGAGCAGTTAAGTAACTTCAAGGTCATGCAGCAAGTAAGCGGCAGAGGTGGGATTTGAACTTGGGCAGTGTGATTCCAGAGTCTGTGTTCTTAATCATGCTTATATAAAGTCTTCTGCAGCTTTGTATCACTCAGTGCACAAATTTCTTGCTCTTCTTTGGTGGTGTATTCTGTTGGGTGTGACCCTTCAGCTGGGGTCCCTTGCTTGGCTGTTTTACTCTGCACTTAGCATTTCTGTCTGAAGGCAGCTGTTGTATTGAAGACAGAGCCGTGCAGGACCAAGGGCCTTGGCTTTTCCTTCTCCCTGTGTGCAGCCCAGTGCTGCACCTTGCAGGGACCTTGCATGCTTGCCCCTCTACTCAGGAGGAGCATTTGCTTCTTTGATAAATGCATTTTGGCTGCACACCCTGTGCTGGCCCTGGCCTAAGCGTTAAGAGGCATGGAAGCAACACAAAGCCCACTGGAGACCTCTCCTCTCTCCTGTACCCTCAACCCAACTCCATCCTTTTCCAGAAGTCAAGGAAAATCAAAGATCCAGGGCAACCTTGAAGGGAAAAGTGATCACACAGCAGCAGCCTGAGGCAGGTGTGGGCAGGGAGACAGCAGCCTCAGCCTTCGGTTGCAGTGAGGGGCTGGGTGTGCTAAGGAGTCCCCAGGCAGCTGGGGACCCCAAGTCTCTGCAGCCTCAGCGCTGGCTAGACAATGTGCTCCCGGACAGTGGCCCCCAAATCGGAATCATTTCTGGGCCTTTCACTGTGTCTGGCCCAGAGCAGACCTTTAGCAACCATGTTCCGGATGAGCGAATTTGCCCCTTCGTCACTGTTTGGTGCTCAGGATTTCTCAGGGAGGCTTGGGGCCTGCGTTAGCCACAGTCTCCAAAAGAAAATGGGTTCATCCCAGTTGGTTCATCTCAGATGGTTGAAATGAACAGGACTTAACGAAGGGATGATTTACAGAAGTGCGGGCAGCATGGAGAGAAAACAGGAAATGGTGGGACACCCAGAGACAAGCTTCACTATCCCTAAGGCTGGAGAGATGGGACTGAAGTGGGATAGAGAATGGCGCCCTGGAGCAACTGTGAAAAGGAGGCCAGCCTGCAGAAGCTACAGCCATGCAGGGGTAGAGCCAGAGATGTGGCCCTGAAACAGGCAGGGCATGGAGAAGAAATGCCCTGACTTTTCTCTCCTCCCATATTCTGAACTCTGGCAGCTATTCCTGCTTCGCCACCCCCCTGGCTCCCCAACAAACCCTACTGGATGCACAGCAAGGGAGCCTGGTGACACAGTCCTCTGGTGTCAGCCTCTTGGGGCCTGAAGGGTGGAGAAAGGATGGGGAGAGGGGTCAGGATATGGTCCTTTCTGTCTCTCCTGTCCACACCCACTGACCACTGGCAGGAGGCCTTTCACTTCTTCTCTGCTGGAGGACGATTCTAGGAGCAGCCAGAGCCTGGGGGCTGCTTGGCCTGGTTTGGAGGAATCAATCTCTCCCTCTCCCCTCCTTTCTCCCTCCTTCCTTCTTGCTCTTCTTTTCTCTTGCCCTCCATTTAGACTCCAAATTTTACAGGCCTCACTTGTCCCTCTGACTCTGGGCACCCAGGCCCTGCTTCTCTCATCTCCTCCTTCCCAGCCTTCCTTTCCCTTCTTCTGACCCACTGAAAGAACCTTGGCTGTTAGGCCAGCCCTGGACCAGCCCAGAGCCAGGGGTAGCTTCTGAGCCCGGGGTGGGAAGTTGCCACAAGCCAGAGTGTGTGGCAGCCTGAGTGGTCAGGCTCTCTGCTCAGCTTCCCACTCCCCCAAACCAAAGCCACAGGCCTCCGGGTAGCAAGTAACCACCTGTGTTGCTCAGCACCACAGCTCTGGGCCCTTCTCCTCCACTATGGAGCAGGAAAGCAAGCGGTTCTGTATGTCTACAGATTTTGCTCAAAGAGAATTTTGCCTGGGAGTGGGCAGGGGAGGGGCCAGCGTAGGGCCATAGCATATATCTCTTTATAGCCTAGGAAGAAGTTGAGTGAAAGAAACACTTTTCCAGGGGCTAGCCCGGAGGGGCTTCCATCGCTTTGTTCATTCATTTGTAAATGTTTCTGGAGCACCTACTATGTGTCTACCACTGTGCCAGACCCTGAGGATTCAGAGACGGCGGTTGCTTCTGATGGGTGGTGGCCCTGTTTAGTGCTTGTGGGTGTATTTTGCCAACTTGAGCTCATTGTAATGTGTACCATGCAGGCTCTTACTGATATCAGGTGATGGGACTCAGCCTACAGTCAGCCAGATTTTGTGCATGTGGGTAAAGAGAGGCAGGAGAGAAATTTCCTATTTCCTAGAAATTGTGTGACTCTGGACAAGCCACCTAGCTTCTATCTGTGGCTTCTCTATCTGTGTGAAAGGTATACCCTTCCTTTGAGGAATTACGGCTTTCCCATCCCATGGGGCTGTCAATCATGAGGCTTTGCCTGCTACATTGGAGGGCACTTGACACAGACTGGCCAACCAGAGTACCCCATTCATCCATCTTGTGCAGTGATTCCTCTCAATGTAGGCACAGAACCCTACCGGTGTCAGTGGGTTTTCCTCGACTGTTTCCCCACCTCCCAAACCGGCCTTTCGTGGTAGTCTTTATCTGAGTTGATGATAATTCTCGCATTCCTATTGCTCGGGCTCGAAATCTTGTAATCATTCTGGACACTTTTCTTTCTATCAATTCACATCCCAGTCATTATTAAATCATTTTGGCTGTATTTCAAAACATGCTCCAAATCTTACCACTGTTTCACTCTGGTGGAAGCCACCGTTATCTCTGCCTGGGTTACTACAATAGTCTCCTAGCATCAGTCACGCCCCCTACAGTCAAGTCAGTTCCAGCAGCCAGCGTGAGGTTTTTTTTTTGAGACTAAGTCTCGCTCTGTCGCCCAGGCTGGAGTGCAGTGGCGCCATCTCGGCTCACTGCAACCTCCGCCCCCCAGGTTCAAGCGATTCTCCTGCCTCACCCTCCCGAATAGATGAGATCACAGGCACGTGCCGCCACGCCCAGCTAATTTTTTGTATTTTCAGTACAGACGGGGTTTCACCGTGTTAGCCAGGATGGTCTCGATCTCCTGACCTCGTGATCCGCCCGCCTCAGCCTCCCAAAGTGCTGGGATTACAGGTGTGATCCACCATGCCCGGCCTATGGTGAGCTTTTTAAAATGCGTGTCAGGTCATGTCATTTCTGTGCCCCAAACTCTTCAGTGACAACCCATTTCCCTTTCTATATGGCCAAAGGTAAAATGTGCCTCCCAGCCACACCCATTATTTCTCTGATCCTGTTATCTCTAGTTCCTTCTCTCTCACTCTGCCTAGTCACACTTGTCCCTTCTTTGTGCCTCCGTCATGCCAGGCATGCTTCCACCTCCAGCTCTCTGCATAGGCTGTTCCCTTTGCCTGAAATGCTCTTCCTCTATACACCTGCGTCGCACCCTCCTTTGCCTCCTTCAGCTCTGTGCTCGAAAGCTGCTTTCTCAGTGAGTTCTTCTCTACCCTCTACCTCCAGTTTAGTAACATACCTCCTGGTACTCTTATCTCCCTTCCTTGTTTTATTTTCCTTGTGATTATCACTATGTTGCACACTTTATATTTTACTTACTCATTTTGCTTTTTATTTGTTCTCCACCCTTCTTCCAATAGAACATATTTTATTGTAAATGTAAAATGGGATTTACATTTCTTTTGTTTATGGCTGTATCCCTGGTGCCTGACCACGATAGGGGCTGCCTACATCCTGTTGAATGAGTAAATAGACCGGACATATCGGCTCTGGGAGAGGGAGTCTCTGCTCCCTGCTCAGAATGAGGGCTTGGGGCTGTTCTCTCTCCCGCTGTTCCCACTCCCCCAAACCAAAGCCACAGGCCTCTGGGTAGCAAGTAACCACCTGTGTTGCTCAGCACCACAGCTCTGGGCCCTTCTCCTCCACTGTGGAGCAGGAAAGCAAGTGGTTCTGTATGTGAGAGCACCTCCCTGAGTGTGTGTCCCACAGGCACAAGGAGAGCAGATGGAGACATCAAGTCCTCAAGACAGTGTTGGAGTCCTTGGACACAGCATGTCTCTCCTGGACCTGGCCAGCTCCATCCTGGCTTCCCAGTCCCTCCAGAAGCCTCCTCTTTGGCATAACTGGTTTGAGTTTGGGTTGATCACTTTCAACTGAATGAACCTTGGCCAAAAAATTCTTGGCCCTTGGAAATTGTGAAGATTTAGCCAAGTGACAGGGTCAAGACACTTGCAACAGGTGCCCGACCATAGAGGCACCTATGAATGCCTAAACACCTCTATGGTGTCTAGAGGCACCATAGAGGCAAGGGTTGGTACACATTCTGCGGAGTTCTTTCACCCCAGACAGGCGGGGTAGAGTATTCTGGCTATGAAAAAACACTTCTGAGAGCAGAAGCTGAACTTCTCCTGCTCTGCCCTTTGCACATCTACTAAAGGCAGACCTTCTCTGCCTGTGACTCAGGGCCATGCAGGAAAGAAAATGCAGGCTGGGAGTTTTCACCTGATTCCAGCCCCTTAAGCCTTCCAAGACCACTGCAAGTGACACAGGGAGGAGGTGCCCTAGGTACATGAAAAACCTTGACCATGATTCTGAAATCTTCAGACAGGATCTTGGCTCTGCTATCTCAGCTGCATGGCCTTGGGCAAGTCTCTGCATCTCCTTGGCCTCAATTTTCTCATCTGTAAGGTGAGGGGATGAAATAAATTACTCCCAAAGTTCTTTTCCACATAACTTTCAATGGAAGCAGTAGAGCATTATGGTTAAATATGCAGGCTCTGGGGCCAGGCTGCCTGAGTTCAGTTCTACTGCTTACTGCATGATTAACTTCTGAGCCTCAGTTTCCTCATATTAAAATGGAATACAAAATGATATCTACCTCATGGGGTGGTTATAAGAATTAAATGAGTAGAAGACATAGAGGGCACAGAAGTAAGCTAGGCATATACTATGTCCCCAAAAATATTAGCTCTATTATTATTTACCATTATTGAAAGAATTTGCCCTGGATACTGGAATGATTTCTGCTTCATCTCTAAGGGTGACCCCTTCCAAAGGCAGAGCCCTTTTCCCAGGGGTTGTAACTCCCCCATCTTTGCATGAGCACTGACCATTCTCTCCCTCTCCCGGCAGTGTCTGGAGGGAACAGAGTGCCCTGAGGGCCAGGAGTCAGTTTCCTCACCTCCAGGCTGAAGGCTGGGGCTGGCTTCACTCACTTAATTTGGAGAATTTCCATAGCCCTTTTAGCATATTTTGCTTGGGCTAGCTTATTTACGCCAACCATACATCTTATCACTGTCATAAATTTTTATTCCTATGGACATGTCTAAACTTATGGGTTGAAATAACGTAATTTACATGCTGTTTAGTATGCAGATTGGGTTAATCTGCTTCTGCAGATTCACCACCAGGCCTGTGTAGCCGCTCTCTCCCTCCAGGACCTCAGCCTGATTTGAATATTGCATTCTGTTTTGTGTGGGGTGGTGAAAGATGTGTGGATCACAAGCCTCCCCTAGACAGCTGCAGCACCCCACTCCCTGTGCCTGTGGCCAGCCCTGCACACAGCTCCCCCAGGCAGAGGCGTCTTTCCCACTGCATGTCACCCCCACAGACTCCCCATCTCAAGGCTAAAAAGCCACCGGCAATCAGGTGAGCTCTCTTCTGTCTTAGACTGTGTTCTGAGATGAGGATTTCAATGTGAATGAATCCAGCGGGTGGTGAACCCAGGAAGCACTGGCAGGTACAGAAGGGAAGAAAGCCAAAACAACGTGTCCTGGAGCAGGTTACCCTTGCGGGCATGTGGGCTCAGTCCCACTGGGGACTCTGGGAGATGGTTTTGAACATGACTCAGAGTTGTCCCATCGAAAGGGTGAAGAAGCCAGGGGTCCTTATTCTCTAACTCCTTGCCATCATTGGCTGGATCCATGGTCCTGATTGTCTAACTGCTTGCCATCATTTGCTGAGGGCTGTTGGCTGAGGGGTATTAATCCTCACCCACTGCCCCCGTGCATCTGACCTGCCCCATGTGTAGACTGAGGAAAGCCTTCAGGAAGGAGCGATAGGTGTTCGCAGAAGGACGTCATTGGCACTTAGCTGAATAAAGAAGGACAAAGAGATATGAGTGGGGCACGCTGTTCAAGCCTCTCTTTCCCATTTTCATCCTGATTCTCCCTCATTTCACCTAGGCTTTGTATCCAATTCATTTCCTCAAGGAGGCCTTTCCTAACTCCCCTATTTCAGACAACACCTTCTCATGCTCTATTCTCCTCTTCTACTTGTTTTTCTCTCTGTGTATTTTTTTCGTCTGAGTCATTTTAGTGTGGAAAAAGACAGTAAGCCAACAAATATTTAATATATCAGGTAGTCAAGGGCATGACAGAGAAAATTAAAGCAGGAGAAGATGACTTAGGAATGTCATACGGGGATGGGTTGCTATTTTATATGGGACAGAGGGTGTGTCAAGGTTGTCCTCTCCAATAAGACATCAGTGAGCTGGAAGAGACCTTTAGGAAGCGAAGGAGTGAGCTGTGCACAAGAGTTTTCCAGGCAGAAGGAACAGCAGGTGCAAAAGTCCCAAGGTGGACACATGTTTGACTCATTTGAGGCCAACATTGTGGGAGCACAGCATTTGAAGGGGAGAGGAAGGAAATGAGGAGGAAGATGGAGAGGAGAAGAAGAGGTAATAAAGAGGTCTGATTATATAAGACCCTGGAGTTCTTGGTAAAGACTTTGGATCTGTGTGTTAGTCAGGGTTCTGCAGAGAAACAGAATCAACAGGGTGTATATATATGAACAGACTTACTATAAGGAATTAGTTCATGCAGTTATGCAGGCTGACAAGTCCCAAGATCTGCTGCTGGCACCCTAGAGACCCAGGAGACTCAATGGGGTAGTTCTAGTCTGCATACTGGCAGGCCAGAGACCTAGAAAGAACCAATATTTTAGTTCAAACCTGAGGGGTGGGGAAAAAAATACCAGTGCTTCAGCTCAAAGGCAGTCAGGAAGGAGGAGTTCCCCCTTACTTGTGGAAGAATCAGCCCTTTTGTGCTAGTCAGCTTTCAACTGACTGGATGAGGCCCACCCACACTGAGAAGGGCAAGTTGCTTTACTATCGACAGATCCAAATGTTAATGTCACTGGGAAACACCTTGACTGAGACACCCAGAATAATGTTTGACCAAACATCTGGGATCTCCATGACTCAAACTGGCACATCATACTCTGAGTGAGACTGGAAGATACTGGAAGTTTTAGAGACAAGTGGTATAGTTTGACTTATGGTTTAAAAAATTACTCTGGCTGCTATGTGAAGAAAAGTCTGCAAGGGGCAAGGGTTAATCAGGGAGAATTTTTCAGAAGCTATTGCAATAATTCAGGCAAGTGATGGTGGTGGCTTGAGGCAGGATGACAGTGGATGGAGGTGGTGAGAAGTGGTTAGATTCTAGATGCATTTTGAAGGGAAAACCTGAAGGACTCATTGATGGGTTGGAATGTAAAATGTGACAGAAGGAGAGGCATCAAGGATGATACTAACGTTTGGGGCCTGAGTAATCAGAAGGTAGGAGGTTCCATTAATTGAGATGTGGAAGACTGTTGAACCAGCTGGTTTGATCAGGATAAATCAGGTGTTAGATTTTAAACATGTCAAGTTCAAGATATCTGTTTATATTTAAGCAGGAATGTAGAGCAGGCCATGGGATATGTTTGACTGGAATTCAAAACTGTGATGTAGTTTTGTTCAGTTTGGCACTCAGTAAGTACTTCTTGGCCAGGCGCATTGCCTCATACCTGTAATCCGAGCACTTTGGGAGGACAAGGTGGGAGAATCGCTCGAGCCCAGGAGTTCAAGACCAGCCTGGGTGACATCATGAGACCCAGTCTCTACAAAAGACATTTCAAACTTAGCTGTGTATGGTGGCACATGCTTGTAGTCTCAGCTACTCAAGAGGCTGAGGCAGGAGGATTGCTTGGGCCTGAGAGGTCAAGGCTGCAGGCAGCTGTGCCACTGCACTCTGGCCTAGGCAACAGAGAGAGACCCTGTCTAAAAAAACAAAAACTTACTTCTTGAATGAGTAATTAAGAGACTGGTCAGATTTGTCCCATGAGTCTCCAATGACCTTCTGCCTATCACTAATCCTTGTAGTCCAGAGAGGCCACCTCCAGCAGGTGACATCAAAGTCTCTGCTCTAGAACAAGGACTCATCAAACTGTTTGCCATGATGCTCTTGCTAATTATCTGACCTGGTAGAGACGAGTAGAATCTAGACTAGTGGTTCTCACTGGCATTGTAACCACCTGGAAATCTTTTAAAACATTCTATTGCTCCATTCCCAAATTCTGATTCAGTTGATCTGGGGTGAAGCTTGTACATTGGTAGTTTCAAAAGATCCTCAAATAATCCTCTGGATCCTAAAGCCTGTCCAGAGACTGAGAACTATTATTCTAGGGTTCTGCCTTAACTGACCTTCTGTACTTCATTGTTTGTTTGTTGTGACTTAAAAGAAAAAGTCAGCTCTTGGCTGTTCGCGGTGGCTCACGCCTGTAATCCCAGAACTTTGGGAGGCCGAGGTGGGTAGATCACCTGAGGTCAGGAGTTCAAGACCAGCCTCGCCAACATGGCGAAACCCTGTCTCTACTAAAAGTACAAAAAATTTAGCTGGGCATGGTGGCAAGTGCCTGTAATCCCAGCTACTCGGGAGGCTGAGGCTGGATAATCACTTGAACCCAGGAGGCACAGGTTGTAGTGAGCCAAGATTGCACCATTGCACTCCAGCCTAGGTGACTAGAGCGAAACTCCATCTCAAAAAAAAAAAAAAAAAAAAAAAAAAAGTCAGCTCTTTTGTCAAGGCTCCAGAAAAATTATAAAATCTTAGAAAGAAATGTTTGAAAAAAATCCCACCAATTAGAAGAAGAAAAGTTCTGTGCGAAAAGATATTTGATATAGCATTATTTTTAATAGTGGTAACTTAAAATCATCAAATGGAATATTATGCAGCCAGAATCGTTTTGTAGACAGTATAGTAACTTGCAAATATGTTATGAGAGAAGGTTAAGTAAAAAAGTAATATGCTAAAATGTGTCTACATTATGAGTGCAACCGTGCAAACTTATCCATGCATATAAGTAGAAGACTTTAGGGGAACAAAGAAAAATGAAAGCAGTTGATGTGTTAGCATGATAGTATAGTGAATGATGCTTCTTTCCCTTTTAAATGACTGCTTTACTGTTGTTAAGGTGTTTGCATCGTAAGCAGCAGAAATAAAGAAATGGCAGTGTTGCTCCAAGCACACAGCCATATTCCCTGCCTATCCAGCAAAGGTCCTTAGATTTTTTCTCACTGTCTCTGAAACACTGGGATCAACCTCCGGACTCACTGGGGAATCTATTCTTTGTCAATTAGTTGCCTAATGTGCCAGCACTGTGCTAGCTACTGAGTTGGAACTGGGTTTGGGAATGTATAAATCAGTCGTTGTTCTAGAGGAGCTCACTGTAGAGATGGAGAAATTAATGTATTGTAAGCAAACTATTATAATAATTGTAAGATAATGCTATGAGTATGATCATAATGGCATGAACAAAGTTCTGTGTAAACTCAGTAAAATCTGCTCCATGAGCCCAGGGAGGTAGAAAAGAGGAGATGATATTTGATCTTAGTCTTGAAGTTAGAAAAGGGATGGGGGTAAGGGGGGTAGGGAGTAACAGATATTCCAAACAGAGTGTGTAAGGACAAAGAGCCATAAAAGGCATAGAGTGTTTAGAAAATGGCAAATAGGTTTGGATGGAATATTTATTATTTATTAATTTAATCAACAAGCAATTGTTGAGTATTTGTTGTGTGCCAGGTGTTGAGTTAGGTATTGGGAAGACCAAGAATTATGAACCTTGTCTATGCCTTGAATACTGATCATAATAATAGCAAATATTTATTGAGAGCTTACTCAATGCTTTATATGTATTAACCCATATATTCTTCCCAATAACTGCCGGAGAGGGTACCATTCTTATTCTCATTTACAAATGACGAAATTGAAATTTAGGGTAAAAGATTTGTCCACAGTCACACATTTGTCATGCAGTGGCACCCTTAGAGATCACAGTCTAGTGGAGGAAACAGATAAGGAAGCATGAAAGCAGAGTGACAAGTCTGAGATGGAGGTAAGGGAGCTCTGAGTAAGAACCCAGATGCTGTCAAAGTAGACTTCTTGGAGAAGATGACTTAAGCTGAGTCCCGGAGGATGAGTGAGCATTAGACATGGAAAGTGGGAGTGTGAGAAGGAAAGAGAAGAGCTTTACAGTCATGATGGGTGATGAAGCTGGCGAGGTTGATTGGGGCCAGTTTAGGAAAGCCTTGAACATCCCATTAGGGAGTTGAGCCTTTCCTCTATAAGTAATGATGAACTAACAAGCTTTTTTGATCTGTTTTTAATCAGGAGGCTGAGTCACTTGGGCAATGATTCAGCCATACCAACTGTGAACTCTCAATGACTTGGGCTAATGAGAAGAATGACATGGATAATCTAAAAATAATGGACAACTGGAAAAAACATCAGCCTGCTTGTGGAGTGCACCAGGTCATGATTTTCTCCAGTGCAGGAGGAGCTGATTTGCTTCATTCATTCTAGAACCTCTATTCTAGCTGATGTTAAATCTTCTTGTTTTTGAGAGCACCCGTGGCCATCATGCCCATCTCTGTAACACAGGGGTCTGGGAAAAGAAACTTTCTTCTGGCCAAGGATGGAAGAATAAAAACATAACTGAGTTCCAGATATGCTAATGTTTTCCACTACTGCATCTCTAAGATATCAACAGGACCTGGAAAGGTGGCAATGACCTCATGGTTCCCAGGTGCTGGGGTTGCTGCAATGGCTGGAGCTGAGGAAAACTTGAAGGTTTTAGAGAAGTTCTGCTTCCAGATGAAGGGTGCAGAATAATTAATGCTACAAGCTACATGGAGTGGCCAGTTGAAGAAGCTATAAAAGTTGGAGCAGTGCAGGAAGCAACATGCCTGGGAAAGGGGATTTTTTGCACTTTTTATTGCAATAATGCAGAAATATTCTGTGAATGGAATCCAGGGGAGCTATCAAGTCCATGTTCGGGTGGCTGTAAGGGGAGGGATTTTGATCCTCTTCTGAGACAGCTGTCTTCAGGCTCAGGCAGAGATCACATTATTTTATTAGAGCCTTCAATAGTTAAGAGAAAGTTATTGGTTGAATTGGGAAAGGGACCTAAAAATAACTGTAAAATGTTGAGCTAGCTCTGCCCCTTTCTGTACTAGATACAGCCCTGGATGCAGAGAACCAGAAACTTGAGGTTAAGACCTAGCTCTGGCACCAACTTGGACAAATCATGTCATCTATCTCCACCTATCTCCCTCACTGTGAAATGAGAGGATTGGACTAAATGATATCTAAATCTCCCCTGGCCTCCATTGTTTCTGCTTCGTGGATGCCATTTTATGGATCGAGAAATCAAAGGCTATTGACGAAAACGTTTGCAATGTGCAGATTCACTTGGAACACAGAAAGACTCAGAGAGCTGGTCAGTACCAAGGGAGGTTGGAGTGCTTTGCCTTGAATGCAAGAAATAAGGATGTGCAATGTCTATGTAGAATTTTAAAACAATAACAGATGCAAGTAAAAGTCGGTCTGCTTTTTATTATTATCATGCACTGACAGTTCTAAGCAACATCAGTGATAAAATATTCCTCACCTTGATGGACAACTCTCCCCATCCTCCATCCTTGGTATACCACTGTTTATCTGTACAATTCTCTTTTTATTCAGTGCTCTTTCAATTCCCCTACTACAAAGGGAGAAAATCTCTTTAAGGAGCTCTTTTTTTAAAAAAAAATTTTTCTTTTCTTTTCTTTTCTTTTCCTTTTTCTTTTCGTTTCGTTTCTTTCCTTCCTTCCTTCCTTCCTTCCTTCCTTCCTTCCTTCCTTCCTTCCTTCCTTCCTTCCTTCTTTCCTTTCTTTCTCTTTCTTTCTCTCTCTCTTTTTTACCACTTCTTAGCATTGATTTGTCTCTAGTAAAGAAGCATGATGAAGTGCTTTGAGTTACTTCTTTAGTAAGAAAGGTATGCTATAGTAGAGAACTGGAAAGGGACCAAGGAAGCAGGGACAATAAACATGGAGAGACCAGAATACGGAATGGGGTATGGAATGGGTACACAAGGCTGGGTGGCTTGTGGGTCAAATCCTGAACACATCGCTTGTGGACAGGGTGTGGACAGCTCCCTGAAGGCCCAGGTTAGGTTGGGCATGTGGTGCATGAAAACAGACACTGCCTGCCTCTCAGCTCAGATTTCTCAGATCTCCAGTGCCCCAGCCATTTCCTGGGGCTTCCCCTTGCCTCCCCTCGGGTGGATTTCCTAGGAGTGATCCCTCTGTACTACACCTGCAGTCACACCACTCGCCATGCTTCTCTGGGTTGGATTTCTTCTCTACCCTGCCCTGGTGTCTAGAATATGAAGAGGCTTTGCCCCCTGGGGACTTGCATATCCTGCATTGGTGCCTCCCTTTTGCAGGCTTGGCGCCCTTGGTGTTTAACCTTCTGCGAGCTGGCACCTGCTGCAGGGTGCATTTGCATGCTCCAAGGAGCCACTCCTGATAGCAACAAAATAATCTATGCACATTCTTTGGGGGCTGAATGGGCTGCTCTGGAGAACAACAGAGGGGTCTCCCAGAAAAATACGAGTGTGGTGGAGGAAGAAGCTGAAGGCAGGGTGTTGACCCTAAAGATAGAGACCCTTGTCCTCTCAAATTAAATAAGAAGCTTCGGGTTTTTGTTTTTGTTTTTTTTTTTTTTTTTTTGAGACGGAGTCTCGCGCTGTGTCACCCAGGCTGGAGTGCAGTGGCGCGATCTCGGCTCACTGCAAGCTCCGCCTCCCAGGTTCACGCCATTCTCCTGCCTCAGCCTCCGAGTAGCTGGGACTACGCCACCACGCCCGGCTAGTTTTTTGTATTTTTAGTAGAGACGGGGTTTCACCATGTTAGCCAGGATGGTCTCGATCTCCTGACCTCATGATCCACCCGCCTCGGCCTCCCAAAGTGCTGGGATTACAGGCTTGAGCCACCGCGCCCGGCCGGGTTTTTGTTTGTTTATTTGCAAAGTGAGAACCCAGTTAGCAGCGATTAAATTGACAAAAAACCCAATCCAAACCAGTCCAAACTGAAGCCATGAGGGCCATGTTCTAGTTTCTTACAGATTTACAATTTGCTAAATTTTGTCTTTGACACACACACCAGACACATATTCCCTCTTGCACATTTAGTTTCTAATTGCTATCCTAAGATGATTTATTTATTCTTACAGGAAGAGAAAAGAAAGGGGCAGCTTTCACTGAAGTTTGTCTTATTTCTTTCACCCTTTCTTTTCTGATTATAAAAGCCACACGTTTACCACAGGAAGTTTAGCAGATGAATGTTCTAAACAGAAATAAATACTTCCTATGAACCCCATCACTCCAAGATGACCACTCTCCATTTGCAGCCATGGTTGAAATGGAATCGCTGGGGGAGTTCCACTGGCAAGAACTTGCTCTATTCGGTTCAGCTTTTCCTTAAGAAGACCCCTGAGGTACCAGCCCTCTCTGGGCCTAGGGGAGGGGGACTTTCTGTTCATGTTGAGTCTCCTTCCCAGCCTGACAGAAGCTTCTAGCTCTTCCTCAGTCGGTTCCCTGTAGGTCTGGGAACCTTGTGCTAGTTCTGTTCTGTGGCCTCTGTGCTGTCGCCTCTGAAGCTGGGTCCTTTGATTTTGTCTTGCAATCCTCTTGTTGCTCACAGCTGGCAACCTTCATAGTCATTCACACTCACACACATACAGCATTTCTTCATTTATTCACATTAAGTCATTTCACACTCATTTTATTTTATTTATTTATTTTTTTTGAGACGGAGTCTCGCTCTGTCGCCCAGGCTGGAGTGCAGTGGCGCAATCTCGGCTCACTGCAAGCTCCGCCTCCCGGGTTCACGCCATTCTCCTGCCTCAGCCTCCCGAGTAGCTGGGACTACAGGCGCCCACAACCGCGCCCGGCTAATTTTTTGTATTTTTAGTAGAGACGGGGTTTCACCGTGGTCTCGATCTCCTGACCTTGTGATCCGCCCGCCTCGGCCTCCCAAAGTGCTGGGATTACAGGCGTGAGCCACCGCGCCCGGCCACACTCATTTTAATAGTTACTATTCACAATACTGTTAGTTTATAGCACCACACAACATTATAATGTTGTAATGAACAGTCATCATTTCTTTGTGCTGCTCAGCCAGCTTTGCACCATTCTGGGTTTGGGACCTCCCCACCCACCCCCTGCTGGGTGTGCAGACTACTCTTCTCTCACAGTGGAAACCAAAGGGGAGAGTTCTTCTCTCCCAGCCTCCCAAAGGCCATGTGGGAGCTCGCCTGTGATCTTGGTTCAGCCAAACAGGCACTACCATATCACACTTTGACTTTAAGAGAACTTTGCTAAGAATCTGGAACAGGTCAGACTTTCTTTATGGTGGCGGCAGAGGCTTTGAGATTTGGCAGTCAGCCCTGTTGGTTTTGAGCACCCCTAGGCTGCGGTGGCCTAGACCAGCACAGACACTGCCCTACCCAGATGGGTCCTGAGTCCCTGGCTAGTCCCCACTGGCCATCCTGGGTTTCCATCGTGTTTCTGGGCCTTATTCTCCAGCTTTCTGTTGATTTTGTGAGTTATCTGATATTCTTCAAAAATATTCCTTTTCATTTAACGCTAGCCAGAACTGCTTAAATAAAGAACCCTATACTGTTTGACTTTTGTCTTAAAGTTTGAAACGCTACTTAGTAAGTCATAACATATTAATTTGAACTCCATTTGTAACATAACTTATCTTTCCGTAGGCCACATAAGTCAGGGAGATGGAGAGAGAAACAGAGGGGACAAAAATACAGTCACAACAGTACTCACCTGGCTCCACCCTTAGCTGCAATCATCCAGAACTCAGGTCCTGCCTCCTAAGATCCTCCACAATAGCATTTCTGTGCTTCTCACTGCCTGGTAGCCCTGTAGACTTCTCCTTGTCTATCTCAGAGATTTCTGGTGGTGCTGCTTTCTTCTTCCATGGTCTGTTTGTCTGTGGGCTATTTGGCTTGCTTGAGTCATATCCACTAATCAACTATTAAGGCCAATTCTTCACTTTGGAAGACCCAGAGATTTCAGCTATGATTCTGGGCTAGACTTTGAGCTTCAGAAATGACCACATGTTTAGTGGTGACCTCACGGGCAAATGCCGCAATACTTTTCTGGTGCCTGTCTACCTAAGTCTTTTCTTCTCTGTCACTCCAGTTCTGCCTGTCCCCAGGGATATGATTTTCAAGTTTCATGACTTTATGTCAGGTCACATCCAATGTGATCTGACTCGTTGGGGAGCAGGGTGGGGTCAGATGATCTGGAATGACTGCCTCCTGTGCTGGAGTAAGCGATAAGCAGACAGGCTCCTCTGCAAGTGCTGGGAGGAACGCCAGTGCTGCAGGTAGAACACAACATGAAACGGGTATGTGGAGGACGACAGGCCCGAAAAATCCTGCCTCAGGCCAGAGTGGAAGGCCAGAATGTGGACTTTTCCAAGCAAACAGGTTTTGCAACATCTCTAGGAACCCAGGAGCCAGCAGTGAACAGGAGTCTAGGTAGGCAGATGGGAAGCAGCGTCCGTCCTAGACACTCAGCTAGGGTTTGGGACCAAGAATGCAGAAATGAATAACTCTGAGTTGGGGGTGGGAGGTGTGGCACAGAACTAGGACACATCTGTAGAAAAGTATTTTTCTCAAACCATATCTGTATTTTAGGTATTCCAAGTCTAAATATTCCATGGTTAAAAAAGTTTGGAAATTATGGAATTTTAAATTCTTCTCTTGGAGATTCATGATGCACAAGACTATACAAGACGTTGAATCCTATGTTTACAAATAAAACCAAACCTGTTTAGTAGGTAAACAGGGCTATGTAGGCAGAAGATATTTTCTTTTTTTAAATTACTTTTTTCAAATTCATGAGCATTTGAAGTGGCAGCCAGCTGAGTCACAAAATCACTTTTTAAAAATTATGATTATTTTGTAATTATAAAACTGCGTATATAAGACATATAAGTGATTTCAAAAATATTAGAGGAACAATACCTTAAGAAATAGATTATTACCATCCCTACGAAGTTCCCTTGTGTGCCCCTCCTCATTCAAATTTCTCTCCTCTCTCTAAAGGTAACTCCGCCCTCAATTTTACCACTTTTCTATGTATCCCCAAACAATATTGTGTAGCTTCACCTTTTTCAAATATTATACCACTTGAAATCATTGTTTGCAACCTTCTGTGAATTGCATTTTTTCATTAAACATTATATTGATAAAATTAATCTATGTTGACATGTTCTATAATTATTTCATCTTTATGGCTGTTCAATATTCCATTGTATAAATACATCCCAAGCTAGTTGTCTATTTACCTATCGAACGTTTGGGGTACTTTCATATTTCTCCTGTAGTTATTACAAACTATGCCATGTGAACATTCTTGGACTTTTCTCCTGCACGTATGAATAAGCCTTTCTCTACAATCTATTCTTCCAAGTAGATGTTGCTGGGTTACAGGAGTTGTGCACATCATCCACTTTACTAGAAACTGTTTTCTAAAGTAGTTGTACCGTTTTATAGTCCAACCACTGTTTACATGCTAACCAACACTTGGCATTTTCAGAATTTTCATATTTTTTACAATTAGGTGGGTATGAAATAATATCTTATTCTGGTTGTAATCTGCATTTCCCTAATTTGTTATCTCTACCACTATTCTCCCAGTATTCTCCAGTGAGAAACAGAGATGATCCCTGAAACTAAAGTTAATAGGATGTGGGCTACTAAACAGCCTTTGTAGCTGAAAGATAAAAATACAAACTGCATAATTCATGGTTTATTGTTATATGTTACTCCGGTTGACTTCAATGGAAAAGGAATTTTGAATGAAATATCATGGAAAAGACAATACCTATAGCAAGGCTGGAGGACCAGGCTCAGGGAAAGGTCCAGAAGCAAGGAAGACCAGCAGGAACCATGGTAGGATTCACTCCACAGGGCCGTTCTGGTTTTGAATCACTACTGTTTACATAGGCCACTGCTGCAAGGGAACCACTTAAAGGCAATACTAGTGTTTCTGCGGGGAGACCGGGGGTGGGAGGAGTCAGGTGCAGATAAAATTTTACTTCAAACTCAACAACTCCACATCAAGAAACAGCTACCAGCATTCCTGGAACTATTATGCCATTATTTGCTGTAGCTTGCTTGTCCTGTAGCCTACTTTGGCATCTGGCATCCCTATTTGTTGACATTGTCTTTCTTTTTGAATTATTTATCATCTTCATCATTTTTAAGTGTACAGTTAAGTGGTAATAACTACATTTATATTCTCTTTTTCCCCTTCATCTCCCTTCCCCTCTACCCTTCCCTGGTAACCACCAATCTGTTCTCTATCTTCATGGATCCACTTTTTTAGTTCCCACATGTAAATGAGAACGTGTAATATTTATTTTTCTGTACTTGACTTATTCCACTTAACACAGTGGCCTCCAGTTGCATCCATGTTCCTGCAAATGGCAAAGTTTCATTCTTTTTTATGGCTGAATAATATTTCACTTCATATACATACCATATTTTCTTTATTCATTCATCCATTGATGAGCACGTATGTTGAGTCCATATTTTGGTTATTGTGAATTGTGCCACAATAAGCATGGGAGTGCAGATATCTCTTTAATATGTTGAATTCCTTTCTTTCTTTTGATTATATACCTAGTAGTGGAATTGCTGGATCATATAGCATATCATATAGTAGTTCTATTTTTTATTTTTTTATTTTTAGAGATGGTTTTTCACTATGTTGCCCAGGTTGGAGTCGAACTCCTGAGTGCAAGTGATCTGCCATCTTGGTCTCCCAAAGTGCTTGGATTATAGGCATGAGGCACTGTGCCTGGCCCTATTTTTAGTTTTTTGAGGCACCTCCATACTGTTTTCCATAGTGATTGTACTAGTTTACATTCCCACAAATAGTGTATGAGGGTTCCCCTTTCTCCATATCCTCGCCAGCATTACCTATCTTTTTGATACAAGCCATTTTAAGTGGGGTGAGATATTTCATTGTAGTTTTAATTTGCATTTCTCTGATGATTAGCAAGATTGAGTATTTTTCTATACCTGTTGGCTATTTGTATATCTTCTTTTGAGAAACATTTTTTCAGATATTTGCTCATTTTAAAATTGGGTTTTTTTTTTTTTCTATTAAGTTGCTTGAGCCCCTTACATATATATATATATATATATATATATATATATATATATATATATATTCTGGTTATTAATCCCTTGTTAGATGGACAGTTTGCAAATATTCTTCCCCATTCTGTGGGTCACCTCTTCACTTTGTTTCCTTTGTTGTGTGGAAGACTTTTAGCCTGATGTTATCCTGTTTGTCTATTTTTGCTTTGGTTACCCATGCTATTGCTGCCTGACATAAAAAAATCTTTGTCCAGACCAAAGTCCTGGAGTGCTTCCCCAGTGTTTTCTTCCAGCAGTTTCATAGTTTTAGGCCTTAGATTTAAGTCTTTAATTCACTTTGATTTGATTTTTGTGTGTGGTGAGAGATAGGGGTCTAGTTTTATTCTTCTGCATGTGAATATCCAGTTTTTCTGACACCCTTTTTTGAAAAGACTGTCCTTTCCTCATTGTATGTTCTTGGCACCTTTGTTGAAGATGGGTAGGCTGTAGACGCATGGATTTATATCTGTGTTTTCTATTCTGTTCCATTGGTCTATGTGCCTGTTTTCAGAGGCCAGGACCATTATATGATGTTTTGATTACTGTAGTTTTGTCATAAATTTTGGAGTTGGGTAGTGTGATGCCTCCAGCTTTCTTCTTTTTGTTCAGGATTGCTTTGGCTCTTCAAGGTATTTTGTGGTTCCATATAAATTTTAGAATGTTTTTTCTGTTTCTGTGAAGAATGTCATCAGTATTTTGACAGAGATTGCATCAAATTTGTAATTTGCTTTACAAATTGCTTTATAATTTGTAAATTGTAATATTTGTCATTTTAGCAATATTAATTCTTTTAATCCCTGAACATGGAAAATCTTTTGATTTTTTTATCTCCTCTTCAGTTTCTTTCATCAGAGTTTTATAGTTTTCCTTCTATAGATCTTTCACTTCTTTCGTTAGATTGATTTCTAGATTTGTTTTTTTGCAGTTATTGCAAATGTGATGGTTTTCTTGATATCTTTTTCAAATTGCTCGCTATTGATGTATATAAATGCTACCAATTTATTTATGTGACTTTATATCCTGCAACTTTACTGAATTTATTTTATCAGTTTTAACAGTTTTTTGGTGGAGTCTTTAGGTTTATCTAGGAATAAGATTGTGTCATATGTGGACAAGGCTAATTTGACTTCTTCCTTTCCAATTTGGATGCTCTTTATTTCTTTCTCTTGCATAATTGCTCTGGCCAGGACTTTGAGTGTTAAGCTGAATAAAAGTGGTGAAATGGATATCCTTGTAAAGGGAATACTGTTGATTGCTGCTGCCCCCAGAGTTCCAACTTAATTCTCTCTCTCTGTTTTATGCCAGGGAATTTTGGCATCTCAATTTCACTTATTGTAGACCAGTGCTGAGTGCTGAGTCCAAATTTTAGTCAATCAAACAAACTGTTGACTACTAAAGACGATGCATTAAATACAGATTTCCATATATTGATTAATATATTCCCTATATTGATCAATTCTGCCTTATCCAAGGCTATTTCTATCCTCCTTGGAATCTACTTCTACACAAATACATATTTTCTGGGTTTCTAATAATAAAAATGAGCAGAAATATGCAATTCTTTGGGTGTGTATAGCCTATGTCCTCTTGCATGAGACTTTCCTGGGATTGGTTATAGTTATGAATCTAGAAGCAATAGGTGTACATTGGCATGAGCTTGAGGAGCATAGGAATCCTTTGAAAGACAACTGCCTCAGGTGAGGTTATTATAGCAAAGATTGGCTAGTTTCCTTGGAAGGAGAAGAAGTAACTATTCCTGTTGGTAAGGGAAGCTTGGGGGATTTGGGGGATTTTATTTCTTAGATTATTTCTAGTGTACAAAATATCTCCATTCAAAATTGCAGGTTCCTAATCCTCCCATGTCCTAATTTTCACATAGGAGAATTGATGAAGCTATAAATTAAACTTATAATGTAATTCTGCAACATGTACAATCACATTTGGAATCTTATTTTCAGCCATATCTGCTTTATGGCTACAAAAATTAAGAGATAATTTTAGTGCTTCAACGTACTCTCTAGTTCTCTGACCGTGCCTTATGCTGAAAGTTTAAGTCTTTGAATCTGTCATTTTCTTTGTGTAAGCTCTCCAGTTTCATCAGAAATAGGTAGCCTATCTCAGTCTCTACTGTCATTGTCACTGTCATGACAGTCAAGTGCCCTAGTCACTTGGCCTTCCAAAGCCTGGCCTTTAATAGGCACTACATTCCAAACATTCATGAGTGATAATTTGAGAAATTGTAATGGCACCACAAGGCATGAATTTACAATATCTTATTTCCAACATGTAATGAGATGATTGCTGCCCTCTTACTCAAACGGGTCAGCAACCCAACCCCAGGATTCCATTTATGAGGTTCTCTTTCTGGAAGCACTCCTGACACCAAGTACTGATATCAGTCAGGCTTTACTCAGGATTGCAGAAACCACTGTAGGTATTTTGAATAAAGGGAACTTAATAAAGGGAATTGGATATATTTCTTTTGGAAGCGCTGCAGAAGCAAAAAGGAGAAGGAAAGGTGCTGGAGGAGTCAAGAGTAAGAAAGGGTGGCACCTAAAGATTAGAAGCTGCTAATGCCCTGGATTGGAACCTATTAGCAGCACCTGCCATTGTGCTGTTGGAGGAACTATCTCAGTCAGTTCTGGACCCATCAAATGTTGACCTGGGTTGGAACCACAGACAGAAGGTTGCCTTAGGCCAAACTTCTGGAGTTCAGAATCTCTATCTTCACTGTTACTACAACAACAACCAGCAACTGCCACACTGTTGGAGCCAAAAGCAGAAAACTTCCCTCTTTATCCACTTCTGATCTTTCAACAGTGACTTTAAATTCCCATTAGCAGAATCTAAAAGAAAGTCCGCTGGCAATGGAAACTGAGGAACGTATTTCGCAGTTTCCAGCCTTGGCAGTATAGAACACAGTATTAAAGGGTAGGTCTGAGCTGCCAAGTGTGGGTAATGGGGTAAATAACTGGCACACATAGCCTTGAGGGAGATTGGCCTGTAATGTTCATTCCCATTCTAAATTCATTAGTTTCTTTTAATCATTTATTACTGAAAATTTAAAATACACAAAACAGAATAATTTAATGAACTTCCATGCTTATCAGCCAGTCAGCAATGATCACTTCATAGGCAATCTTGTTTCACTTATATGCCCCTCTCTAGAACCTTCCCTTTATTTTGAAGCAATTCCCATACATCATATAATTTAATAATTCCTCAATAGCATCAATATTCAGTAAACACTTGAATATCTTTCTCTTAATGTCTTCTCACCCTTTCAACAGTTTGTATGGATCAGGATCCAAATGGAATCCATACATTGCTACTAACTGAAATGTCTCTCTTTCTCTATATATATATGTATATATATCTATATAGAGAAAGAGAGAAAGGAGTTCAAGGAGTGCCATTTCTCCTTTCCTCGCCTCTAAATTTTATACATTTATATGTTTAAGAAGCTGAGTTGTTTGTCCTACAGAGTTTAGCACAGTCTGAGCTTTGATCATTGCATCCTCATAGTGTAATTTGACATATTTCTTTGCTCTTGTATTTCTGGGGAATCGGTAGACAGGTAGAGAGGCTTGATCATATTTAGGTTTGAAAATTTATTTAGAGATTTAAAAACTTGTCTCTTTGCATTGATTTATAACTTAATTGTTTTGTGCCTAGAGAATACTTTTTTTACGTACCAATTTTCTGAAAGTTTTGAGGCTTGCTTTATGGTCATGCACATGATACATTTCTATCAGTGTTTCATGAATATATTAAAAGAATGCATATAGTCCAATATTGAGTCAATTATTCTGTAGCTATTTATTAGATTAAGCTTGTAAGTTATGTTGCTTGCTGATTTTTTGACTGCTTATTAATTATTGAAAAACAGGCGTTAAAATCTTTCATTATGGTGGTGACTTAGAACATTTCTTCTTAAGAGTTCTTTTGATGTTTGTTTTACTTATTTTGAGCTATGTTTTCAGTGTGTATGAGGTTAGATTTTGTACACATTCCTGGTGAATGAGACCTTTTATTATTATATAGTAACTTTCTTTGCCCCATTATTCTATGTTCATATGTTCTAGTTATTTGTTTATTCAAAGTAATATGACTTCATTCAACAACTTTTAAAATTTTTGTGGTATGTAGTAGGTGTATATATTTATAGGGTATGTAGGGTATTTTGGCACAAGCATACAATGTATAATGATCACATCAGGGTAAATGTGGTATCCATCACCTCAAGCATTTAGCTTTTTTGTTAGAAACAATCCAATTATACTCTTTTAGTTATTTTTAAATGTAAAATTACATTATTATTGACTATAGTCATTCTATTGTGCTTTCAAATACTAGGTCTTATTCATTAGTTCTATGTTTTTGTACTCATTAACCATCCCCACTCCCTACCTCACCCCCACACTACTCTTCTCAGCCTTTGGTAACAATCATTCTACTTTCTATCTCCATGAATTCAATTGTTTTAATTTTTAGCTCCCACAAGTAAATGAGAACAGGTGAAGTTTGTCTTAAGGGGCATTTTAAAAAACATTGGGTCTCATAATTTTTGTTTATTCCATTTACATTTAGTTTGATGAATTATACATTTGGATTTATTTTTACTATGGATTTTGTGCTTCCTACTTGTTTAACTTTTCTTTATTCTTTATCAAATTATGGAAATTCTTTTCCATCCTTAGTTTGCTATGAGTTTTTATCTTAAATTGGAGTTACAATTTTTCAAAGACTTTTCTGAAATCTCTGAGATGATCCCATTTTAAAAAATTATTTTGTTACTCTAGTGAATTAATCGATTGATTTTCTAATGTTAAATTAGTCTTGCATTCCCAAAACACATAAAACTTGGTCATGACTGTTACAAATATATATGTATATAAACAGTTCTCACTTTGTATGATGGTACACAGTGGTAAAGTAATTATGCAAGCTGAAACCGTGCAAAGAAATCTTAATCCATAGAAAAATTATAATTTTTCTGTGATCTTTAAAATTTTTTTCAAAACATTAAAAACTGTTATAAACATATAGATACATGAAAAAATAGTAAAAGTGGTGCGTATTGAGTACACTATAAAACATAGAAACATTGAGAACTAAAATGTTTTATTTCTTTGCAAAAAAGCTGATCAAACAGTAGTTTGAATAGTGCTTGCCGTCTTACGATTACATAATTTTTGAAGCAAGCATCTTTTACATGCCTTGGAGAATTGTCATATGCCTTTCTAGGTTTGGGCTAACTTCCAACATTTTGTTTCTTTTGCTTTCAATGCTATGAAATATCTCTGAGAGCTTTTTTAATGTGAAATTTGTTATTAGTGTCACTTTCTCTGGGACCTCTTCATCCTTTTCATCAAAACCACCTTCCTTGTTTATGTCAATAAGTTTGTCTTCGCCAAGTTTCTCTGGTTGTCTACGTATAGTTTCTTGAAGGAGGCAGTGTCAACATTCCCATGACCATCTATTTCTTTTACAACTTTATTTGCATTCTCTTTGAATTTCAATTTCAGTATTATCACTTTTCATTTCTTTGCTGTCATTTCATCTTTGTTGGCCTTTTCCCTTTTAAAACTATCCATTTTTATGTCATATGAGCTTATCACTGAGAGACAAAGAGGAAACATGCTTTGCTGTCTGCGTATGACCTGAATAACAAATGTGTAGTGACCAATCATCAACAGATTTTGAAGGCATTATATGATTAGTCACCAATCATATTGCAATCTATTATTTACATAGTGATTTGTGGACTGAAGATCTACAGTGATTTTTGTATTTATGTAATTATTAGCAGTTACTATATTTGAGGACTGGTATTATTTACAAAGTAGTAACTGAAATGTCTGCACTTCTGAACTGTGCAAAGCAAGAACTGCCCGTGTATTGTTGGATTCAGTTTACCAATATTTGTTTAGGAGTTTTGCATCTATGTTCATACTGAGATTGGCTTATGATTTTTAAAAATAATAGTTGCCTTTTCAGGTTTGGTATGAATATCAAGGTACCTCATACCATGGGTTGGGGACTATGTCCTTTCTTTTTATTCTCTAAAACATATACGTGTTAAGATAAAATTTTTTCTTCCTTGAATATTTTGTTGAATTTACCAGTGAAATTATTTGAAACTGGAGTTTTCTTCGGGAAGATTGAAGACTACAAATTCAGTTTACTTAATGGTTATAGGACTATTTGTATATTCTATTTCTTTTCAAGTTCAGGTTGGTAAATTTTGTTATTCTAGAAATTTATCCATTATATCTAAAGTTCCAAATTTACTGGAACAAGGTTATTTATAATACCTTTTTGATATCTGTAAGTTTTGCAATAAAGTCTCCATTTTCACTTTTAACACTTATTTGTCCCTTTTTTCTACCTCTCTCTTTTCTTGTTTAGAGGTTTATCAACTTTTTTATTTTTTCAAATAAGCAACTTTTGACTTTGACTATTCTCTTTTATGTTTGTATTCTATTTTACTGATTCCTGCTCTAACTTTTATTATTATTTTTCTTTTCCACTCTTTGGGTTAATGCTTTTATAAAAGGCTTTTATAAAACTTCTCATGATAGATATTTAGTTCATAATTTTCAGCCTTTCTTGTTTTCTAAACTTTTTACAAATATTGCTTAGCTACATCTCATAAATTTTGATATATGGTGTTTTTACTATCATGAAGACTACAACATTTTCTAACTTTTCATTATAATTTTTTAATCTTCAGGCTATTTAGAAGTATATTGCTTAATTTCTAAATATGGTAAATTTTTTTTTATGTTGCAAATATCTGTTCCCAGTTTATCTTTTTACTTTGTATATAGATCTTTCTTCTTGCTGTTTACTTTTTATTTTATTTATATATATATTTTTATTATACTTTAAGTTCTAGGTTACATGTGCACAACATGCAGATTTGTTACATATGTATAAATGTGCCATGTTGGTGTGCTGCACCCATTAACTCATCATTTACATTAGGTATATCTCCTAATGCTATCCCTCCCCCTCCCCCCACCCCACAACAGGCCCCGGTGTGTATGGTAAATACTTTTAATGTTTGTTGGTTACATTTAGCTTAATTGCATTGTAATCGGAAAACACAGTCTGTATGATTTCCATTCTTTGAAACTGTTGAAACCTGATTAACAGCCAAGTATATGTTCTTATATTTTTATAATTCTTCCATGTGTGCTTGAAAAGAATCTTTATTATATAGTTTTAGAATACAGTGTTCTACATATGACTGTTAAGTCAAGTTTGTTAATCAAATTTTTAAAATATTTTATAGCTTCACTGGATTTGTTTATTTGTTCTATCAATTATGGAAAGAGAAACATTAAGATTTTCTATAATGATTTGTCTTTCGTAGTTCTGTCAAAATTTGCTTTCTGTATTTTGAGGTCGTGTTACTATATACACACAAATTTAGTGTCATATGTTTCTGGTAAATTGAAATGATTATTATTAAGTGTGGCTCTTTAATTTTTGTTTTACTTTATATATTAAAATTTATTGGTGATATTAATATAGCTGCACAAGTTTTTCTAAAAACAGATTTCTTGAGGAATAACTGGCATGCAATAAACTGTACATATTTAAAGTATATAATTTGATAGATTTTGATATTGTGTATACATCCATGAAATCATCACCACAATCAAGATATTTTAAAATTCTCTTTGATTTTTTTTTTTTTTTTTTTTGAGGCAGAGTATCTGTCGCCCCGACTGGAGCGAGGTGGTACAAACTTGGCTCACTGCAACTTCTGCTTCCCAGGTTCAAGTAATTCTCCTGCCTCAGCCTCCCAAGTAGCTGGGATTACAGATGCCTGCCACCGCTCCTGGCTAATTTTTGTATTTTTAGTAGAGACAGGGTTTCACCATGTTGGCCAGGCTGGTCTCGAACTCCTGACCTCAAGTGATCTGGCCACCTCAGCCTCCCAAATTGCTGGGACATCAGCCACTACGCCCAGCCTGTCTTTGATTTTTTTGCATACTGCTTTTCTTTTTTGATAGTTTCTATTGTTAGGTCTTCAAGTTCACTATTTTTTTCCTTATTTTATGCTAATCTGCTGTTAAACTCATCCAGAATATTTTCATCTCACATGTTGCAGTTTTCATCTCTAGAAGTTCAGTTGGAATCTTTTAACATCTTTTACGTCTCTACTTAACTTTTTGAACATATGAAACCAGTGACAATAGCTATTTTAACATTATTGTTTGCTAATTCTAACATCTGTATCAGTTTTGGATCAGCTTTGGCTTATCGATTTTTCTCCTCAGTGTGGGTCATATTTTCCTGCTTCTTTGTATGACTGGTAATTTTTAATTGGTTGCCATACATTGTATACTTTACCTTATTTGATGCTGGTTATTTTTGAATTATTTCCAGTATTCTCGAGCTTTGTTCTAAGATGCATTTAAATCACTTGGAAACTGATCCTTTCAGGACTTTGCTTGTATGATCTGTCAGGTGGGAACAGAGTGGTGCCCAGTGTAGGGCTAATTAGTCCCCATTATTAAGGCACGACGTTTCTGTGCAATATGCTCAATACCCTGTGAGTCTTGAGGCTTTCCAGTCTGACTGGTGGGAAGAGTCACTATTCTTAGCTGTGTGTCATTGCTGGGCACTGTCACTTCTGGTCCTTTCAGGTGATTCTTTTTCTGGCTTTGGGTTGTGTCCTCACATGCATTATGATGATCAGTACTCTTGAATGCTAGAGGGACACCTGCAGATTTCTAGAGTTCTTTCTCTGTGCAGTTTTCTCTTCTCTGGCACTCTAGCCTACTAGATATTCTTTGATCTATCTGGATTCTTAGCTTTATCTTCTCACCTTAAGTCCTTTGGGTTCCGCCTCGGTGTCCTCTCCCTATGCCATGCCCTGGCATCTTTCTCAATGCAGTAAGATCTTGGGCAGGTGTAAGTTTCATCTTATTTGTTTTCTATTTCTCAGGGATCATTGTCCTTTGATACCTGATGTGCAGTGTTTTGGCTTTTTTTTTTTTCTCTTATAGTTTGTTGGTTTTTTGATTCTTTCTGGCATGAGGGTAAATCTAGTCCACCTTTGCCACATCTTAGTTGGAAACAGAAATCACAGGGTTTTATGGTTGGTATTAGCAAAATGTATCCTTTTCCACCACTTTTCCTTCTTTCTCTCCTCCCTCCCTCCCTCCCTCCTTCTCTCTCCCTCTTTTCTTTCCTGCTCTTTCTTTCTTTCTTTCTTTCTTTTCTTCTTTCTTTTCTTTCTTTCTTTCTTTCTTTTATTTCCACTTTGCCCTTCCTTCCTTCTTCACTTCCTTCCTTCTTCCTTCCTTCCTTCCTTCCTTCCTTCCTTCCTTCCTTCCTTCCTTCCTTCCTCTCTTTCTTCTCTTTCTTTCTTTTTTTGAGACAGAGTTTCGCTCTTGTTGCCCAGTCTGGAGTGCAATGGCACGATCTTGGCTCACTGCAACCTCCGCCTCCCAGGTTCAAGCAATTCTCCTGCCTCAGCCTCCTGAGTAGCTGGTATTACAGGCATGTGCCACCACGCCCAGCTAATTTTGTATTTTCAGTAGAGACGGGATTTCTCCATGTTGGTCAGGCTGGTCTTGAACTCCCAACCTCAGGTAATCCGCCCATCTCGGCCTCCCAAAGTGCTGGGATTACAGGAGTGAGCCACTGTGCTAGACCTTTTCCTTCCATCCTTCAGTGTCCTTATATTTAGTTAGATTTTGTTTCTTCATCTAGTTTGTCTTTATATTTCTCTTTTAACTAAACAATATAGTTTATTTATGGTTAATGTTATTACCAATATATTTCTTTCCAAATTTACCACTTGTTTTGTGCTTCCTATTCCCTCCAATACTCTGTTTTTCCTTTTATCTTCTTTTTTATTTTCTTTTGGAATGGGTTTTTAAAATCTTTGCATTTTTATCCTCCACTAGTTTAGATGTTACACGTTCTATTTCTATTATTTGAGTGGTTACCTTTAAAATTATAACACGTGATCTTAATTTGTCAAAATCTAATGTTGGTAAGTTTTTTATTCTTGATCCACCTGCCTCAGCCTCCCAAAGTGTTGGGATTACAGGCGTGAGCCACCGTGCTCAGCCTTTCACTGAGCTTTTAAGGGTCTCCAATTTATGCAGGGACCTTAGATTAACTTCTTACCTTTTATAAGCCCTGGGCCTTTGTTTCTTTTCTTTTCCTTTTTTCCAGGAAAATGCTCATTGAAAAAGGAAATTTCAGTTTGCCAGTGATGAGCAGGTGTCCTCACGACAACTGGCTGCTCAGCACTCACACCTCTTTGGGTTGGTGTTTTATGTCTTTTTGATTTTTGAGGACTTTCCTTATTGTCATGTCACCTCTGCTATGCATTATTCATTTAAAAACATATTTGAGGCTGGGCACGGTGGCTTACACCTGTAATTCCAGCACTTTGAGAGGCCAAGTGGGAAGGATTGCTTGAGTTCAGGAGTTGGAGACAGTGAGACTTCATTTCTAAAAAAAAAAAAAAAAAAGATTAAAATAAGCTGAGCATGGTGACATATATACAGTCTCAGCTACTCAGGAGGCTGAGATGGGAGGATAGCATAAGCCCAGGAGTTTGGTTACAGTGAGCTATGATGGCATCCTAGGCAACAGAGTGAGAGCTCGTCTCCAAGAAAACAAAACAAAACAAAGCAAAACAAACAAACAAACAAACAACATATCTGAAAATATTTCACACTGCCTTGGTGGGTTCTTTGTACCTTGGTGGTTTTTCAAGATTTCTGGTCTGAAATATGGTCAGGAATTGAAATCAAGGGCTTCCTTTATTTTCTACTCAACTGCTAACATCTTCCAGAATACTTTTCTATTAACAGCTCTTTGGAAGATTCTGTGCCATGGCAAGCCAGATTTCAGTTTGGTTTAAGAGAGAGCTTTCTGTTAGAATGTCTGGAAGATGGAATGTGCTGAGGAGGTGGTGAGTTCCTGGAGGTTTTAGAGTGCAGACAAGATGATCTTTTTTTGGTAATTTTGGAGAGCAATGTATGCACCATGGATAGAATAATGGAGAGATAAGAAACATGGATGTTTCTTAAAACTCACAATTCTTTGTTATTGGTGGTTGTCCTAAGGATGAGTATGGTGGTAGAAATGCACTAACATTTGCCGAGTACCTATTATATATGTGGCACACATTATACTGGAAACTTACACAAACTTTATAATCTATTCCTTATAACAATCTTATTGTGGTAGGTATTGTTATCCCTAATTTATAGATGATATAAACAAGGTTATGAGAAAATAAATTTCTTAAGGTCACATATTAAGTGACTGAGCCAGAGTTGAAATTTGTCAGTTGGCTTCAAAGCTGAGGTGCTTTCTTTCACACTATACTGCTGATGGTCCCTGTAATAGGACAGCGGAGACAGATGAGGCTCTCATAACCATCTCCCAGGGGTAGCTGAACAGATTCTTTCCTGCCCTTGCTTTAAGCTCCTCCCTTTTTCTCTGCTTAATTTCCCACTGTTCAGATTTTAAATTGCTGTTTGAAAGACAGAAGTATACACAACCTCAAATCAATTTTGGCTAAAAAAGGAGAGCTTCCAAGTACATGCCACTGGAGGATCACTTAATGGCATCACTTTGATTTTTACTGCAAATGCTTAGGGATAAATGCGGTAGTAAATATACTATCTTGTTTAGCAATTTAAATATTCCCTGCAAGCTCATTAGGTTCTGTCACCTTATGGCTGTTCCTTGTGTGGGAGTGATACTCCCACCCCCACAGCCTGCTGTTCCCAAGACAGGTGTTTCTGGAGTGAGCGCTTGGGGGGATGCTCCTCACACGGAGGGTAGAGAGTCGGGAGGCAGCTCTTTAAAGGAATTACTGACGGTGTTGGTGTAATAAAGAATCAGACTCCATTTGTGGTGTTTGACTGCTGACAGCTTCCTAGCCCCACTAATCCCTTTTCTCTTTCTACCTCCTTATCTGGGGAGGGTTATAAGAGAGCCAGGGTGCTTTTTGCTTTTGTATCAGTGGGAAGTTCAAACCATGCAAGCCCAGGCCATCACCCCAGCCCCACTCCATAATCACCATGAAACTCTAACTCAGTTGTCCCTTGCTACTCTCTCTAAAAACCATTTTTGACCCTGCTTGGAAGTCTATCCTGCTTTTCCCAGAGAATCTCATTATATGAAGAACAAACATTTTTACCCTCTTGGCATGTGGGTGTATGGCAACATCAGTCTTGACATCTGGAAGCAAATTCCGGGTGAGGAGGGATGGCTCATTCTGCCTCTGTGGGGTAATCACAATACAGTCATGCACCACTTAACGATGGAAATCTGTTCTGGGAAATGCATCGTTAGGCAATTTCATCACTGTGTGAACATTACGGAGTGCACTTGCACAAACCTAGATGGTAGAGCCTACTAGACACCTAGCTTATATGGCAGAGCCTTTTGCTCCTAGACTACAAACCTCTACCACAAGTTATTGTAGTGAATATTGTAGGCAATTGTAACACAGTGATAAGTATATGTGCATCTAAACATAGAAAAGGTCTGGTAAAATATGACATAAAATATAAAAAATGATATACTTGTATAGGGCATTTAGCATGAATGGAGCTTGAGGACTGGAAATTGATCTGGGTGAGTCAGTGAGTGAGTGGTGTGTGAACATGAAGGCCTAGGACGGCACTGTACTCTACTGTAGACATTATAAACACTATCCACTTAGGCTACACCAAATTTATGAAAAAAATAAAGTAATCATGCTACAACATTATCATGGTGATGACATCACTAGGACATAGAAATTTTTCAGCTCCATTTTTATGGGACCATGTCACATGGTCTGTCATTGACCAAAACGTTGTTATATGGCATATGACAGTGCTGGTAATGGAAAGATTGAGCAAGATGTGACAGGAACCTAGGTTTCTGAGTCCTTGGCTGTCTGTGCCAGACATTGACAACTCTGAAGTGTTCCTGAAAGCAGTGTGTGCAGAGGGCAAGGTCAGGCAAATGCTCCAGTGTTATCACCGTGAGGCTGTAGCACCGCACCTCACAGGCTCTTCTTGTATGCCGTATGGATGATTCCTTTTGCCTGGTGGAAGGTAGCTCAGAACCAAGAATAGAGAGAGGTTGAGTCCCTAAGCCTCATCCTACCTAAGTCTGTACCCAAATATCATGGCTAATGAAATTGGAGAAAGGCAATTTTAAAATAGTTCTATTTCTTCTTTTCCAGTCTGGGTGCTATTTATTTCTTTAGCCAAATTGCACATGGCTAGTATGTCCAGCACTCTGTTGACCAGGAATAGGGCAAGAAAACATCTTTTCTTTGTTTTTGATCTTAGGAGAAAAAACTTAGCTTTTCATCATTTATTATTACGCTAGCTGTAGGTTTCCCATGCATGACCTTTACCAGGTTGAGAAAGTTCCCTTCTAAGTTGACTGAGAGTTTTTATCACGAATGTGTGTTTTGAATTTTGGCAAATGATTTTTGTGTAACTATTGAGATGATCATATGATTTTCCTTTTAGAATGTTAATATGGCAACTACACTGATTTTTTTTCATTTTGTTTTTTTCCCGCATGTCAAATGGGTAAAGTGCCAGTGTAACAAAGTTCAAGGGAGGCATATCTCACACATGAGTGTGAAAACCTAATCATCATGCTTTGATACATTTTTTTTTTTTTTTTTTAAATTTATTTATTATTATTATACTTTAAGTTGTAGGGTACATGTGCATAACATGCAGGTTTGTTACATATGTATACTTGTGCCATGTTAGTCTGCTGCACCCATCAATTCGTCATTTACATCAGGTATAACTCCCAATGCAATCCCTCCCCCCTCCCCCCTCCCCATGATAGGCCCCGGTGTGTGATGTTCCCCTTCCTGAGTCCAAGTGATCTCGTTGTTCAGTTCCCACCTATGAGTGAGAACATGCGGTGTTTGGTTTTCTGTTCTTGTGATAGTTTGCTAAGAATGATGGTTTCCAGCTGCATCCAT